>NC_060119.1:722464433-722783044 GCF_021461395.2 Schistocerca americana | reverse complement strand
TCCAAAAGAGACTTTGTAAAAAGATAATTATTCTTTAAACACTTTTACTTCTTCCATTTTTTCTATGGTTAATTATTTATATGTATTTAGTAGGATAAGTTTTGTCTGCTATCTTTATATGTGTAGCACTACTTATTACAGACACCCAAGCAATAAATGTCTATGACTTTCTATCTTGTTCATACATATATTGTAGTCCTTCTCGCGTCCGTCGGCCGTCGTAATTTAGTATATTATTATTGTTATTATTGTTTTTTGATTGTTGCCAACTTACGTGCTGGGCCTTAATAAAAATGATATTCCATTTAATTTTGATTTTACGATTAAATGCTTTCCTGAAGTTCTCCTTTTTAACAATATTAATCTCAAATTATTTGTTACGTTAATGGATGTTAGATCGCTGCATCTTAAAACATGAGCATACAAGCTGAACAATGTATAAACTTTTCATATTAATTTCCTCGGCTAGTCAGTTCACTTTAAAGCAAAAGATCTTTAGTTATTAATTACAATTGCGGCCCACACACGCGCGAGAGTATTTTATTACCTCCGTTGACCATTGTATTGTAGTCGGAGTCCTGGATCTGGCTCTCGGCTATGGTACTGAAAATAAGGATCTTAAAGCTACGTATTTCTACAACCTAGTGCGGCTGTGGAGAAAAATTAATATTATGTTAATAGCGGGCGAGTATTTCGCTTCCGCTAATTTTCCATAAGCTAATATCGCCACGTAATGGCGTTGGCTGCATCGGCCGCTGCGATTGTTGAACTGTAAATTACTTGAATGCAGGTTAGTTCAAGGATGGCGGACATGAAATCGGGATCACCTCTTACAAATTAAAAGTGCACAATAATATTAAATCAGTGTATTATATGCTTAACTCATACAAATATGCTTACATTTGCCAGCACTCGCAACATGTCCGTCTGTACACCATAAAGACAAGAGAAGAAGTGAAGTCGACTAAAAAAAAGTTAACAAAAGAGCGTATCTTGTCGTCTCTTTAGATCATTCTGTGATAAATAATTTCTTTGCAATCTAAACCTACACAGAGAAATTATTATTTTACGGCTACATGATAAAAATTTGGCACTGGGGACGCTATATTGCCCCCCGAAATGTTTATGTCATAAAAAATGTTCGTGTTTTTTGACATAAATATATCCAATTTCTTGTCTACAGTGTCCACACGCAGATTTTTCTTTCACAGTCTATATATGTCACATCGTATATTTAAATCGTTAAATTACTGAGGTGTGTTGCGCACAAAGTGTAATACAGATGAAGTTATCTACATAACAATATAATATACAATTGGTTACGTATGCAGTCATGTACAAAAGGACATAGAATACAACTAGTTCTATTTTGGCTGCTTCTTCTTAGGGTTGCAACTTTTGCACTGTTCAAAGGTATACAATCACGGGTTAGTCCATAAACTTGAAGTCCCAGGGGTGTCAACTGTTCGCTCCCCTTTTGGCGCGGCCGTAGGGAAACCTGGGGAAAACCTCGGCGGAGCGACAGACTAACCACTTGGGTCACTTTCACTTAAATGTTTCTGGGATGTCATTGGAGTACAGGATGTGCATACAAATATTTTTGTTGCACTATGCAAAAATGAGGTCATTATAACAATTGACTGCGGTGTCGTTGATGATTTACGCCGCGACGTTTGGCTCGCCACGGCGTCGGTTGGTGTGTTCGGTGCTCGGCGTTCGCGGCGGCTGCGGAGAGGTCAACGCCCGCTCGACGCCAGCGTGTCTCTCGCCGGCGCGGAACGTCAGAATCAGCTGATCGGCTGCACGGTTGGCGATGCGCTTCTGTCTCGGTCGGGCGTGGAGTCAGCTCTGCTACGCATCTCCGACGTAGTACATGAAACATACACACAACCAACGTAATATTTGTTTCCCGCTGCAGATGGTTACGCTAGTGGGAAAGGAGCATTTATTAGTGCGGCAGTTGTTGTTAAGTTTTCGCCAGTTTCCGTGTGTCAAGCTAGCACTGTCTTGCAGAATACATGACATGGATCTTCTCCCGTGAATGAAGTTTTCATGCGCCACTGTTTCCATTACACGTCAGTTTTTGTCTTGATAAAATTATTTATGTTTTCGCCGCACTCGCAGGCACTGGTGAGTGTCCCAATATGAGCTTAGCACAAACATTCGCCGTTTCTGCGGTCGCTGTTTTGCAACAGTCCACGCATCGCATTACAATCTCGCATTATTGTGCTCACTGAAACTACAGTCTGTCCCAAAAATATTGACTGTGGGTTCACTTCACGTTAACAGTTCACATTTATAAGCAAATTCACAGTTTTTCGTGCGTAATATTGGCGTTTGGCGTCCTCACCGCTGTTGAACGTTCAATACTAGCACTTGACTGTCCATATCACAGTTTCACCTTCACAGTTTTTCACACTGCTTAAAGTAACTGTTTCGATTAGTTCACAAACACTAATGTATTTCATTCAGTCTGAACTGGATTTTGGCTCGTGCTGGATTTTACCAGTCTCTCGCACTAATTATCTCTTTTCATTTTCCACTTAGAGTCGTACTTGCCTTCAGATTTTTTTTTTTTTTTTGACTATACAATTGTATTTCCGTCTCATCTGAGGTAAGTCCCCATGTCATGTCTGCCCACTTATTGCGTACTTGCCCTCCAGAGCCAGGCTCGACTTTACAAAACTTTGCCTCTCGCATTATCGTACACATTTTATAATCTAGGCCTAGCGTGCAAGTTCCTAGATTAGTGTTTGATTTGTGACTTTTGTTTACACGATAAATTCGTGTAAATCTCTGCCTTAGCAGATGGCAATATATTTTAACAGTGCTAAGCGGTGGTCGCGTTTACTGATTTGCTTTGTACCTTGTCCACAACACATGAGGTACCTTGGGTGATGTACACCCTGCACTCATATTGTTAAGTAAATTATGATTGGGCATATTTCAAGATCGATATAGACATAAATACATGGAACAATATATACACTATAATATTGAATTTCATAAGTTGCATTACTACTACAGTTCAAAAATATTCATGACACACTAATGAAAAATTCTGTCATCATTACATGCTATTGAATATTTTTTTAATATTTTTTTAAGCATTTTTCAACATGAAATTTTTAAAATATTCTTAAATCTACGTTCATTTTTTTTCTTCAAAATGCAATTGTTTAAAAATACTATTATTCCTTAACATCTACAAAATTGAATCGCACTAATCTTGTGTGCCTCATTGGCATAAAAGTTACACTAAAATCTTAACATTTACACACAGAAAAAAAAATACACTATAAACTTAACCTATTATTCACATATAAAAGTTGCTCTACTAAGCTAACTTCTTTAAGTCTTTGTAAGTATTTTTTTCTTATTTCCTTGGTAACTGCCTCCTTATTTGACCACGGGATGATGTAGTTTGTGTGACATAAAGTATCGTGAGGTACCACTTCGATGTTATAGGTGTAGCCCTCGTTAACACCGGGTTTTTCCGAAAACACTTTCTCGTAATCTGTAAGTAGCTGAGTCAATTCGTTTTGTTGTGCTTCAGTCAAATGTTCTGACTCCCTAACTTTCATGGCTATCAGTTTCCTTTTTTCCTCTTTATCTTCAGTAATAAATTCTTTATAACATGCTTGTCTTGTACTTAAGTCAGAATATAAATTAATTACCTGTATTCCTTCGAACCTCGACTGAAAGTTCCGGCAATATTTACCGTGCACTTCCCGTGTCCTTAACAATGGCAAAATTACCCGTCTACCCTCATTCATAAGGCTTATTTCCCCGCACGAGAGGTCTATTTTTGCGTCCCTCTGGCGTAAAAATTCCATCCCCAGGATGCAAGCAGCACCTAATCCTTTAACTACTAGGAACGAGCTTTTCATTGCTTCATTTCCTACCGTAAACTCGACTTGCACCTGGTGCTTTATGATATGAGATTGTGCACTTATTGCACCTGTTACACGACAATTCTTCACTGGCAATACTGGTATTCTATTATTTTGACTCAAGTACTTGTAAAAATTTGCGCTCATGACATTGGTTGACGCACCGGTATCGACTATTATGTGTATTGGTGCTCCATACATATCTGCTTGCAATATAGCCTGCACAACACTTTTGTCGGTTCGGTTACATTTCTGCGGTATGTCTACACGTTCCTTTTCTATTTTTATTCCCTCATTGTATCTCAGCATACAAAGTTTATGGCTGTCATCCGTGAAAGTGCCCTCACTACATCATCCTGCAGCCAACAACGGAGAGCGTATTGTGGCTGTCTTTAGTTTAACGGATGAGCATTAGTGGGTTGACAGTAGTCTGTCACTTCCACTAACCTCACATTGTGGTTCTGGTTGTTGTTGTTGCTACTGTTGGGTTGGCCGCCCTGCCTCCCCGATGGTGTATTTTGATATTGTGTATGGCTCTGGTTTTGCGGTGGTCGGTTGTAACTTCCTGACATGTTCTGTGATGGACCTGGGTTGGCGTTCCATTGTGGTGCTGTGTTTTGTTGCCACTGTGGTGTCGTTTCATTACTACCACGCCACTGGTTTCGGTTGTTCCGCCATTGCGGATTGCCGTTACCATTATATCCATTACTCATGCGTCCATCATGATGTCTCTTTCGATTTTGACGATTGTAACCGTTGCCGTTATAACCATTGCCATTGTTTGTGCCTCGATTCTGTTGCCGGTGCTCTTGCCTATTCCCGTTACCATTTGGTACTAAGTTACTACCATTACTGTGGCTGCTATTGTAATCGGCTTTTTGTTGATTACAGCCTGCATGGTTCCACTTGTTTTCGGTTTTCATATCTTCGATCAATAAGTCAATAGAATCCACTATTTCCATGAATTGTTCTATATCGTATTCCGGTACATTGATGAAATATCTTTTAATTTCACTGGGCAACTTCATTTTTATTAATCTGATTATGTCACGATCGGACATTGGCTCGTCCCAGTACCTGGTTTTGTTTATATACTTTTCGAAATATTTGCGTAACGTTCCCATCTTAGGATTGTACATTTCTGGACTGTACAACTCCTTTCGTAGTCTTTCTTGGACGCTATCGGACCAGAATTTTTGCAAGAAGGCACCTTCAAACTGTTGCATCGTTAGACATTTTTCGGACACGTCGGTGGCCCACAGTGCCGCGTCACCTTGAATAAAGGTGACCACGAACTGTATTCTTTGTCTTTCCGTCCATGTCCTGGGAAACACATTCCTGAAGCTCTTAATAAATACAACAGGGTGGACATTTCGTTTTTCGCTATTGAAGGGTTGGAATGTCCTGTGTTTTATTACATTGTCCTCTTTTTTGCACATCTGACTGCTACACTCTGTGACATTCATTACTTCGTGATGTGCGCTGCACGGTATCGCAGGTTGTTCGTGCTCATAATTCGCATTAGGTTGCGGTTGCGCACTCGCACCCTGCCCACCGTCAGCGTTATTATAGTAATCAGTACGCGGAGTCGGATTCATTATCTGTCCGCCACTGTTTACATTGCTTTCCAACGCAGACAGTCTTCGCGCGACCTCCTGTTGCCAATTTTGCAACTCCGCTGTCACACGGGACTTGATCTGTGCTAATTCGGCATGTAGTGCGGCAGCGCTAGCGTCAATATTTACACTCGCGGACGCAGTCGCTTGTTCTATAGCTGTTTTTACATCGCTTTCAATCTTTGCAGATATCTCGCGATCCTTTACTTCTAGCCATTCATTTAATTCTTTTTCTACTTTTTGAGCTTGCACTTCCAAATATGCGTCAATACTTTTCCGTGCATCTATCTCCACATTATCCACGCGGTTGGTTAAAGTCTGGACATTATCTTCAAGCCTAGCCTGCGATATCTGTAATTTTTGCATCTCGCCGGCTAAACTTTGCACAAGATCGGGGATTTCTTTGCAAGTGTCCCGCATCTCGGCAAGTTCGCTTTGGATACTATCTAGTTTCGCTTCATTGCGCTGCTCTTGCTCACGTAGCATCTGAGCCAGCTTCTCGTCTCTTTCTTTTTCCCTCTGTTCTAACATTCTTTCTTTTTCCCTTTCTTTCTGTTCTCTTTGTTGCTCTTGCTCATGGAACATCTGAGCCAGTTTTTCGTCTCTTTGTTTTTCCCTCTGTTCTAACATTCTTTCTTTTTCCCTATCTCTTTCTTCTAATCTGCGCAGAAATTCTGCAAATGGGTCTGCAATCGGTGAGCATACTGGTGCCCCACTTAATCTAGCACTCGATTGGCCCCCCTGCCCAGGCAGTGGAGTTGTTACTCTATTCCCATCCTGCTGTGGAGCGTCATTCACCGTCCACAGGTCCTCGCCCCCCGCTCCGGAAATTATGTTATCCGAGGCGGTGGCTGGGGATTCGTTTACGTATTGCAAATGACCCTCACTTTCCATATTAACAAAATTTTGTTCGTCTGGTACGGATGCTTTAGCTTGTCCTATCTTACCCATAATAAATTCACTTTAAGCCACTGACAAATCTTTAACACTGATACACACACGAATAATTATCGCCTCCAAAAATAAACACATAAATACACAAAACACCGAAGGTATCTCATGTGCACATGGGTTCGATATTCCGCACAGAGCTACACAGGATGCTTGCACAATAGGCCCTACCTTTATATTTCTTTATCTTAATCCCTTTCTCTTTTCTACACTTTTTCTTCTCCAGATCTCCTCAGGGTGTGGTTTTGTTGTTGTACATGTAAAAGAATTCATATAAGCATTAATATTTTACAACAATTAGACACATACATAATTACATTCAATGCAATAGAATCATATTAATCGGGCCCCACGTTGGGCGCCAATCTCGCGTCCGTCGGCCGTCGTAATTTAGTATATTATTATTGTTTTTTGATTGTTACCGACTTACGTGCTGGGCCTTAATAAAAATGATATTCCATTTAATTTTGATTTTACGATTAAATGCTTTCCTGAAGTTCTCCTTTTTAACAATATTAATCTCAAATTATTTGTTACGTTAATGGATGTTAGATCGCTGCATCTTAAAACATGAGCATACAAGCTGAACAATGTAATAAACTTTTCATATTAATTTCCTCGGCTAGTCAGTTCACTTTAAAGCAAAAGATCTTTAGTTATTAATTACAATTGCGGCCCACACACGCGCGAGAGTATTTTATTACCTCCGTTGACCATTGTATTGTAGTCGGAGTCCTGGCTCTGGCTCTCGGCTATGGTACTGAAAATAAGGATCTTAAAGCTACGTATTTCTGCAACCTAGTGCGGCTGTGGAGAAAAATTAATATTATGTTAATAGCGGGCGAGTATTTCGCTTCCGCTAATTTTCCATAAGCTAATATCGCCACGTAATGGCGTCGTTGGCTGCATCGGTCGCTGCGATTGTTGAACTGTAAATTATTTGAATGCAGGTTAGTTCAAGGAAGGCGGACATGAAATCGGGATCACCTCTTACAAATTAAAAGTGCACAATAATATTAAATCAGTGTATTATATGCTTAACTCATACAAATATGCTTACATTTGCCAGCACTCGCAACATGTCCGTCTGTACACCATAAAGACAAGAGAAGAAGTGAAGTCGACTAAAAAAAAATTAACAAAAGAGCGTATCTTGTCGCCTCTTTAGATCATTCTGTGATAAATTATTTCTTTGCAATCTAAACCTACACAGAGAAATTATTATTTTACGGCTACATGATAAAAATTTGGCACTGGGGACGCTATATCCTCAAAGATGAAGTAATGCAGAATATAAGTGAATCATTCTTGACTAAGAGAATCTGCAGTTTTCTGTACATGTCAAGATATAGACATTTGATAGTGGGACAGTCATTTGATTTTTGTAAATAAATGGTTTGTAAATATTTATCTAAGTAGTCAGTGAGAGAGCATCTTGTTTACTCTTTGTAAAAATGATTTTGCTACATGAACAGTTCTAATGGGAGTAGAGAATATTAAGCTCGCATGTTAAAAAGAAAAGAAAACATGTGTGCATAGCAAATACATATTAACCAGTAATGCCAATTTCAAGTGGAAAATAATATTTTTGTAGCGTGTCACGAACTTTTGTGGCTCACAAATAAATTCTCCTCTATACTGTGATTAGACTATGGAACTGCAATACACAGAATCTTGTTTATTCGCCCGATGTGAAATATGTAGATGATTTGAGACAAGCTATTTTAATATCAAGTCACAGCAAAAGAGAAGTATTTTCAACATGATATATAGTTTGTAATTTTCCCTTTAGAGTAAGGCAAAAAATTAATTCTTGTTGGTACTTGTTAAATGAATTTTGAGTTTCTTTATGTGTGAATGGTGCAATGTTATGGTATTGACTGTAATTGCTCAGTTCGTGTTTCATCCTAATTTGAGGTCAGGTGCTTTTCTTTCTCCATGATTTTGGATGCCTGTCGTCTTTCGTGTATGTGGTGGATATGTTTTTGTTTTAGAGTAGAACGATGATATCCGAAGTACTAAAGTTCAATATTTCTACTGTTGTAAAAAAAGAGAGGGGAATTTAGGTGTAAGTATCAGGCCACTGGGTTAAATACCCAGAAACACGGCTGCAGTATTCAGAAATAATGGTTTTGTACTTAATCTAATCAATATAACTTCTGTAAATGGTATTCAACCCTCGCATTACGAAGAAACCTTTTATTATCTACGGGACTAAAAGGGAAGATACATTACACGTTCCTACTTGAATGTAAACGAGAACAGTCGCATCTGCGAACCTCTTGATACTCAGTCAAGCTCATAATTATACGCACTGATCAGCGAGAACATCATGACCGCCTATCTAATAGCCGGTATTTCCACGTTTGACACAGATGACGGCGGCGACGCGTTGTGGCATGGAACCAGCGAGGCTTTGGTAGGTCGCTGGACGGAATTGGCACCACATCTGTACGCACAAGTCGCGTAATTCCTGTAAATTCCGGGGAGGAGAGCGATGAGCTCTGATACCACGTTCAGTCATATCCCAGGTGTGTTCGATAGGGATCAGGTTTTGTGAGTTGGGAGGCCAACACATCAATTGGAGCTCACCCACTGTGTTATTCGAACCACTCCATCACTCTGCTAGCCTTGTGACATGGCGCATTATTTTGTTGAAAAATGCCACTGCCGTCGGGAAACATCATTGTCATGAAGAGGTTTACGTGGTCTACAGCCAGTGGCCGTCATGGTATCTTGCACGAGCTCCACTGGACCCATGTATGCAAAAGTGAATGTTCCACAGAGTATAACAGAGCTACAGTCAGCTTGTCTCCATCCCGCAGTACAGGTGTCGAGAAGCTGTTCCCCTGGAAGACGACGGGTTCTCACCCTCCCATCGGCATGATGAAGAAGTTATCGGGAGTCATCAGACAATAAAAGCTTTGCCGCTGCGCCAGCGTCTAGTGCCGATGGTCACACGCCCAATTCAGTGGTAGTTGCGAGTAGTAGGACTAACTATGTGTCAGGGCACGCTGCATTGTTGCCAAATTTATTCAAGATGGCGGCGATGACGTCATCCAAGATGGTGGCATGTAGACTTGGCAACAGTGCATGACGTCATCCAGGATGTCGGCTTTTGGCGGGAAAATAAGGTCAATTGTGCTATGTCCACTAACCTAACCTCAAGAAAAAATGGCGGGAAGTTTGAATTCCAACACGATAATGCATGCAAAAACATTGCTTGTCTTTATTATTATTGATTACAATTTATTAACATTCACTATCATTTATTATTATTTAAATAGACCAATTGGGCTACGCCCACTAACCTAAGCCTCCAGAAAAAATAGGCGCCAAATTCAAATTCCAATGGGATAATGCATGCAAAACCGGACTTATGTTTTATTATTATTATTTATCATTTATTATTATTATTATTATTTGCCTCCCTCCACTAACACAGAATTAAGATGTCCGATTTCTGCGGTCAAAAAACCATTTCCTTTACACCCACAACAAAAATCTGTCCCAACTCCAAATTCCAACACCATAATCTATCACACGTACGAAATTGCCCACATTCCCACTCACTTTCTTTTTTCACTGCTAACCTATCAAAATCGCGTCAAATAATAATAAATTGCACTTGTACTAGCGCAAGTCACCTCCTGTGAATTGCAGGAAAAGAGGATGGAACTCTTTATTTCAGAAAGTACAGTCAACACTTGTTCTCCATCGCACTTAGTACAAACATCTTGGAGATGACAGCTGCACCCAGTGCGCTCACCACGACGTTCACACAAAAACTGCTTTAGTTGAAATCGTCGCTAGCAGAGGGACCTACTCCTGCCCGCCACGGTCGCCGCAGGTAAGGGTGGTGGTGGTGGTGGTTAGTGTTTAACGTCCCGTCGACAACGTGGTCATTAGAGACGGAGCGCAAGCTCGGGTTAGGGAAGGATGTGGAAGGAAATCGGCCGTGCCCTTTCAAAGGAACCATCCCGGCATTTGCCTGAAACGATTTAGGGAAATCACAGAAAACCTAAATCAGGATGGCCGGAGACGGGATTGAACCGTCGTCCTCCCGAATGCGAGTCCAGTGTGCTAACCACGCAGGTAAGGGAGCGACCGCACACCCCCACGTCACAGCCGGTCCAGCGTTCTCGTCAACAACAACATATTTTCCCGGACAGGGGAGTCCACCCCCTCCCCAAAACAGCACGTTGAAACCTGCACATCTCTACGAAAGAAAGAAAGCCATCCCACACATTTCCCGCCAATTTTCTTCCTGCAGAACACGTCCCCCCCTGGCCATACCTGCCTCACGACCGCCCTTGTAAAAACTTGTTTTGCTCACAGATGCTGTCTATACGTTTCCCGCCAAAATTCTTTTTCCCTAACAAGTTAGTACCTACCAAGACCAACCGTTCACCATCCACCACGTATGTTTCTCGCACAAAGAACGCACTGCCACGCTTTTCGCAACAAAAGCTATTTCCTTAAGACTGGAAACTTCTACAACAGTAAGTGTGTTAGGCCCCAACGTAACCGATAACCCTATTCTCATTATCCAAACAATATCCTTCCATTACCAGCACACTCCTGTACACATGTGCGATCGCACGTCTCTAGTCTAGTGCGCAATCAATTTAATTTAACACAAATTGGCCATCACTACTTAATTAAATCGACCAATTAATGAACCTCTCTTGTCCGAAAGACCTGGACTTCGAATGAAATAGTTAAACTCTCTACCGACCAGTACATCCCCTTACCAATCCATGTTTATTCGCTAACATGTACTAATGTGTACTCCACTTCTAGCAAACAAAGACGCTAACCTAAGTCACCTTTGCCTCTCTCTCTCGTGCCACGAGCTCGAGACCGCCCACGTCACAGTCTCCACCTTTATACTCTCGTCCCACATACTCCTTTGTAAATATTCTAACTATGAACCGAATACGGTTGTTCAATCCACGCCATCTAGGACATGGCCAGAGCACGCCTTCCAGTACCTAAGCCGACAACATCGCTCGCTCCACATGTAGCTAACCGCGACTACTGCAATCCAGAAGACATGTCTCTGCACAATGCTTATATATTTATGAATAATGTAAAAACACATATCTGCAAAGATCAGAACTTTCATATTTTTACTTGAAGACAAATAATGTATTTGTAAACTCATATAATGTGAAAAAAAAAGAGTGAATTATTTTACTGTAAACTGATATGCCACAAACAACGTTTAAAAAAAATCTGAATTGAATAATAAATTCAATTATTTTATTGTAAAAAAATTACCCGAGTTTGTTATTATTTCACCCTCAATCATGATCCATATACGTTGCACTGGCACAGAGAGAGAGCTATAAGGTTTTTACTGATTTAAAGACAGAGATGAAATCTGAATGACGCGTGCTGGACTTGGTCCGCCGGTCACAAACAGACCCCGCCACTCTCTGTGTGGTCCTGTCACTTTAAACGGCGGGCATCTGGCGAAGCCGATCCCAGCACTCTCCCGTTCAGGTCCTGTCACTTTCAACGGTTGACTCATCGCCGCGCCGGCAAGGTGGAAGCAGGTAAACTGGCTCAGACAGCTCCAGTGGAATGCGCTTCACGCACAGTATCACCAAAAAACTTACCTCTATGGAAGTAGGTGTCACAGAAAGAAAACAAAAAGAATTCTTATGGAGAAAAAAAATTATTTATTTATATGTGAGCCATTTTAAAAGTAATTTTACATGCAGACACAAAACTATTTTTTTCTTCTTCACACGTTCGCTGTCTAAGTTGATGGATAGGTGGACAATCGTAGTATTCCAGCTTCTGGATAGCCGCATATTTGAAGATTCGATGCAGCCAGCTACTCTTCTCATCGCTTTTAACGTAGATTATTATCTCCTTGTGATCAAATACTCTCAGCAATTGCAGCAAATGTTTGTAAGAGATGCCAGGGGCATCCTGCATAATCACATGATAAAATTTTGTTAGCCACATCGCGCTTCTGACTGTTATTGCACTTGACGTCTATAAATCGTTTTGGCTATTCAACTCTTGATACAAATGTTCCTATTACTCCATCACTCTGCGTGAGTGCTATTAATGCACAGTCTTTAATTATGAAACGCCTACACTCATCATAGTAAAATCCTTGAACGTCAGCTACGATCCTCACACATTCAGGTAACATCGTGATCTACGCTAGAGCTAGCAGAGTGCGTATTAATTTATACAACTCATTGCACTACACCAGTGAGCGGACAGTAGTTAACGAGACGCTCATGCAGAACGAGAGCATATCCCGAAGTCTGATCAGGGAAGTTCGCTGAAGATTCAAATTCAATCCGTACATCTATAGGTCCTGATTTAACTATCTCATTCGGTTTTGAACAGTCAATCACGATTATTGGTGCTAGCTTCTTGAAACTCTGTGGGCCGAGTAGGCATCCTTCATTTTCAACACCTTCGTAGTAAGATGCTCGGAATCTCGCATACATGTCAAATGCCAGACTGTATACATTGCTGTCCCACTGTAGATGTAGATTCTCATGTGGGTAGTATTCTGAATTCAAGTAGACTCTGGCGTTAGTTAATTTTCAGTGGTCAAATTCAGTTGAGTCCTTTGATACATTAGGACGCCTTTGAGTTTGAAATGCGAGTATGATGAATCGAGGTGCTCCCAACTGCACTGATGTTTTAATAGCCCAAGTATGTGTGGACGCTGTAGGTAGGACTGGGTATTCAAAAAGCTCCCACGATGGGAAAGTTAGTGGTAGGTAGGTGCCAGCATTCAGAACTTTTAAGAGCTTCAAGCACTCCTTGTCAGCAACGGTGATGCGAGGCATTTTCCATGATATGCTATTAATCTTGATTTGAACATTCTCTGCAGCTGTTTGAGAGAATGAATTCGTGTCACTTGCACTTCTCACCAAAATAAGTGCCTGTTTAGCGTTGATAATTATTCACTGCATATCCTCAAAATAACCCATAAGCATTTTTAGTGGCACGCACATGGTAAATCGGCTTTGTCCACCCTCCCCATCCGTTGCATCTGTGAACCACCCAGCCTTTTCCAAAATGTTTGAATCAGAGGGTGAGGCTGAACGTACGTCTTAAGAGCCGATGTAACACCAACATTGCATGTTCGGTCTATTTCAATTCCGTTGAGTTCATAGCGTACCTCTTGAAACAGGAATGCTACGGCATTTCGAGTGAGCTTCGAGAGCGCTACGGCAGCCCCGTCAGCTTTCTTAAATGTGTAGTCCAGATAGAGGAAGCTCTTGCTGGGCAGTGTTACCGCGTCCTGATGCTGGACAACAATCCTAATTTCATCATTTTTCTTAAATGTGCTTGAAGCATAGGGTTTGTGTGAGTGGTATTCATGACAAATGATTCGGTCATCATACTCTACTGACTGAGTTACGTTGAGCGACGTCATTCTGCGGTTTTAAACCTGCTGAAATGAGGAATTCGTAATTAAGGCGTGTTATCACCTTGCCCTTCTGCGTTGCACTGACGAGTTGTGAGCCAGGTGTGTTAGCTTTATACCTTATTCCCATCTCGTCTTAGATGCAGGCGTACAATGATCTCTTCTCCTCTAAAGTTAACAAGCTGATTATTCTGGTGCACAATACGCAGTTCAAGATAGTCCACTGTCTGAACAGTCACCGGGAGATATATAGCGTTTGTGAGGGCTTGAACTATTTTATACACTGTGCCGACTGTAGGAAAGAATCCGTAAATTGAGTGAATCAATTTATCGTTCAGGTATGAGTTTGTGGCAATATTACACTCAATGTGGATTGTACTCACTGGGAGTATATCTACAGCATGATCTGACGCGTAAAATTTACTTCCGTCCTTCACCAAAACACGATCCTTCGTAAAACCTAACAGTGGACCAATTGAATGTCTCTGTGTAAAGTCCGTATTTCGGATTTAAGGGTATTAATGTTTGCCCATAGTTCAATACCTTTTCCTGACTGTTTTAAGAGTTCGTTTAAATCATCAATATCTTAGGCACCAGGTTGCATTTGTAGAATCTCCTTCCGGCCGTCAATTTCAAGATGTAGTTTATTGTTGCTCTGTGTAATATTTGGAATGCTGTTATACGTCTCTAGACCAATCAGTGCAATACTCCAGTCCCCTGCACTTTAATCAATCGGCGGAAAGTAATTTGCGCGTAATACTGATCCTTGCTCTTTAAAAGTCAGAGTGTACGACGTTGCATCTAAACGTCAAATTATGGTCATGTGTTCAATGACAGCTCTTTTATATATCGCGCACATGATTGACGATGACGCATTCTAGGGGGGGTTCGCCGTCGCTGTGATGAGGAATATAACGCAGAGATGACCGCAGAGATATGTGTTAAAGTCCTGATATCGCCGGAAATTGTAGAAGATGCGTCTTTTGCTGGTGAAGTAGCGTTGTAATTCTTCAGGCGGCTGTAAATCACAGAATGAATCGAAATACTGAACTGTATTTGGACTTTTCTTAACATACGCAACCCAATGGGTCCCTGGACCGCCAGCAATTCTAAATTTACAATTCCGCACTCAGTAGTTCGCCACATGGTCTTCGGTAATGTAGTCCGCATAAAGACGCCGCGGAATCCACGAATGTGAAGTTTTTGTCTAAGAAATTTAACTAGATCTTTATTCGTGAGCGCTCGGTCGGGTAGGATAACTAACGGACTTTTTTTTTATTTATGAAGAAACCTAGTCCTTTCCTGTATCGTTTCAAGTAGAGACCTTTCCGATAGCTGCTGCCTCCATAGCGCGATTATGTCTTCTGGCTTCCTCTAGTTGGGCTTGTGCATTCTGTGCCTTTTTGACCGTTTTGGCGACAGCTGCGGCCCCGCCTGTGAGTGAACCTATAGCGGACAGGGCTGCAAGGGCTGGAACGGGGAACGGGATAATTCCGCCCGATGTCTTTGGTAGTGGTAGGACCCCAGGTGGTTTAATTGAAATAGTGTTTTTCTTCTTGTTCCCACCATTCGACACACGTTTAGCTGCAGACATCGAGGTGAGAATACAGTTTTTCAAGCGACCGGGTTTGTTATTCCTCTTCCTGTTCTTCTTCGCTCGCAAAGCTGTTCGTGCTGCTTTCATAATTCGCTTGAAATTCATCACACCCAAGCCCAACTTAATTTTTCCATGCATGTTTTTATCAACCACGAATGCAACAACGCGTTGGCCTATTCCGAGATCTTTTCTTCGCCTTATTTGCTTGGCTTTATCTGCTAATATCCGGTCGGCGACGTAGGGTGTTGGGAGATCCTTATTTGCTGCGTATGCGAGGTCGTGCTCAAGGCAGGCTTCGTCTAGTAGGTTAATACCTTTATCGCCTCGTGCCAGGCGCTTCTGAAGCTTTGTTCCAGGCCCACAGAAGTTATATCCGGGAATGTGCAATTCAACAAGCAACTTGTTGAGAACACCACCTCCACCTCTTATTATGATGTGCCTCCTATTGTGCATGGTACGCTACTGAGGAGATAGAGGTCCACTCTCCCTGTTATATACTAACATGTCAGCTTCGATCCAACTGCTTCCTGATGATGGAAATCCTAGCCATTTATCCAGTGCTCTATTCCCACGACATCACGCGCTCGATGAGAAATACATATGGTTCAGAACTCTTCTGCAATTCCTTCGTGTAAAAGCATCCTCCAATTTCTTCGCCCTTGCCGTCTTTAAGATACACTCCTGGAAATTGAAATAAGAACACTGTGAATTCATTGTCCCAGGAAGGGGAAATTTTATTGACACATTCCTGGGGTCAGATACATCACATGATCACACTGACAGAACCACAGGCACATAGACACAGGCAACAGAGCATGCACAATGTCGGCACTAGTACAGTGTATATCCACCTTTCGCAGCAAGGCAGGCTGCTATTCTCCCATGGAGACGATCATAGAGATGCTGGATGTAGTCCTGTGGAACGGCTTGCCATGCCATTTCCACCTGGCGCCTCAGTTGGACCAGCGTTCGTGCTGGACGTGCAGACCGCGTGAGACGACGCTTCATCCAGTCCCAAACATGCTCAATGGGGGACAGATCCGGAGATCTTGCTGGCCAGGGTAGTTGACTTACACCTTCTAGAGCACGTTGGGTGGCACGGGATACATGCGGACGTGCATTGTCCTGTTGGAACAGCAAGTTCCCTTGCCGGTCTAGGAATGGTAGAACGATGGGTTCGATGACGGTTTGGATGTACCGCGCACTATTCAGTGTCCCCTCGACGATCACCAGTGGTGTACGGCCAGTGTAGGAGATCGCTCGCCACACCATGATGCCGGGTGTTGGCCCTGTGTGCCTCGGTCGTATGCAGTCCTGATTGTGGCGCTCACCTGCACGGCGCCAAACACGCATACGACCATCATTGGCACCAAGGCAGAAGCGACTCTCATCGCTGAAGACGACACGTCTCCATTCGTCCCTCCATTCACGCCTGTCGCGACACCACTGGAGGCGGGCTGCACGATGTTGGGGCGTGAGCGGAAGACGGCCTAACGGTGTGCGGGACCGTAGCCCAGCTTCATGGAGACGGTTGCGAATGGTCCTCGCCGATACCCCAGGAGCAACAGTGTCCCTAATTTGCTGGGAAGTGGCGGTGCGGTCCCCTACGGCACTGCGTAGGAACCTACGGTCTTGGCGTGCATCCGTGCGTCGCTGCGGTCTGGTCCCAGGTCGACGGGCACGTGCACCTTCCGCCGACCACTGGCGACAACATCGATGTACTGTGGAGACCTCACGCCCCACGTGTTGAGCAATTCGGCGGTACGTCCACCCGGCCTCCCGCATGCCCACTATACGCCCTCGCTCAAAGTCCGTCAACTGCACATACGGTTCACGTCCACGCTGTCGCGGCATGCTACCAGTGTTAAAGACTGCGATGGAGCTCCGTATGCCACGGCAAACTGGCTACACTGACGGCGGCGGTGCACAAATGCTGCGCAGCTAGCGCCATTCGACGGCCAACACCGCGGTTCCTGGTGTGTCCGCTGTGCTGTGCGTGTGATCATTGCTTGTACAGCCCTCTCGCAGTGTCCGGAGCAAGTATGGTGGGTCTGACACACCGGTGTCAATGTGTTCTTTTTTCCATTTCCAGGAGTGTATATGTCCTAGGGTTGGTTCGCTGCACTTTGGATACTGTGAATATCTCAGCCGACCAATTTGGTAAGTACGATTTCTCGAACGCTGTCTTGTGTTTTGAAATACGTACTAAGTCGCCTATATTGAACCTCTGTTTGCGAGGGTCGAGCATTTTGATCCGGAAATATACTGCGTCCATGAGTGGATTATCGCGAACATCGATCGGTCTCATTTTTATTGTACTATGTTTGGTTTGATTATACTTTGCAATTATCTGTGAGAGGATATCTACCCACTTGTACGAACCGTGAAGATTAAACTGCATCCACATTTGAGCTTTGATTGTTCTGTTCAACCGCTCGACGATACTAGCTTTAAGGTCGGTAAACGTGGAGTAGTGGTGTATGCCATACCGCTCCATCACAGTGTTGAAATGTTCATTGTAAAACTCCCCAACGTGATCGGTTTGAAGATTCGCCGGGCATCGATTCGTTCCTATCTGCAGCAGACGCTCAAACACCACAGCAATAAATATCTCTACCGGTTTTCGTTTTCACAGGTAATGCCCACGCGAATTTAGAGTATGTATCAGTAACCATTAAAATGTGTTTGAGTCCATTATTATGAGGTGAATATCGATTCATATCTACACGATCAGCTTGCCACAGGTCATCCAGCCCCTTAATCATGACATGCCTACGAGGGTATTTTTTTCGTGCTGGCTTGTGTAGTTGTCGAACCACGGTCTACATACTTATTCGATGATACCTCTCTCTCGAAGCTCGGAGATTAAGGATACAACCTCATTCGAATGAGCTGTATTGCCCGCAGCAGCCGAAGCCATCAACAGTCAAAGTCTGTCTATTAGTTAATCTGGGTCATCGTAATATATATACTGCGGGACTTGATTGCTCACTCTTTTATGCTGCAAGTGTACACCCTCACCGACACTTTTAGCTTGCTCATAGAGTAAAGGTTGTATAATGGTAGTGTATTTAGAGTTTTCAGGCTTTTTCAGTGTTCCGTCGGGATTTTTATACAGATCAGTCAAGTTAAATATTTCCCGATTGACTTTGCGATCATCGGCTGAGTATTTTAAGTTTTTTGATGGCCTTAGGAAGATTAGGTTCATTAAGCCAGGTGTTCTTTTAAACTCTGTATCCCCGATGCGTATTGTGCTATCGGATAAAGTTATAGTTTGAGAGCCTAGCATGTACAGTCTCGCCCTGCTGACACTAAATTTTCTATCAATCTTAACGGTCGGATACTGGTTGGTGAATTCTGCAATTGGGTCATTATTATGCAAAGCTATCTTGGTGATAGATTCGGTAACAGGTTCAAAAGCTTCATTTAGTGTTTGCTCGCGATCTATATGTCCCAACTTCAGCAAACGTAATTTCTCTCGAACTCCTTTGCGCGCCTGAATGACTTTATGCTTTGTCGACATCTCGAAGGATGCTAATCAGAGCTCTGAATATCACGTGGTTTTGTATATGCTGTGTTGTACTTCTTCTTCTCCTTTTTTCCTACGCCACCTTCTTCAATAACAACGGCCTCAGCTTCTATCTGGCCCTCAATTGCGCTAATTCTGTTCTCTATCCGGTTTTGGTTAAAGGCAAGAAGTTTCTGGGTGTCCTTTAATTCCCTTGCAACTTCAACTAGTCTGGACTCAAGATTTTTAAATTTGACATCGGTGTACATTCGGGCATTCTGTCTTTGCACACCTAATCTCTCAGACTGAGCGTCCGCCATGCGTGCGAATTTGCCCACGGTGAAGTGTTAACTGATGGGATAAGGTATTTTCGTACGTTTATATATGGAGAAAGTCTGGGAAGTTCCGGCTATACCTACCGTCATTCAGTTTACGGGTTTTATCAATAACGAGAAAGCCGTATTGTGAGTGGTTCCAGTAATCAGCGCATATCTTTACAAATTCATTGTATAAGATGTCGGTCCCTACGTGAGCATGGCAAATGTGCTTTAAATGGAGGTTGTCTTGTTTAAATGATATAATGAGATTTGCGTTGTCCCTCACCAGCTGTTTTGGGATCCTGGAATACGTTTGACTCAGATAAAATACATCAACACCCATACGACGGCCAAAGCAGAAATATTTACGGATTTGATCTTGCTTTTCAACAGCGACATCGTCAAATATGAAGGCAGTGTTAGGCTTTACCTCTTCAGGTGGGGGGACGTCGTCTCTTTCACTGAAGGCTCTGTACGTTACACCGTCTACTCCATCTAATATTTTCTTCAGTAACTGGTACTTGGGCTGAAAGAGTGCTTTGGAGAAGACGAAAAGGTGCTCGAAGCGGACTCCGTCTATGTGCGTTAACAGAGCCCTGAGGACATTTGTCTTCCCACAGTTGGATGGACCTACAATTATAGCTCGTATGCTGTCAGGAAGGAGTGGTCCATCCGTGTTGGTCTTCCGGTCTTGGTCATCATCACAGGAACAGTCACCTACAACAAAGCCTTTGAGGCGAGGGCGTTTCACCCAGCCCGCCATGATACCTACTGCGGTAGGTCAAGGTGTGGAATACGCTTTTATATGATTAAAAAATTTGTGTGTGTAGTCACTACAGCGCAGTCACCTTACCAACTGAGCTACAACGGCTACACAATAGAATGAACTCCAAGTGGTATATTTAAAGGGAAGGCTGTCATGTAGATTAACGTAGGTGGCATTTTGTCTTGACAAATAAAAAACACGCAATGACGAATTTAATATTATAAAATAATATATTTATTTATTAAAATATTTACAAATATGATCAGCATGAGAAAAAATCAGTACATTCTTTTTTAAGTGGTGCAGCAGAAGTATAGTATTTGAAAAACAGCTGCTTCTTGTATGCTTGAAATTCAGCACGTATATCTCGTAATGTTATGGGTGACTTACAATAGTCCGGTATTCCGTCAGTAAATTTGAGTTCGACATTTTCAACCCTTATGCGATGAACAGCACAAGACTTGGGCACTGGTGTTATACACATACTAAAACAATGTTCTATATCATCTATGTGGATGCTACATGTGTGAAGCCAGTTAATGATGACGGTGTATACTGCCTGAACATATGGGCACCATCTATTTAGTCTCTCTATCGTACTACTTAGAGCCATGTCTAAATTGAACAAGTTATCAACAGTGGTGTGATGCATGAAAATACAATAACCATCAGCACTTTCAATTTTTAGTGTAGCATCATCATACATTGATAGAATACTCACAGTTACACTGCCACAGTACATGTCCTGGTAGGAGTGGGATGGATAATATTCGGTAGTCATATGATTCTTGATGTGTGTTTTTAATCGACACAGTTCATCCCACTCGTAGTCAGAAAATTTCACTTTAATATTTTTGAGCACATTTTCCAGCACTAACACAGTTGAGAGGCTACCGTATTGTGAAACTTCAAGTCCCACATGGATACGTTTTGAACCACTAACTGTTAACACATAGCTTGAGGCGAATAGTAAAGGTTGAGGTGAAGCAGCGGTCGGTATCTTCTCATCCACGACATCCACACCACCGCTGTTAGCCTGCTGTTCTTGCACTGATGGTGGGATGTCCCTTGTGAGATTATGATCAGTGGACGGTGCATACGAAGGAGTCCAGTACTGCGAAGCCCCGTCAAGCGCAGCCTCTGACACCGACATTAACACCTGGCTACCCTGCTCCAGCATGCTGAGAAGCTGAGCTACAGGATCCTGCCTGGACGAGTCCGAGGCCTTCACGTGTGTGGACCGAGACATGCTGGGACCTGCTGATGCTGGCGTCATGGGTGGAGCTGCTGGAGGACCAAGACGAATATTCATAAGAAATGACGTGATGTTGGTAGAGAAATAATAATAATAGCAATAATAATAATAATAATTTGGGGGCTTACTTTTCTGGTGCTGCTTGCTGCTTCTCCTATTCTGCTGTGGTGCTGACTGACGCTTCATCTTGACCTACTGGAACAGAGATGGAGGAGCTGCTGAGTGCTCCTTGTATAGAACACTACGTCATATGATGCTGTGCTGCTATTGGTTGAATTAGGTGAACACGTGACCTATCGAAGTGCCCTCTAGCGGAGAACTCGTGAACTAGATGAGTTCGTCGCTCTGCTGGATCGGAGGCAGTCGTCCCTTGTGGGCTGGGAGCTTATACGTGGACTTTAGAAAAGGTAGACAGTTCCAACAATAGCAGATGCTTCCATGAGATGGGTAATGCATTTTTAAAGCATTTCGTTGGAGGGAATTTATTTGGAGGACTGTGTTCTTGTTCTTATTCATATGTTCCAGGATTAATGCACGTTTCCATTCAGCATGTAGAAGGTTATGAAGACAGTCCTCGGCTGTATGCTTGCAAACTACACTGCTGTTAAACTCATCGCGGTCAAACACCAATAACTCATCGATTGAACACATTCTGCAGGATGGTCTTCAATGGTATGTATATACGTTGTATACGAATATGCTTACGCCAAAGTGAATTGGTGTCAACTGAACGTCTCTTGCGTCTTGGAAGAGTGAATGTTTGATGGTAAATAAGCTTGCAGTTTGCGCATGCGCATGAGCATATGCTGGTTACGGGATGCATCCTGGCTCCATCCCTCTGCATTGCCGAAATCTGCTGAACAGAATTCTTGTACCTATTGTTCTGACACTCATCCATTATCATACGCTTCCGCACCTCATGAAGTGAACTGTGGCTACAGTCCTCCCTCAAATGTCTACATGAAATGCAGTTATTGAAGGCTGCTCTATCACCCACATCCATCTCTATGATCGAACACATGGCAATGACAGCTCAGCAAAGACTGAATGTGCCGGATAACGGTAATGGTAGTTCAGTGAAGGTAGCACAATTGGCTTTCTTCCCGCCAAAATCAACCATCTTTAATGATGTAACGGTGGTGCTCTCTGGTGGGAAGGGTATGAACTAACACAGTTGGATTGCATACACACGTGCACGATATAAAGAATAATAAATGATAATGAGTGTTAATAAATGTTTATCAATAATAATAAAGACAAGTACGGTTTTTGCATGCATTATCGTGTTGGAATTCAAACTTCTCGCCATTTTTTCTTGAGGTTAGGTTAGTGGACATAGCACAATTGGTCTATTTTCCCGCCAAAATTCAAAATACCCGCCATTTTTTCCTGGGGTTAGGTTAGTGGACATAGCACAATTGACCTATTTTCCCACCAAAAGCCGCCATCTTGGATGACGTCATGCGCTGTTGCCAAGTCTACATGCCGCCATCTTGGATGACATCATCGCCGCCATCTTGAATAAATTTGACAACAATGCAGCATGCCCTGACACATACTTAGTCATACTACTGTTGTGACTGTCATTGTGTTAACATTGGCACATGCACGGGTCGTTAGTTGTGAAGGGCCATCGTTAGGAGTGCTCGGAGCATTGTGTGTTCAGACACACTTGTACTCTGCCGAACATTAAAGTCTGATGTTAGCTCCACCAAAGTTCACCGCCTATCCTGTTTTAGCAGACTGCCCAGCCTACGACCTCCGACATCTGTAATGAGGGATGGCCGCCCAACCCACGATGTTCAAATGGTTCAAATGGCTCTGAGCACTATGGGACTTAACTTCTGAGGTCATCAGTCCCCTAGAACTTAGAACTACTTAAACCTAACTAACCTAAGGACATCACACACATCCATGCCTGAGGCAGGATTCGAATCCGCGACCGTAGTGGTCGTGCGGTTCCAGACTGTAGCGCCTAGAACGGCTCAGCCACCACGACCGGCAACACACGATGTCTGGACGCAGTTTCACCTTGGTGTCGCCATGTGTCGAAGACAACACCGTACTCCTCGAACATGCGAAAAGGGCCATCACAATCAGCCCTCAGTCAAACTCAGACAGATCGTGTGTCTTCCCAATTCCACACACGGACAGCATGCCCACTGATATTGCATGGACCGTGCGTTTATCTGACTAGCAGTCATTCCTCGCTAGGTGATGTTGCTATGCCTGGACGGATTTACATCGATTGAAGATCTGTGATCATAATGTTCAGGCTGATCAGTGAATATCATGCCCGAAAGGACACCATTGCGATCCAGCAGCCGCTGTGAATTAAGACTCAGAGGAATTACAGACATTGGCTGCAAGTGGACATTGATTCAAATAAACGGGTAAAGTTGCAAATTTGTGCTAGACTGGGATTCGAACCTGGGTCTGATGCTTAGTGGGGAGATGCTCTGACCACTCAGCCATCCGGACACAGTGGTCATTGCCGCTGCATGGACTAATCCAGCACACCACCTGTCAGATCCAAATTCTCATCTTATCCACACTCTACTAATGTAGTGCCCCTTGCCCATTATCCTCACTGTTTCGGCCTTTAGCTGATTCCCTTGAGAGTTCGAGTCTTAAGGCGAGAATGGCCAATCGGCCAGCGATCTCTTCAGTTGGGATGCACACCAGCCTCGAACTCTTCCAGGAAACGGCGAAATTCCTCGTGTAATGAGAACAATGGCAAGTGGCACTACATTCGCAGTGTGTGGATGAGTTGAGAATTTGGACCTGACGGGAGGCGTGCTGGTTTACTGTAGTTCGTGCAGCTGTGATGACTACTGTTACTCGGATGTCTTAGTGGTCAGAACATCTGCCTAGTAAGCAGGAGATCTGTTTTCAAATCCCAGTCCAACACAAGTTTTCAGCTTTCCTCATAGATTTAAATCACTGTCCACTCGCAGCCAATGTCTGTACTGCCTTTTTGCCTTAAGCTCATAGTTACCAAAGTGAAAAATATTGGACGCTCACGTGAGCGGTGATAGACAGACTTTACCCAAAGGGTGTCAGAGGGGTCGCCTAACTCTCAGGCACTAGAGCAGCCGTCAGGCTGAATTGACGTCAAAATTTCTGAGAGTTACTTTTGTATCGTGTCTAACAAAGGCGCGGGTAGCACCGAGGGAGTAGCCGAAGTGGCAGGTTTTATAGAGACCATTTGCCGTATTATTCGCGCACATGTTCATGTTGCACTCCCTCGTGGTCACGTCACAGGAGGGCGGGAAACAGGACGGCTGGAAAAGCATAAGGACCCTTAGCTGCTTCGGATCACGCTCATATTTCGTCGAATTGTTTTGAACGGTCCTCAGTGGCTTCAACACGAGAGCTAAAATTGAGGTCATGCTGCACTCCAAAGGGGTGCGATTGCGGTCGATGGAGATGCAGCCCCATGACGTCCTTAGAAAAGAGCTGAAACATCAGAGTGTGTCAGCAGTGTCAAAAGTTGTCAAGAATGGCTTCCTGTTGATCATCGCACTGCGAACTTCGTTTACGACCGAAAAGTGTGTGGGTGTGGGAATCAACGCCCCGGGGAAAGGGGTGTTTTCATCAACACCCGATGCCACCCCCTGAGGCCCTTACGGTGGATTCTGAGCGTTGGTGTGTCTATAGTGTTTTCTTCGGCTACTAATAAGAAAACCGCGTAATTTCAACGCTAGATGTCAGGGCCCTACCTGCTGGGCAGAAAAGTCAAAAGCACACGTCTAAGTGTTGGTATGAAAATCGCAACATGGGCAAGATGGGCTGTGACGACCTTCTCATCGTGTAACATGCCCACGCTCGCGTTGGCCAGAATTATGGTGGAACTTGGTGTCAATGTGACTTAATTAACCCACCTTACAGCTCACATGAACTTATACGCCGTGGCCTTTTTTTCCGCGTGTGTAAACATCTTCCACTTTGAAGCGTCGTTGCTTCCGACAATGACGCCGCAGGGTGGCACGCTTTTGCAACATTACAGAGGGAGGCTGTAGGCAGCCTAAAACCAAATTTCATTCTTAGGCGTCACAATGGGAGGCAGTTACGGGTTTTAGAAAATGTGATCCTTTAATTCTGTTTCGCAGTGTATGACAGGGTGCATACAAAATGCAAGAGTCTGCACATTCAGAGAAAGAAGGAGACATGGCTCATTACAACAGGAAACCCCATGGGCCAACATATAGCTTGTGATTAAAAGACTGCGCCAGCCTTATGACTGTAGCAGCACTCCACATGTACTGCCAAACATTGTCAACTGATTGCTGGAACGGCGAGTTCCCGACTCAGCAGATTGGCTAATAAATGAGCCAAATGAAGGGTACAGTCAGTTTCTAAAAAAGGATTGCAACGAACTTAACTGTGGCCTATGGCGTAAAATACTTCTCCTACTTGAGACAAACACACTAATCTATTTGTACACTATCAGTGCAAGAAAAGCAACTCGGGAGTCTTTTTCTACAAATTAAGGGACATCAGAAATGACATACCGAATGAAAGGTTGAATCATTTGTTTCTACAAAAACTACGGGAAACCGTCAATTATTGGCCCCTAAAATGTTAAGTTAATTTCTATGTTACTGTGAAGAATAATAACGCACAGGTTTGATGTTGGCATGAACATCTTAACAATGGTTCCACAATGACTTTTGGTTTTCAGAAAAGCCACCGGACAAATGATATTTTTATGTACCTGGTACCCACCATCAAGTTAGCACCAACAGCTAATGTACACTGAAGAGCCAAAGAAACTGGTACACCTGCCTAATATCGTGCAGGGCCCACAGGAGCACGCAGAAATGGCGGAGCACGACGTGGCATGGACTCGACTAATGTCTGAAATAGTGTTGGAGGGAATTGACAACATGAAACCTCCAGGGGTGTCCATAAATCTGTAAGAGTACGAGGGAATGGAGATCTCTTCTGAACAGCTCGTTGCAAGGCATCCCACATATGCTCAATAACGTTCATGTCTGAGGAGTTTGGCGGCCAGTGGTAGTGTTTAAACTCAGAAGAGCCACTCTGTAGTAATTCTGGACGTGTGGAGTGTCGCATTCTCCTGTTGGAATTACCCAAGTCCGTCGGAATGTACAATGGACATGAATGATGCAGGTGATCAGACAGGATTCTTACGTACGAGTGACCTGTCAGAGTCGTATCTAGATGTATCAGGGGTCCCATATCACTCCAGCTGCACATGCCCCACACCATTACAGAGCCTTCACCAGCTTCAACTGCCCCTGATGACACGCAGGGTCCATGGATTCATGAAATGATAATTAAATCACGACTCTAAGCTGTCGACAGGCGTTGATATACATCAACGGGGACAGTTGAAAATGTGTGCCCCGACCGGGACTCGAACTCGGGATCTCCTGCTTACATGGCAGACGGGCTATCCATCTGAGACACCGAGGGCACAGAGATAGTGCGACTGCGGGGATTTATCCCTTGCACCCTCCCCGTGAGACCCACATTCCCAACTTAATGTTCACACACTACATTCGTAGTGCCCCTGCCCAGTACGCTCATTAATAGCGGTAGAAAATCTTACCGAGTCCCGTAAGAGTTAGGGCAATGCGTGTGCATCCGCGCAGAAGAAGAAGGTCAATGGCCGGTTAGCCTTAATATGGTATCTGTTCTTTCGGACATGTCCGAAAGACATTTCTGAAGGTCAGTAAACATTGTCTATTGGTGTGTTCAAAATTCTTTTCCATGCTGGTTGGTAGTTTGTGAATTGGTAAAGCCATTGCATGCACAGTCAAAAATTTTAACTTCATATTGTTCAATTACACTGTTCTACCAAAAAAAAAAAAAAAAAAAACTTTTTTTTCTATTTTTGAAAAAATACTTCCGAAAAAGCACTTCGAGTGCTTAATTCAAAACTGTTTTTAGTTTTTTCTGTCAGGGATAGTTTATGTGTAATCGCAATTTTATTTCTCTTTTCTGTTTCTGATATAGTGCAGCAAACATTAGATGAAATTTGATAGACAAATTCACCTTTTTATTATGTTATAAGTTCATAACATTAATGGAGGGTCAGATCTAACATATAACACAGTAATCTTCGTGTATACGTTTTGTAGCATTTATTTGACGTGAGAAACTACAGAAAATTGACAAAAAATGAGCCACTGTATTGTAATACAGATCACTTTTTTCTCTTGTATTGTGAATCTTTCTTCTCTCGAATGATATTCCAGCAATAATCTGCTGACATAGAAGGTACCCACTTCCCTTCATAACGCCTTTCTACGGTAGAAATGTCTTTATGGAATCTTTTGCCATGTTCATCCGATACGTCACTATAACTCTCTGTGTAGTAGTCCAGATGAGAGTCCATGATATGTACCTTCAAAGAGATATTACACCCTTGATCTTGATGTGCTTTGACCATGTCGTCCACCGCTGCTTTGTAGTTAATAGCTCTTCGTCTTTCGAGAAAGTTTTCTGACACCATCTTGAAACAGTCCCATGCTGTCTTTTCTTTGTCAGTTAAACGTGCTTCAAAATTTTCATCTTTGTGCAGCTCCTTCATTTGTGGGCCCACAAATACACCTTCCTTTATTTTTGCAGCTGAAAGACAGGGGAATCTGGTAGCTAGATATACAAACCCACTGCCTGTTCGATCCATTTGGCTAAATTTAATGTGAAGCGGTGGAAGTAGTATATCTTCAGAAGCTACCAGACTTTCACGTTGTACACTCCTTTCGCCCACTTTCCATCTCCGCCTAGGCCATTTCTTTTTCACGTAGTGAGAATTTCTGTCTCGACTATCCCACTCACAAAGAAAACAGGCATGCTTCCTGTAGCCTTGTTGCATTCCCAGTACCATAGCAATTACTGTGAAATCTGCACATATTTTCCATTTGTATTCATTGTATTGTAATGAATTTAGCAGCCTTTGTACGAATTCGTAATTCTCTTTGGTCAAGCTGGCGCAAGCTACAGGGAGTATTTTATTCCCGTTATGGATCAAAAACCCTTCAGACTCTTTTTCGACGCATCTATGAAAAGTCTCCACTCTTGTGAAATATAGGTGAAATTCAGCACTTTAATTAGGCCAGCAACGTCATTGCAAAACGTCAGTGCTCCGTCAATTGCAAAATAGGAAATAAAGGCATTTTCTCTGTGGCTGAACACAATGATTTTAGTATTTTGGTGGAGTAGATTACATTCTTGTAATATTGAACCAAGCAGCTGCGCCTTTCCTTTGCTTAGTCTTAGATCACGTACTAAATCATTTAAATCTGCTTGTGTTAACAAATATGGTGATGACTCAGTTGTGCAGTGATATAAAGGATCATCATCTGTGATTTCTTCAGTACTACTTACTTCACTGTCACTCCAAATTTGACCTGGAGCTCTTATCGATGAAGGCAGATCTGGGTAAACAATGTGCCTATTCGATTTTGTGTTTGTAACGTCCTGAATTTTTGTTAGACAGAAATAACGTTCAGTAACGTGGTCCTTGGGTTCTCTCCACACCATGAGCACAGCGAACAACGCCGCATTCTCTTTACCTTTCCCCCACTGAATTAGTTTTTAGTAACATATAGCACAACAGAAATGTGGTGCCCATTCTTTATCTTGGTCTCCTACCTCTACTCCAAAGTAATGTTTACATCTTTTCTTTATGACTGTTGAAATTTTCTTCCTATTTCTGACAAAGGTGAACTTCCCACAGATATAACAGAACTTGTCTGGCTTATATCAATATCCATGACGACGTGGCATTTCTGAAAATTTAAAAATACCTCTTCAGTAATACACTTGTACTACATTAATACTAGAGAAACGTTGATATGTAAAAACAAGCAGTCAGTTTACCTTCAGCATCAGGCTAAATTAATTTAATCACAGGAACTTATAAGTTCAACTGTGCTCGGAAATATGACAGAGACGGTTACCTGACAGCAAAAACACCCACTCGTTAAGATTGACACATATTACGGCTAATACCGCTGTTGTAAACTCGATGCACCTGCTTCTGGGAAGCGTGAAGGTTTACTGCCGAGGCAGCGACCGGCTGTCGCCGTTCGTGTTAATGAGCTATTGCAGGTAGTCTTAATGACATAGGTGTGGCGGGGGATAACTCAATCATTCTTCTCACCTGCTGTTGAACAAGAAATTTACACGTTCCATTACTACTGGATGCGGCAACATACCCGTATTTCTCTTATAACGTTCCTGTGTATGCCATTAATTGTATATATATATATATATATATATATATATATATATATATAGTATCCCTGGCAACAATATTTTGTTTACATATCTGAATTTTCCATGGTAAACTGGTTTAGAAGCACACACTTTAATACACACATCAAGAAAAGGTTTGCATGACCCCAGTTCCCAGGACTCCTGACTGTAGATTTTGTATCACCGACACAGTCCCTTTGACTGTTCAGAGATGTCACTAAACTCGCCGAAAGGTGTAAACTGCCATGCATGAGCGGCGCCTGTTAGACGCATGGGGTCCGACAGCCGATCATTTCCGGTCATTCCACCAGGAAGGAGGCACACGGCTCGTGTTGTCTGTAGTTCAACCATGCCTGTATGGTCACTACCGCGATTCGATCGCGTCCACATTCTTACTTTGTGCCAGGAAGGGTTCTCAACAAGGGAAGTGTCCAAGCGTCACGGAGTGAACCAAAGCGATGTTGTTCGGACATGGAGGAGATACAGAGAGACAGGAACTGTCCATGACATGCCTCGCTCAGGCCGCCCAAGGGCTACTACTCCAGTGGATGACCGCTACCTATGGACTATGGCTCGGAGGAACCCTGACAGCAGTGCCACCATGTTGAATAATGCTTTTCGTGTAGCCACAGGACGTTGTGTTTCGACTCAAACTGTGGCCAATAGGCTGCATGATGCGCAACTTCACTCTCGACGTCCATGGCGAGGTCCACTTTTGCAACCACGACACCATGCAGCGCGTCACTTGGGCCCAACAATATGCCGAATGAACTGCTCAGAATTTGCATCACGTTCTCTTCACCGATGAATGTCACATATGCCTTCAGCCAGACAATCATGAGAGACCTGTTTGGAGACAACCCGGTCAAGCTGAACGCCGTAGACACCCTGTCCAGAGAGTGCAGCAGAGTGGAGGTTCCCTGCTGTTTTGGGGTGGCATTATGTGGGACCGACGTACGCCGCTGGTGGTCATGAAAGGCGCTGTAACGGCTGTACGGTACGTGAATGCCATCCTCCGACCGACAGTTCAACCATATCGTTAGCATATTGGCGAGGCATTCGTCTTCATGGACGACAACTCGCGCCTCCATCGTACACATCTTGTGAATGACTTCCTTCAGGATAACGACATGGCTCGACTAGAGTGGCCAGCATGTTCTCCATACATGAACCCTACCGAACATGCGTGGGATAGATTTAAAAGGACTGTTTATGGACGACGTGACCCACCAACCAGACTGAGGGATCTACGCCGATTCGCCGTTGAGGAGTTGGACAATCTGGACCAACAGTGCCTTGATGAACTTGTGGATAGTATGCCACGAAGTATACAGGCATGCATCAATGCAACAGGACGTGTTACTGGGTATTAGAGATACCAGTGTGTACAGCACTGTGGACCACCACCTCTGAAGGTCTTGCTGTATGGGCGCATAACATGCAACGTGCGGTTTTCATGACCAATAAAAACGGCGGAAATGATGTTTATGTTGATCTCTACTCCAGTTTTCTGTATAGGTTCCGGAACTCTCTGAAACGAGGTGATGCAAAAAATTTTGATGTGTGTATCAGAAACAGAACCCTTGTCGAACAATGTTATTCACGTACTGATAAAGTACACAATTTTCATCTCACTGACGTTAAATACACTTGCCTGACATTTCCTACAAACAGTGACAAGTCTGCAGGTTCCTGCTGCTTAACAGACGACGCCTTGACATTGGCATTAATGTCCCTAAGATTCGTCATGGCCACACCAATAAGCAGAAGCAGAAAGGCAAATAGAAAGATGCTTACTCACCGCACTGCGTTACGCCGGAGTGGAAGTCCGGACTGTGACAACGATGATGGTGGAGACGTAGTTCCACTACGGTGGCGGTAATCGACGTAAACATTTCTGGCCCAGTTTGTAAGGACGTGGGCTCTTGTGGTTGCAGGACAGCGAAGCGTGGAGTACAGTGGTGAAGGTCGGTTGGCGTTCTGTGCGCTAGTGAAAAAGTATTAGCGAGACATGCATTTATTTGTTACTGTTTAATGATCTTCCTCACGGCCATGGCGAGGACGCTGCACGCAGCCTTGGATGAAACTTACTTCTACACCTCAGCAGAAGCCGTTGTCTCTGTTGCGGCTCCTCACGTTAACACGGCGATGCCTTGCCGGGTAGCAGGCAGCAGGCGTAGCTCGTACAGTGGTGTCATCCAACAGATCACAGACTGCTTGTTACCAGAGCACTCGCCTGGACATTGTACATGTCTACACGCGATGTAGACGGTAGTGCTGAGTTACAACATGTCTCTCCACAGAGGTGGGCTGTAAGCACTGCTATCTGCTCAGAGATGCACGTCTAGGGCAGCAACTTTTAGCGCACCTCCCGGATAGAGCGACAGGTTGATGATGAGCCAATCATCACCAGTTCGGCTCTCAGCAAGCCAGAGGCAGAAACGCCGAAGACTTCACATCAGCTGATGAGATGCTGGTGCTCACATCGGTGTTGGCTTGCTGCCAATTCTGATGAAGACAACCCTATCACTGAGCTGTTCCTTCGCAGATTGTTATCGGTGTTGGCTTGCTGCCAATTCTGATGAAGACAACCTTATCACTGAGCTGTTCCTTCCCATCCTTAACGAATCTTACTGCTGTTACACCATTTTCTGTTGGTACTGATATTACCCTATACTTGTTTGACCAGAAATCCTAATTCCACTGAAGCCCACTATATATACAACAGCCGCAGCAGGCGACAAGGAAAACAACCTGGGACGACGCCTGCAGTACAAGGTTCAATGACGGAACCTCCGAGGGCTGCGTAACCGAAGCCCCGTCGATTGCTCGCGGATAAACCCCGATTTGGCTGTGGACTGCCACTAGAATCATCACCAGGCCGAAATAGATCTGCTACCGACAATTTATGTCGCTTTTGAGGAGAATTTGTGAGAACAAAAGCCCGCTACGAACAATTGAGACCTAGGTGAACACTCTCGTTAAATGAGAAGCATGTTCCCACTTGACCATCATAAGTAACATTGATCCGATAACCACAAATCTGAATGAGCCGTGGTAAAAATTGCTGTTTTGAAGAGCGCGCCGCAGCGCGTAGTGTGAAGCAGTCGCCCTCCGTTTCTGGCGGTGGCGCCGCTGTGGCAATCGCAGCTTTGCTGTCTCCCTCTGGTGGTAAAGGGGAAAGGCTGCCTGTTCACGTGCATTTAAGGGGCGCTATGAGCTCGCCAGTAGGTCAGTCTGGGTGAGTCTGGAGTCAGTCTGGGGTCAGTCTCTCGTCCTCAGCTTGCTAGTTTGTCTCTCGTCCGAATTTCTGAGGCAGTTAGTGTATGTCTGTCGTTCGGAGTGCTAGTATGTCTGTCGTTCGGATCAACCTTTAAAGCCGGCAGAATGAGAGTCTTTCCACTCCGCCAGTAAGAGAACTCAGCGAGTGGTCGCCCGCTCGGGGCTTTGTTCCTGCATTTGAGTCTGCACGTTAGGCCGCCAGTCTGCTCGAGTTTGTTCAGGCAATGGTCATTGCCGGTTGGATCGATCGGTTGGTCGGTCGCGCACTGATACACAAGATGACTTGTCCGTCTTGAGCGTCGGCGCATGTGAGGTCGTCACGTGAGCCCAGTGAGCCGCGGCGTATAACGAGGGGTAGTGACTTCGCGGTCAACAGGAGAGCAACAGGAGTCAACCCACGACATCAGTCTGGCCGGTGCGAGCTGCGACGCCGTGGTGTAACTGGTTCTCCGAGCGCTTCTGGGCCCCTTCAGTTACCATCTTGTGGAGCTTGGCTTGGTCCTTTCCTGATGCAGGGATGTCGTTTTGCCAGTGGGCGTGTTTCCTCTGCATGGTTGGGTCAGAGTCAGTATTTCCGCCGTCGTGTGTCTGGAAGTGAGTGGGAACGCACCAACAGTGCAGACGCGGCGAAGCAGCAGTCGCGTACGGAGCAGTGGCCAGTTGGTTGTTTGGTACGGACCAGGAAAGACGGGAGATCGGCGCGCCTTCCTGCGTCCGTTGAAGCGGCTGGCAGCGGACGGTTCGGGAGAGCGATTTGGGGGTGCTGCGCCAGGTCTTCTCGAGAAATCGCCGTTTATTAGAAGTTAAGTGATTGGTTGTATGTTGTGTGATTACTCTTGTTAAACTCTACTTGTTTTCTTGGTCGGTCTCTCGTCCCCAGATTGCTCGTATGTCTCTCGTCCGCATTTGTTAGGCAGTTAGTGTCTGTCTGTCGTTCGGAGCAGCCTCTGTCATGTTTCTCGGATTTGGTGTGTTAACGAATGTATTGCTTGGAGTGTAGCGGCCTAATATCTTGAGAGGCGGTATCTGAGTACTGTAGAGCATCTGAACTTGTTTTGCCAGCCTTGTAGAATTTATTTAAGATTGCATTTCATGGGCTTTTATTTAAATGATCATTTTAGTATATAAAGTTGTCACCCTTTCACCATAAGACTTTTCTTAGAAGTTAAAATCAAGTTGCACCTTCAGTGGCAAGTTAATATTTTAATTTTAATATTTTGTACCATTTCCATCCCTACCACAGGGTGTATGGTTTATGTGCTTGTGTGAATAGTTAAAAAAAATTTTAGTTTAAAGTACTCTGGTGTGTTGCAGATTTGCACCCGTGTAGTCTTTCAGAGGTTGTTGTCAGCAGTCGTGACTATGGCCGTGTCAAAAGGGAGCGGCAAGGTTCTCAGCCCGAAAGCTCATACAGTCAAAAATTTGTTTCTTTCTGCCTCTGAATAAATTGTAATTTGATATTTAGAGGGTGCTTTCTGATCATAATTTTAACTCTGTTTCTTAAAAAAAACGCTTTTGGAATAAAATTACCATTTGTTAAAGCAATTTGATTATGATTTCATGAGTTACTCCCTGGCAACTACATCCACGCTCACATAGTGTGATTAAATGTGTTAATGTTCTTGATGAATCGCTAGTAAATAAAATAAATTCTTAAGAAATTTTATTTTTTGAAAATAAATCCCGGTTCACTGAAGATGTGTCTGGATGATCTGTTTAATGTTTAATGTGCATCACAGCGAAGGTATACCATTATAGTATTGGCGTTGACTCGACCAGCGTTCCAAACGAATGCCCTTAACATCATCAAATTTAAGCAACACATCCTTAAGTTACGTCAGTGGCAAGTTGAAAACCCAAACATTGGTATATTCAACATCAGCACTGACAAGGAGTGCAACACTAAGGGAACATCTCTACGACGGAAAGAAACCTGATTGCCGTGTTTAAGTAACTATCTGTCTGCCTGGTGGGGGTTCACGAATTTCACAAAGAAAACTTCAAGCTCAGTGTCAAAATATGCGGTATAAACCTGATCTGAGGTAACACCAAACGTTTCCACTAACCAGTGATTAATTTCGAGGGAACTTGGCGGCACATTATGGACAGACTTGTCCAAAGCAAAACTAACTGTACCTTTATGTGGTTTCAAATTGGACGACATGCTGACAACGCAGCGGTCGGAAGCGCTACCAAAACCACATTTAAATCAACACAAATGATGGGAACGACGAATAACCACTCAAAAAAGTCACAGCACGCCACATTAACAACAAACTGCTATGACTCGAAATGCTGTGGTGGAGGTGAAGATTAAACATGTCCGGCGTGTTCGGCGCTGCAAGAGGCACAGCCATTCTTTTAAGTGCTCTACAGAGTTTTTCCCAGCACTCTACCTTTTTAATTAATTAATTAAGTTTTCTTTTGTGGAACATAAGAGAGAAATATCAACTTTATTGATAAGCAAACAATACACCAAACCAGCAGATAACGACAAATGGGGAAAATTGATCGTTCCTTGTAAGCAGACAGAGGATAAGGATGATGGGATATGAGTACCTATAGGTTGCCTCCGGACCCATAGCAGGGGAGGAGGGGGGAAGGGGGGGCTGGCCATGGCGTCCCCAACACCACCAACCAACCGGAAGTCTACAAGAAGGAACAGTCAGGCAAGGAGATACTTAACTGTAATTATGAAATTTTATCGTGTGACACAGAAGTGGTAGATGGGGGAGACGGGAATGGAAAACAAGGACAGTGCGGCACCTGGCGCTGCGCCAGCTGGGGCTTGAAATAACGTTTGATAGCGAAACATGCGCGGTAACGAGAACGTCGTTCAATCACCACACGCTCACCCTGTAGGAGGGTACAAAGACCAAGCTGCGATTTGTCACCGTCTTCATAAAAGCAGGCGACTGTCCAATCTTTGATTCAACTATCGCATGAGTCTTGGCTGCGGGGAAACACACGTCCTCCGTGTGTGCGAATGGCAGCGTATAGTTAGACCACTGTATGGTTAGAGGAAACAGGCGACCATTTGTAGCCCCAGTGTCCACCGTCCAGACTACACGAACACCGACGCAGTGAGGCAGTGGGCGTCATCATCCACCGAGTGACAGGTGAAGCATAAAGAACTGTCCATTAAACAAATCATACGTAAACGCTGGTTAATAGTAAATTTTCCACCGGTGACATGATACCATGTCGCCCAGACTGATGTCGAGAGATACGCTTATGAAAGTTATGCCACACCACTGTCCATATCGTTAATAGATACGGTATCTCAACGTTGGTGCAAGGTACACCACGCAGTAATGGAATGCAGAAATCCTTTGGACGTCATGGGCACGTACTTGGGAGGTCAGTGCAGAAATAGCTACGGTCCACAAAATAAAGACAGACAGATGCACATATGCAGGCGCAACATGTCCTATTGACACAGGCTAAGAGATGGAGCCCAGCATGTATAAGTCGGAGAATTTCCCGACCACTGTTTGTTCATGGTGTTCAGATGTAAGAACACCGCACGACACCGGACGTTGGTGAGTACAAGTCCCCCAACTTTCTGGGGGAGTGTGAGTGTATCATAAATGATCTTAAAAATGTTACCAGGCGGCCTACAGGCTGCGACCAATCACCGGCGATATTGGAAGGAGCCATGCTATGTGCACCAGCTTGAAACTACATGCACGTTCAGTTATTTCACACGTTGCATAGCATCAAGACGGTGGAGGCGATGTTGCCGAACGATCGTGCGAGTGACTTGGAGGGCGCCCCGGAAGTTGACTGCTGCAGCGTGGCGTGTGGTGGATGTAATGGTGATGCCAACATATCGGAAGCTCTGGACGCAAGGCAGAGGCGTCAGTTTCTCTCGTGAGTCCGTGACAAATTGGCATCGCTGTAGATTTGGCAACACTGTAAGCATGGCCTGCCACATCCCCGTACGTGGAGATCAGATCAAACACACGTATGGTCTCTTCCCGTGACCGTACCAGCATCAACAGGCTGACTGCATAGGCGCGACAGCGGAATGTGTATTACTGCATGGTGAACTCTGAAAAGTGCATCGTCAAACTCCCAGTAAGTGGCTCCACGGCGAGAGGTAGAGGAGTATTGACAGCGGGCATTCCTGACGTAAGGAGCGACGGATCGGTACCGGTTCGGTGATACAGTCGCTAGTCTGGATAAGTGACCGGGCGCTGGCGTACAGATGACGTAGCGCAGTGAAGGGGACCAGGTAGCCCATCCGCTACACGACAGCAAAGAGATTATTATGTCGCAGCCGATGAAAATCGCTGTCAAAATCGACGACCACCAATGTTACACGGAGATTGCACGCAGCTGCTAGTGCAGTCACATCTCGATATTCACCAGTGGCCGTATGGGTCCTGATGGGTTCACCCAGCGTCGCTTGTTTTGTGGATATTTTACTCGGAAGGATCCGACGGCATTGTGTCGCCAAAATACATGCAAATATCTTGTAGTCGGCATTGAGTAAAGTTAGAGGTTGGTGGTAATGGGCAGCTGTATTCCCCTGTGATGGCTTGTGAATTGGGATGATAATGCGTTCAACAAACGGCGGTAGAACCTTGGAGGCTAGCGTCAACAGTTCGACGAAAATCTCAGTCAGCCTTGATGCCATCAAATTCTGGGAAGCCTGGAAAAATTCCACAGGGCAGCACTCTTCGGCATCGCATCCTTGACATCATCAAAGGTGATGTCCTCCATCAGGGTTTCCGCTACGATAACAGGGATGATGCGAGTGATGCGGGGCAAAACCGGCTCCAAATCATGAATGTCATGACTCTCATACTGTAAGATGTGGTGCTTCCAAAACGCTAGCCACAATAACTGCTTGATTGGTGTCCTCATACCCTACAAGAGCGACGAGCTCCGTGACTCATTGTTGACGGCAGTGTTTCCTGTAAAACACGATGTGCTGCATTGAGGTGGTCTTTCTGCCGCGCCGTATCTTGATGGCGAGTCCTCACGACCACTCCCTGCAGTCTGCAACGGGCCAGCACAACTAAGTGAGTCTTGATCCGGTCGCGATCCACCTGAACAACCGGAGAGGATGGATGAGTATCAAGGTCACGAAGCTCAGTGAAGTGGAGGTCTGTTGTATGCCGTTTCCATGCAGATACCTCCATGCAGATACATCCCTGCCAAAATCCAGCGAGACTCGCCGTGTCGTAGGCTTAGCACACTCCAGCCACCAAGCCATCGCTGTCGCATATGCAGGACGCCGATGTTCACACACTGTCCAAACCTCCGCTACACGCTGCCGGCAGCCAGGACTGGTAACGTGTGTGGTGTTTAATTTCTACGGCACAAGACTGCGCCATAGCGCATGCCGTGGGAGGAGGATGGTGCTCATGTATGCAGAGTGGTCCGAGAACGCCATGGCCAGCGTTCTGCATCTTGGATAACACCGACGAGTCCCTGAGAGACATAAATCCTATCCAGGCGACTCGCAGAGTGACCCTTGTGCATCGCAATGTCAAGTCTCCCATGTGTCACGGAAGGAAAGGCCGCGGACGAAAGCACGGTTACTGTGTTTGTTGTTGGTCCTTCCGATGTAAAACACAAGTGAAGTCGCCGCCAAACAGGTAATGTTCATAGCGGCCAAGTAAGAAGGGAGTGATCTCCTCAGAGTAAAATCGAGATCTGCCCCTTTTATGGCAAGAGCCACGCGTGGTGTCACATTTACAATCGGGGTGCCCATCATGGTAAGTGTCATACACGTCGCGGATCGCAAGTACATCACTTCTTCAGCTGATAAACCCTCACGAACATACGCGGTTACTCCGCATCCAAGGTCGTCACTAGGAGAGGCGTAAGCGTCGAAATCGGCAAAATTCAAGAGGGCGGCCAAGTGCACTTTCTGAAGCAGCACGGCGTCAATGTTGGGAGCCAAACCTTTCTCGCAGAAGCTGGGTTTTCACCCGTGTTTTAATATTGTTGATGGGCGGGGACAGAACAGCCGAGCCGCCAGTGGGGTAGAGTTTTTCCAGACCGTCGGTTCGCGCAGGCATCGCACTTATCACTGCCCGTCCGTCCGCCATAGTAACATCGTGGTCCTCTTCGTCTTGAGAAAACATCAAAGTGTCACCAGGGCGATCGGTACTGTAACATGGATGGGAGGCGAGTTATCCCAGTCAGAGGTCGTGCGGTCCCACCGCTCGCGCTTCTTTGGTGACCGTTGCTTGCGCACCCGACGTCCATTATTGGAAGACCGAAGGGATTCCAGCACAAAGATGTTGAAAGTTACATTGAAGCGTCCGGCACGGGGTCGGCAGGCGTAGATGCAGTGGGATGAAGGAGGGACTCAGGAGACTCCGTTACGTCGGACTCCGCATATTGGCGTGTCGCGCGTGAAAGCGGACAGCGAAGTGAGGGCCGTCATATAGGTGATAGGCATTACCGTTCGTGGAGTCTCTTTCGGCATCTCAGCGGGTGGCAGTTGAGTGATGCGCCGTTGCAGCCACTGAGCACGGAGATGACCCTCCTTGCCACACCCAGAGCAGGTCTTTGGTTGACCGTCTTATATAACGACCGCGCGACGACCACTGATGTTTAAAGAGGACGGCACGTGACAACGAAAATCAATCTTTATTTGACGTACCCCTTTTAAACAGCGTTGTGCGATGTGACGGTGAACCACGCCATAGGGCCAGAAGACCGAATTGACTTTTGCCGGAAGCTCGAAATACAACTCAAACACGCTTGTCTTACGAACGCCCGAGCCCGCACGCACCACGGTGACCGCGACGACGTTTCCGTCAGCGTGACAAAATCGGAAGCCACGCTGAGCAGATTTAAAAATCCTCCCTCGCGTCGCGTTGTCAGCGACCTTGACATATGTGACACTACCAAGGTTCAAATGGTTCAAATGGCTCTGAGCACTATGGGACTTAACTTCTGAGGTCATCAGTCCCCTAGAACTTAGAACTACTTAAGCCTAACTAACCTAAGGACATCACACACATCCATGCCCGAGGCAGGATTCGAACCTGCGACCGTAGCAGTCGCGCGGTTCCGGACTGAGCGCCTAGAACCGCTAGACCACCGCTGCCGGCTCAAATGGTTCAAATGGCTCTGAGCACTATGGGACTTAACTTCTGAGGTCATCAGTCCCCTAGAACTTAGAACTACTTAAACCTAACTAACCTAAGGACATCACACACATCGATGCCCGAGGCAGGATTCGAACCTGCGACCGTAGCGGTCGCGCGGTTCCAGACTGTAGCGCCTGGAACCGCTCGGCCACTCCGGCCGGCGGTTTTTTATTACAGAGGCCAACCGGCTCTCTGACCGAACACGCTGAGCTACTGTGCCGGCACTACCAAGGGTGGAAAGCTGTATTCCCAATATGTACGATAGTGGTATCCTTGCGTCAACTCAGAGGAAGCGTTCTACTTCCAGAGCTTTTTGTCTTGTATATTCATTGTTAAAGGTGAATCGAAGTGTTGTTTTCCGGAAGCGGTTTGCCCTGTTCTTGCTCACAAGCAAGCGGAGTCTGCAAAGTAAACAGGGCAGGCTCTGCGTGTCGCAGGCGGAAACATAGCGCCTGTCCGCACTGCTCGGCTTCTAAAGCCCGACTTACCACTAGACCACGCATGCACCTTCTTTCTTGTTCTTATGAAACACCTGCTCGTACTTGTGGCATCGTGCTGTCCTGTGAGAATGACGTTATGATCCCTCCGCAGTGAGGTCATGTTGCTGAATTAATGGTTCAGACTTGTCAGTCGAGCTAGGTGAAGCAATAGCTTCCGGGGTATGCCATATTACTTGCAGAATCAGCTGTCTCCATGTTTGTCATTCTGATTGCTATGCAGCGTGCTGGCTTGGTTTGATTTGACTTAGCTCTCGCCGGAGAACACTTGAGGAACATTTTGCATTTGCACATGATGTCACCGAGCGAGGTGGCGCAGTGGTTAGCACACTGGACTCGGATTCGGGAGGACAACGGTTCAAATCCGCGACCGGCCATCCTCATTTAGGTTTTCCGTGATTTCCCTAAATCGCTCCAGGCAAATGCCGGGATGGTTTCTTTCAAAGGGCACGGCGGACTTCCTTCCCCATCCTTCCCTAATCCGATGAGACTGATGACTTCGCTGTCTGGTCTCCTCCCCCAAAACAACTAACCAACCACATGATGTCTGAGGCGCAGCAAAAAGAAGCTGTTACGCAATATTAAAACGCAATTAAACGACAGTTTTGAAAAGTAATGCTTATTCAGCTGATGCCGGAAGACAAAATATCATGTTTCTCACGTACAATTATAACCAAAATTCATCAGCTCATTTCATATTAGTAAATTGTGATTCATAATATTAAACTCTCCTTGTTTAATAAAATATTACAGACTCGTAAACCACAGCACCGGTTTTGGAATTAGCCAGAAATCCCTTTAGATTAAGGCACTTAAGGCATCAACCCTCTCATTTTAAATTTCGTAAAGAATTCATTTATTTTATTTTGCTGCCAATGTAATCAGGAAATATTATTATTTCCGACGACGACCACCTACAGTCTAAATTGCGTCACAAGTTCAGAGAAAATGGTGATAGCAAGAGAGACTGCAAACGCTTTTAGGTGCCACCGAAGGAGGACGCCTTGTGAATCGACAGGAAAGGCCAAGCCGGCGGCTTTCCTGCCATACTGTGGGACAACGAGCAGCAGTTTAGGATGTGCACTGCAGAGAGATAGACTAACACCAATGTTCCGGCACCGCCGCCAAAATACGAGATATGCAGCGCACTGTTAAAGACGATATACCTCTTTGCGTGCCCGATAGGTATGGTGTCCCTGGCGAGTACTGCAACATCTGTGTAGGTCAGACAGTTGCAGAGCATTGTACTGATCACAAGAGCCATATTAAACAAAGGAATCTTGACAAGTCGGCCATAGCTGAGCATTGCCTGGGATATGAACACAAAGCACAGTTGGAGAACACGAGAGACTGGGCTCACGCTTCAACATACTAGGATTCGATTACAAAAGTAGCGGCTGAGGTTAGAATGAACAGCAATAATTTTAACAAAGACAAGGGGTACAAAAGGAAGCAACGACGGATGCCTGACGCTTGTAGGAGGCGGGAGCGGCAGTCTCTGTAATGTGGCGCCGGCCCCTCGCGCCGCCTGACGCCACTCAGTCCCGCGGCGGGCCGGAGACGCTACGAGCTGCTCACTTCACCTTCCGTGCACGCGTCGTTCGGCCTCCTTGATTGTCGCACTCTTGCTATGTAAGCAGAAAATCGTGCCAGCCCCGACAGTCAGTAGTTTTACTGCTGACGACGATAGCTGAGATAGCAATCGAAAGCTCGAAAATTCTATTCGAAATGACGTGGCTTGAAAACCGAGAAGATTTTATTCAGTATTAGTGGACCCAAGTACGGTCGCTCCCACATGTTTGTACTTCGTTTTGTTGCCTACGCTGGTGTCACGGTTGGTTGTGCAGACTTGCTATACTTTTTATAAAAATGTAGATAGGAAAAGGTGCATAAAAATGTCTGACGTTAGGCCGAGCGGTTCTAGGCGCTTCAGCCCGGAACCGCGCGACCGCTACGGTCGCAGGTTCGAATCCTGCCTCGGGCATGGATGTGTGTGATGTCCTTAGGTTAGTTAGGTTTAAGTAGTTCTAAGTTCTAGGGGACTGATGACCTCAGACGTTAAGTCCCATAGTGCTCAGAGCCATTTGAACCAGTTTTGTCTGATGTTAGTCGTTACTGTGAACGTCTTTCGTATATTGCTTACGATATAAATATTGTGCTATGAAACTGCGAATTATAGATGAAGGGCAACAGACGGATTCTATACTTCTAGATTTCCGGTAAGCGTTTGACACGATGTCGCACTCCAGTCTATCAACGAAGGTAGGAGCATACGGAATAGGTTCCCATATATGCGAGCGGCTCCAAGACTTCTTATGTAATAGAAACCAGTAGGTTTCTCTTGACGTCGAGTGTTGATAGAGACAAGGCCACCGTCAAGAGTGCCCCTGGGAAGTGTGGTAGGACCGCTATTATCTTCCACATACATACATGATCTGGCGGACACGATGGGCACCAATATGCGGCTCTTTGTTGATGATGCTGTAGTGTACGGCAGGGTGTTGAAGATGAGTGACTGTAGGAAGATACAAGACCTATTAGACAAAATTTCTAGTTGGTTTAAGGAATAACAGTTAGCTCTAATCGCAGGAAAATGTAAGTTAATGCGGATGAGTAGGAAAAACAAACGCATAATTTTCGGGTATAGTACTTGTAGTATCCTGCTTGGCACATCGAAGTCGTTTAAATATCTGGGCGTAACGTTGCAAAGCAATATGAAATAGAACGAGAATATAAGGATTGTGATAGGGAAAGCGAATGATCGGCTTCGGTTTATTGGGAGAATTTTCGGAACGTGTGGTACATTTGTAAAGGGGACCGTATGTAGGACGCTAGTGTAACCTATTTGTGAGTACAGCTCCAGTGCATGGGATCCGTACGAGGTCAGTTAAAGGAAGACATCGAAGCAATTCACAGGCGGGCTGCTAGATTTTTTACCGGTAGGTTTGAGGAATCCTTGCATAGAAAGCGATGTCCTTTTGAAGAACACAAAAGAGAAAATTTTTAGAACAGGCATTTGAAGCTGACTGCAGAACGATTCTTCTGCCGCCAACATATATTTCGCGTAAGGACCACAAAAACAAGGTACGAGAAATTAGGGCTCATACGGACATATATAGATAGTCGTTTTTTCCTCGCTCTATTTGTGAGTAGAATGGAAACGACGCACCGTACGGTGGCTTGCGGCTTACGTATGTAGATGTAGTTGTACGTGTAGACCAGAAACCTGGAACGGACTGCAGCCATTAAAATTAATCGCATGACGTCGATGAAATACCCACGTTCGACTTGTTGCATGATTAAATGGGATACACTTTATTTTTATCAACCTCAAGCGCAGGTAACGTCACATCTTTGGGCTACATGATTTGCCAAGTCGAAAGTAGTTTGCTTGCTGTATGTACTTATCGACGAACTGTGCTGTCTGCGGCCTTCACAAATGTAATTCTGTGAATTGGTTATGTGAATTCACTCGACATATGTCCTCAGTATTTGTCTCTTTCATGTATGGGTTTTATCACCTTCAAATTGTCTAAGATTTTCTGCAACGGTTTCCAGTTCTATTTAGATTTAAATGAATCGCAACATATTTTACATTCTTCCTCTCTGTCTTAACGGTCCTACTGATCTCGTCGTTCTTCGAGAGGGATTCTAAGGTCTTGTAGATTTCGTTTCAAATCAGATGATGTATGAGGCCCCAGCATGAAATGCCGTCGGCACCTTCACACACGAAGCGATAAATGTTTTCAACAGTAGATATCTCGGACGTTTGATTGACCGCAATGCGCAATGGATACGTTGACTGGCCAGCAAGATCACTCTATCTCAGGTCACTTGAATTATATCTCTAGAAACTAACCGAGTCTCATTTGTATTAGAACCCCTTAAGTAAAGAGGAAAACTTCGTAGCTGTAATTACTGAGCGATTCGAGGTCATGCTCGTGAAACATAAAACGTCTCTCGACAACGTGAGTTGTGCGGCAAACTCAGTGGCACACATATCCAGTATTTGTTGTAAGATAGAGTGAAACTGATTCACCTAATCAACGTCTGCATTTCCCTCAGGCGAAGTGACACGACGGCTTGGGATTACACAGCCGCAATATCACACAAATTCCTTTCTCACGTTAAAAAATCCTCTACATCCTCTCTAGTTCCTTTGTGAAATTCTGTTGTTATTTCTCACATACAAAGTAAAATAAAAGATGTGATGGAGAAATTATTCGCTCGATTTAGTGCGCAGACAGTGAGTAAAGTTCTTGCTGCGCTTATGGACAGTTCGTTGTACTCATGCCTGTTTGCGCGGTACACTACCATTATTAGTGATCACTTCCATCTAGCAAGACGTCCAGAACCAGCTCGCAACACGACTACTACCTCTATAAAATCAGAGTTTGTGTGCTTGGTACGTGGTCCCACCCACCACTCGGTGCCATAGTAAATTTCATATATACTGAAGCGCCAAAGAAATTGGTATAGGCATGCGTATTCAGATACAGAGATATGTAAAGAGGCAGAATACGGCGCTGCGGTCGGCAACACAACAAGTGTTTGCCGCAGTTGTTAGATCGGTTACTGCTGCTGCCAGGTTATCAAGATTTAAGTAGGTTTGAACGTGGGACACAGCATCTCCGAGAGTACCGTGAATATCAGGAATGCGGTAAAACATCAAATCTCCGACATCGCTGCGGCCGGAATAAGGTCCTGCAAGAACGAGACCAACGACGACTGAAGAGAACCGTTCAACGTGACAGAAGTGTAACTCTTGCGCAAATTGCGGCATATTTCAATACTGGGCCATCAACAAGTGTCAGCGTGCGAACCATTCACCGAAACATCATCAATATGGGCTTTCGGAGACGAAAGCCCACTCGTGCACCCACGATGACTTCACGATACGAAGTTTTACTCCTCGCCTGGGACCGTCAGTTGGACTGTTGATACTCGAAATATTTTGCCTGGTCGGACGAGTCTTCTTTCAAATTGTATCGAGCGGATGGACGTGTACGGGTATGGAGACAACCTCATGAATCCATGTCCCTCCAAGTCAGCAGGGGACTGTTCAAGTTGGTGGAGGCTCTGTAATGGTGTGAGGCGTGTGCAGATGGAGTGATATCGGACCCCCTGGTACGTCTAGATACGACTCCGACGGGTGACACGTACGTATGCATCCTTTCTGATCACCTGCATCCATTCATGTCCATTGTTCAGACATTAGTCGTGTTCATGTCACGTCGTGTTGCGGCATTTCTGCGTGCTCACGAGGGCCATACTTGATATAAGGCAGGAGTACCAGTTTATTTGGTACAAAAGAGGAGTACCGCGCAATTAGATAGATGATCATACTACTGCGTTTGGAGAAGGCAGCGATCTGTTGTTTTCATGTCAGGTATTCGTACTGAGCCTTTTCTCCCTCTCCATCTTACAAAACGTCAAGCAAATAATTTATAAAGTGTACAGTTTCAGAAATATTGACTACATTAGCCCTGTTACAGACAGTTATCCCGTTTTGTAGCGTAGATAAATTGTCCACTCTTGTCTTTCTCACATCGTGCTCGATTCCGTATCGCCGTTATCGGACGCAGTAGGCGGTTGAGCATAATGCGAGTAGATCGCACACCAGTACAGGAAACAAGGTGTTTAAGTGTGCTGGACGCTGCGTGATACACGCAGACGAGGGCCCTGGCCAGTTACTGGAAGTGACGCCATTAATGTAATGAGTTACTGCTCGGGTATGAGGACTGAGTCAGCGTTGTCGCCGAGGCGGTGGAATGTCGTATGCTGCACGAATGCGTCTCGTGCTGTAGGAGGGCGGCAGCACATGCGATGCGCTTCTAAATGGCGTCAGCGGCAGTTAGTCAATACCGTACTCTCTCTGTGGCTAGTACCACTGTTTTCCGCTAGGAAACAAACCTTCCCGCACATTCCAAAACGTCTGTTGTATAGTAAAATTGTGTGCATACTCCAGTATTAATCATAGATTACATATCGTAGCGATGATACATCAGTAGCTTTCTACACTACTGGCCATTAAAATTGTTCCACTAAGAAGAAATGCAGTTGCTAAACGGGTATTCACTGGACAAATATATTTTACTAGAACTGACATGTGATTACATCTTCACGCACTTTGGGTGCATAGATCCTGAGAAATCAGTACCCAGAACAACCACCACTGGCCGTAAAAAAGGCCTTGATACGCCTGGGCATTGAGTCAAACACAGCTTGGATGGCGTGTACAGGTACAGCTTCAACACGATACCACAGTTCATCAGGAGTAGTGGCTGGCGTATTGTGACGAGGCAGTTGCTCGGCCACCATTGACCAGACGTTTTCAATTGATAAGAGATCTGGAGAATGTGCTGGCAGGGCAGCAGTCGAATATTTTCTGTATCCAAAAGGCCCGTACAGAACCTGCAACATACGATCGTGCATTATCCTGCTGAAATGTAGAGGTTTCGCAGGGATCGAATGAAGGGTAGAGCCACGGGTCGTAACACATCTGAAATGTAACGTCCACTGTTCAAAGTGCCGTCAATTCGAACAAGAGGTGACCGAGACGTGTAACCAATGGCACCCCATGCCATCACGCAGGGTGATACGCCCGTATGGCGATGACGAATACGCGCTTCGAATGTGAGCTCACCGCGATGTCGTCAAACACGGATGCGACCATCACGATGCTGTAAACAGAACCTGGATTCATCCGAAAAAATAACGTTTTGCCATTCGTGCACCCAGGTTCGTCGTTGAGTACACCATCACAGGCGCTACTGTCTGAGATGCAGCGTCAAGGGTAACCGCAGCCATGGTCTCCGAGCTGATAATCCATGCTGCTGCAAACGTCGTCGAACTGTTCATGCAGATGGTTGTTGTCTTGCAAACGTCCCCATCTGTTGATGCAGGGATCGAGACGTGGCTGCAGGATCCGTTACAGCCATGCGGATAAGATGCCTGTCATCGTTCCGTATTACCCTCCTGAAACCACCGATTCCATAATCTGCTAACAGTCATTGGATCTCGACCAACGCGAGCAGCAATGTCGCGATACGATAAACCACAATCGCGATAGGCTACAATCCGACCTTTATCAAAGTCGGAAACGTGATGGTACGCATTTCTCCTCCTTACACGAGGCACACAACAACGTTTCACCAGGCAACGCCGGTCAACTGCTGTTTGTGTATGAGAAATCGGTTGGAAACTTTCCTCATGTCAGCACGTTGTAGGTTTCGCCAACGGCGCCAACTTCGTGGGAACGCTCTGAAAAGCTAATCATTTGCATATCACAACATCTTCTTCCTGTCGGTTAAATTTCGCGTCTGTAGCATATCATCTTCGTGGTGTAGCAATTTTAATGGCCAGTAGTGTATATTAAATAGTTGTGAAGTGCTCCCACATGCGTCGAAAGCTATAAACATACTGTTAAGGCGATGCAGACATGTTTGTTCTAATGGATTGTTTTGCGTATAAAAATGGAACTGAGTATCCAGAAAACAGCAGTGGAAGAAATGATGACACATTGAAATCATTGGCCACCAAATTGAATTCTTACTTCCTCACGAGGGCAGCAAACATTTCATTCACGAATAAACAAACAGTTACTGAAGCATTAGTTAATTTCGGCAAACATTGCATACACTGCCCACAGACTTAAGAAGTGAGACACGAAAATAAATCGCAAAATTCATCAGGTCAGTAAAAGGTAATTATTTTACTGGGTGTGAAGGTGTTTCTAGCAAAGCATTAAATCTTCTAGAATGAATTTTCTCTCTGCTGTGGAGTGTGTGCTGATTTGAAACTTCCTATCATATTAAAACTGTACGTTGGACCCTGAGGCGAACCTGTGACCTTTGCCTTTTGCAGGTAAATGCTCTATGCACTGAACTGGCCAGCTCATCTAACGACCCGCCCTCAGAGCTTTACTTCCTCCAGTACCTAACCTCCCACCTTTCAAGCTTCACAGAAGTTCTGCTGTATGCCTTGCTGGATTAACACTCTCGGGAGGAAGAATGTCGCGGAGGGGGGGGCTTGTATCCAGGATGAAATTTGGACTTTGCAGTGGAATGTGCGTTGATCTGAAACTTCTGAACCGGTACTCGAACTCGGGACCTTCGCCTTTCGTGGGCAGATGCTGGAAAAAATAAATGTATTAACCAAAATCTGATCGCATTCAGTTTTAGATGTGTTTTCAACTCGCTCAAGTTCATGTTTCCTCCTGACAGGAAAGGAGTTGAAAGATCCGTATGCTGCATTAATAAGCTCAGCAGCAACACATTGTGCAACAGTTTAAGTATTCCTGAAAGATGACCGAGCGAGGTGCCGCAGTGGTTCAGATGGCTCTGAGCACTATGAGACTTAACAGTTGAGGTCATCAGTGCCCTAGAACTTAGAACTACTTAAACCTAACTAACCAAAGGACATCACACACATCCGTGCCCGAGGCAGGATTCGAACCTGCGACTGTAGCGGCCGCGCGTTTCCAGACTGAAGCGCCTAGAACCGCTCGGCCACAGCGGCCTTCGTGGCGCAGTGGTTAGCACACTGCACTCACATCTGGGAGGACGACGGTCCAGGCCCGCGTCCGGCCACCGAGATTCAGGTTTTCCGTAATTTCCCTAAAGCACGCCAGACAAATGCCAGAACGGTTCCTTTGAAAGGGCACATCGATCCCTAATCCGAGCTTGTGCTCCGTCTGCAATGACTTCAGTGTCAACGGGACGTTAAACTCAATCTTCCTTCCTACCTTTCTTCCTCAAAGATGCTTCTCCCGTTCCAGTATGCAGCAACTCACTAATAGAAACACATCAACTGCTTGAAGACGCACAGTACCCTTTTTGGCAATACTTAAAGAATTCTTCCCGTGGCTCAGAATTGATTATAGCTGATACTGAAGCCTACAGTGGATTTCCTCCTGTAGGAAGGTGAATGATACGAAACACAGCGCGCTCAATACAGTGCGCACATACCTCTGCTTATAGCCACTGCTGCCTGTATGTGTCATTAGTGAATTCGCTAATCTCCCCACAGTTGGGCCCTGGGCCTTGTGGAATCTCTTACAGCAGAATGGTGAAGGTATTTGGCATTCTTTTCCTTGACGTCAGTTTATTCCTGAGGTGACTTGACTGAAACTCGAATATCGCACAACCCCATTGGCTGATAACTTTATTTCTGTCAGTTGTGCAAGCTGAGAAACAAGGAACTTCGCTTCAGTTTCCATCACTGCTGGATGCTCATCACCCCAGATCTCAACCGCCGCCATGAGGAATGAACTAGTTTCACTGCACCACCTCTTAACCTATCGACTGAGCAATGCAGGTGTGACTCACGACCCGTCGTGAAAGCTCTACTCCCGCTAGTAACTCATCTCCTACCTTCCAAACTTGACGGAACTTCTGCATGCTTCGCGGGACTTGCACTCAAGGAAGGAAGGCTATTGTGGAGACACGGCTTAGCAGCAGCCCGGGGGATTGTTTCCAGAACGATTTTCACTCCGCAGCAGAGAGTGCGTTTTCGGAAACTTCCAGGTTTATTACAACTGTGTGCTACACAGGTACTCTGAGGTCACGGCCTTTCGCAGGCCAGTGTTCTACCGAGCGGACATTCCTCAGCAGTGTCCTTTCTTCCGGGAGCGTTAGTTCCGAATGATACGCACGAGGACTTCCGTGAAGTTTGGAAGGTAGTAGAAGAGTTACTGGCGAAAGTGCAGCTGTGGAACCCAGTCATGAATTATGCTTACACCCAAACCCCCAGATGTCAATAGTCAGATCGGTACTAAACGTTGTACCTAGATAGAGCATCAACCTAAACACCAGTATACGAGGATTGCCCAGAAAGTAATGCACAGCATTTTTTCTCAGCCGAAAACAATGCTACGAATGCGAAACGTTACGTATGTATTATTTGAAGTCCCCTGAGTGAGCACGCAAAGTTTCCGTTACTTCCGACAGAAAGCACAGCTGCAGGATAGTGTCAAAATGGCGTCTGTAGGTGATGTACGTTACAAGCAACGTGTCGTCATTGAATTTCTCACTGCAGAGAAAGAAACTGTGGGGAATATTCACAAACGCTTGTGCAAAGTCCGTGGAGCATCTGCTGTCAGAAGTACAGTTAGTCTCTGCGCACGGAGGGTGAGGTCATCAGAAGGCGGTTCGGCGGAGCTCCACGATTTGCAGCGGTCGGGGTGACCATCCACTTCTGTCACACCGGGCACACCTGACCTAGCCCCCTCGCAGTTCCACTTGTTTGGACCATTAAAGGACACTATTCTTGGAAGACATTTTGAGGACGATGAGGAGATGACTCACACAGTGAAGCACTGGCTCCGACACCAACACAAGTCTTGGTACCAACAGGGCATGCACACCCTTGTTTCGCGCTGGAGGAAGGCCATAGGAAGGGATGGAGATTACGTGGGAAAATAGGATGTGTAGATAAAACACCATTCTTTCGTGTGTGTAATTCTCATTATGTTCAATGAAGAACTGTTGAAGCAAAACATGCAGTACATTACTTTCTGGGCAACCCTCGTAGTTTGTGCTGCGCGGTGTAGTCCAGGAGAACGTGCGTAAATGGTAAGTAATAAATACCTCATGACATACGGAGCACAGGAAAAGCATAACTGTGAGCGTATATCTTTTGGGGGGACTGCCATGGGGAAGTCGATACAGCCTAGTTCTGCCAGTTTTTCTATTGTAGTACGTGTGAAACAGCCTAGTCCTGCCAGTTTTTCTACTGTAGTACGTGTGAAACTGTTATATGGATCAACATGTCTCTTACATGTAAAATGAGTGTTCGGAGTTTCTAGATGTAAGGCGGTGCTGCAATCTAGAAGTCAGTTATTATTCTTGTTATTGTTATTGCTATTAATACTTCCTCCCGATTGATGCAATTCTTTCTTTATTCTTCTGTTCCGACTAGTTGTGTTTATTCTGTGAAGCTACAAATGTACTCTATAGGTTTGCTAAAAACTAAACTAAACTAAACTCATCCCGAACATGCCATGAATGCCCAATGGTGCCAACCGACCGCCGTGTCATCCTCTGCGCATAGGCGTCACTGGATGCGGATATGGAGGGGCAAGTGGTCAGAACACCGCTCTCCCGTCCGTATGTCAGTTTCCGAGACCGGAGCCGCTACTTCTCAATCAAGTAGCTCCTCAGTTTGCCTCACAAGGGCTGACTGCACCTCGCTTGCCAACAGAAGCGAAAGTGGACTGCGAATAGAACATTGCTAAAAACACCGAATAGTCCTGTTGTATGTCAGAACATCCTGAGACGTATCATAGAACAAAAATTGGCACGACTACTCTCGAATCCAGGACCCTCATTAGACAAACTAACGCTCTACCAACTTCCGCACTCGAGCTGTTTACGACAGATGCTCACACTTACGATTTTCCTGCGCTGCGTAGATCATGTATTACCTATTACTTACCATTTACGGAAGTTCTCCTGGACGAAAAAACATGGCACAAACTTCGTCAATGTTTTGATTGGTACTGATATGACTGTTTGACATCTGGAGGTTGGGTGTTAGACAGCTGAGTCAATAGAGCTCTTCCTTGCGAAAAGCAAAGCTCCCGGGTTCGAGTATCGGTGCGGTCGAGCGATACGTTCATCAAATAGTTATAGAACATTAGTGACCGAACTACTGAGCATATATTGCATGTTTTAGAATGGCAGAGCGTCAGTGAAATCTTCCAAAATTTATTCTCCAAAAATGTTACGTTTACATGATACAAAAAATTTGATGCTGTGTCAATTGTATTTATAGCATCTCTAGCACCAGTTTCACAGACTACCAAACACTAAAACACGCAGTGGACTTCTGTTTGCACACGAAACTGAGAAGCATGATTTCTTGAGACTTTAAATACCATATCACATAATGATGGCATATGAGGCCCACTAACAGTTTTTTCCAGAATTTACAAAAAAGTGGCTCTGAGCACTATGCGACTTAACTTCTGAGATCATCAGTAGCCTAGAACTTAGAACTAATTAAACCTAACTAACCTAAGGACATCACACACATCCATGCCCGAGGCAGGATTCGAACCTGCGACCGTAGCGGTTCCTCGGCTCCAGACTGTAGCGCCCAGAACCGCACTGCCACTTCGGCCGGCAGGATTTACAATTGTGGTTCGAAAATTTTCCAAGTGTGGAGGCCGTCATCGTATTCATGAAAACCAATGTCAGACGTTTCCAGCCTTGCGAGTGGGGGCATTATGAGTCGGAAAAAATAATTCGCCATTGAAGGAGAGCTGTGATATGATTTCACATGCTTAACGGGTTAAATTTTCTTTCAGTGCGATCAAATAATAATTTAGAAACGACGATACCATGATTTAAATGACTACAGAACGTTCACCGTACTTTAGAATTCAAAGGAGTCTGTTTACATCGAACATTACTCGTGGTGCTTTTCATATGTAAACACGGCACATTCTTGCAGTAATCAGTTGTCCAGGTTTCCCCCTCTTTGCGGCATGAAGCATTTTCTTTGGATTTCTCCGGTTTGCACGACATCTGGAAACAGTAGCTGTACCATAAAATTTACGTTTATGCAGTTCTCATCGTACTGTCGTAGTTGACACTTTTCTTAAGGCATGTTTCAATCACAGCAGTTATTGCCATGGCCACAGTTTTTGTGTTGGTGATGACAATACTGCCCTCTAGTTTCTGGTAATAGAACTGTGTCTGTTCCATTATTGTGTTTAACAGATGATTTTTTTCGTTGCACTCTGTATGACAGGACACTCAGTAGCTGTCGTACCGGTAGCAGAAGGGGACCTCTGTCTAACTGGTTGCCGACAATTCGATTCAATCTAAATGAGTGCTATACGCGGTGCTGTCAGACCGCCACAACTCTGTCGCGATCACGTACGTCTTGGAGAAGACATATTCTGACAGAAAAAATAGCAACAGCAAAAACTAATTAATGGAGAGTAACGAAATTTTGGGGATACGTTTGTCTGGGTAGCATATTTAAGTGACTAACATTGCTAGATCACACATTAAAGTAAGCGCTAGATAAACCATTGCAAATGTGAATTGCTGGCACATTAATAACCGGTGTAATCGACAGAATGTTGAATGCAAGCGTGCAAACGTGCACGTGTTTGTTGCACAGATGCCATATGTCAGTTTCTGCGATGGCGTTCGACGCCTTCTGAACTCGATCGGTCAGTACAGGGACGTTAGGGATGGTTGAGGATGACGCTGGAGTTGTCGTCCCATGATGTCCCATAAGTGATAGATGGGAGACAAATCTGATGATCGAGCAGACTCTGCAGTGCTCGTTTGGTTACAATACGGTATATGGCCGAGCTGGAACGCTGTTTATGAATGGCAGCACAACAGGTCGCATCGCCAGACTGGCGTATAAATTTGTAGTCAGGGTGCGTGGTACGACGAGCGTAACTCCAGATGTAGGCCCAGTGTGTCTAGCACGCAGCCAATTTGGTTGCAAGCTCTCAACTGTTCTCCTTCTAACCAACACACGGTCACGACTGACATCGAGGCAGAATCAGCTTTCATCACCTCTACCCTGCCCTCCAATGAACTCACACCTGGAGTCAGTGAAATGTAAGTTACAGGCCGTCTAGCTCGGAGCTATCTTTGAGGCAACCAATATGCAACAGTTCGTTGTGTCTCTGTGGTGCCAGCTTCTGCTCAAATTCCTGCTGCAGATGCAGTACGAAGCACTAGAGTCATACGCCGAACGCTATGGTCTTCTTTCTCGGTAGTACCACGTGGCCATCCGGAGCCGGTCTTCTTGCGACCGTACATTCTCCTGAGCACCGTTACCAGAAATTATGTGCAGTGGGTACATTCCCGCAAAGTCTTCCTGCTATGTCGCAGAAGAAACATCCAGCTTCTCGTAGCCCTATTGCACCTCGTTCAAACTAGTGAGGTGTTGTAATGGCGTGTTTGCCGCCTTTAAGGAATTCTAGACTAACACCAGCTCAGCGCGTCAAATCTCAAGGGTAACTAATTCTCACGACCGTTATAGCGTGTATTTAAAGCAAAGCTAATTTGCATTCTCTTAGTGGTGTTACTAGCACTACTCCTATGCGACTGGCGCGAAATTTGCATAGACATCATCGTTCAGATGTAGAAGTTCAAATGGCTCTGAGCACTATGGGACTCAACATCTGTGGTCATAAGTCCCCGAGAACTTAGAACTACTTAAACCTAACTAACCTGAGGACATCACACACATCCATGCCCGAGGCAGGATTCGAACCTGCGACCGTAGCGGTCGCGCGGTTCCGGACTGAGCGCCTAGAACCGCTAGACCACCGCGGCCGGCAGATGTAGAAGTGCTCCTACCAACTTCCGTTTACGTCGCAGAATTTTGGTGTATCGCTCTTTTTCTTTCCATCCCTGTAGTTCGAGTACAATACAATCCTTTCGGATAAATCGTAAAACGCGCTGCAGAAATGAGATATTAGTCTTCACAATCCCTTTGGATAAACGAATAATGAGTTGACTAGGAGTATTATGGGTGAGAGTGCTTGCCGTAGAGTGGAGGCTCATGTCAGGAAGGGATGGCATGCACGTGCGCCGTACTCCGGAGGGAACGAGTGCCATTAGAGGCAGCTCGTTACTCAGCCGGCACGGACGAAACTTTTAACGCGTCGCGGGCGTGCGAACGACGACTAATTGGCGCTCCATCATCGGCTCGCGCCACGCCTTGAGTGCGAGGGCGAGGACCAGGGAGAAGGGGTAGTGGGCTGGGAGGGGGGGGGGGGGGGAGAGTGGCGCGCACTTAATTGTGTTCCTGTGCGAGATCGCCCCCGAGCCGCGCTTCGCTTCGTCAGCGTTTATCGCCGCCCATAAAGACGGATGCCCCGGCTCCAGCCGTTAAAAGCGGCCAGCCACGGCGTTGAGCCGGCAGGGTATCAAAGGAGGGGGCACCACTGGCTGCTGCACACGAGGTCCCTGCCACGTGAAACGAGTCAGCACCGCGTGCGAGACGTCACACGGGCCGTCGCAGGCAACGTACAACGCGCTGACGCGATCTTTACCGCGCCGCTGGACGCTCAGAAACGAACCCGCTTGTATCGGTTGGTGTTGAATAAACACAACAGATACACGAAACAGAGACTTTAGTTATCAATAATAATTTTCTTTCACCTATTTAGAACAGTTTTCCACCGCTGGAATAATTTTCCGGTTCATAAACTGTAGAAATCACTTGGTTTTGAGGCGAAGAACTCGCCGAGACATGTTCGGAGCGCATTATCATCATGCATTCTCTAAATCCTCGCACGTACGAAAAAATGGCTGACATTGAAATAAATGTCCAAGGGATAGAAAAGCAACTGAAATCACTCAACAGAGGAAAGTCCACTGGACCTGACGGGATACCAATTCGATTCTACACAGAGTACGCGAAAGAACTTGCCCCCCTTCTAACAGCCGTGTACCGCAAGTCTCTAGAGGAACGGAAGGTTCCAAATGATTGGAAAAGAGCACAGGTAGTTCCAGTTTTCAAGAAGGGTCGTCGAGCAGATGCGCAAAACTATAGGCCTATATCTCTGACATCGATCTGTTGTAGAATTTTAGAACATGTTTTTTGCTCGCGTATCATGTCATTTCTGGAAATCCAGATGGATTCCGGAAACAGCGATCGTGTGAGAGCCAACACGCTTTATTCGTTCATGAAACGCAGAAAATATTAGATACAGGCTCCCAGGTAGATGCCATTTTCCTTGACTTTCGGATGCGCTCGATACAGTTCCGCACTGTCGCCTGATAAACAAAGTAAGAGCCTACGGTATATCAGACCATCTGTGTAGCTAGATTGAAGAGTTTTTATCAAACAACACAGCATGTCGTTCTCAATGCAGAGACGTCTACAGACGTTAAAGTAACCTCTGGCGTACCACAGGGAAGTGTTATGGGACCATTGCTTTTCACAATATACAGAAATGACCTAGTAGATAGTGTCGGAAGTTCCATGCGGCTTTTCGCGGATGATGCTGTAGTATACAGAGAAGTTGCAGCATTAGAAAATTGTAGCGAAATGCAGGAAGATCTGCAGCGGATAAGCACTTGGTGCAGGGAGTAGCAACTGACCCTTAACGTAGACAAATGTAATGTATTGCGAATACATAGAAAGAAGGATCCTTTATTGTATGATTATATGATAGAAGAACAGACACTGGTAGCAGTTACTTCTGCAAACATCTGGGAGTATGCTTACGGAACGATTTGAAGTGGAATGATCATATAAAATTAATTGTTGGTAAGGCGCGTGCCAGGTTGAGATACATTGGGAGAGTCCTCATAAAATGTTGTCCATCAACAAAGGAGGTGGCTTACAAAACACTCGTTCGACCTATACTTGAGTATTGCTCATCAGTGTGGGATCCGTACCAGGTCGGATTGACAGAGGAGATAGAGAAGATCCAAAGAAGAGCGGCGCGTTTCGTCACAGGGTTATTTGGTAAGCGTGATAGCGTTACGGAGATGTTTAGCAAACTCAAGTGGCATACTCTGCAAGAGAGGCGCTCTGAATCGCGGTGTAGCTTGCTGTCCAGGTTTCGAGAGTGTGCGTTTCTGGATAAGGTATCGAATATATTGCTTCCCCCTACTTATACCTCCCGAGGAGATCACGAATGTAAAATTAGAGAGATTCGAGCGCGCACGGAGGCTTTCCGGCCGTCGTTCTCCCCGCGAACCATACGCGACTGGAACATGAAAGGGAGGTAATGACAGTGGCACGTAAAGTGCCCTCCGCCACACACCGTTGGGTGGCTTGCGGAGTATAAATGTAGATATAGATCTAGAAAGGAAGTTCCTTCAAAATTGTTCTATAAAGAGGGGAAAACATAAAAATCTGAGGGCTTCCAACCTAACTCCCGGATAGCATATTTTGTCAGTGTGGCAGAATGCGGGCGGGAGTTACCGTGAATAGCATCGTTTCACGTAGTCTTCTTGGTCGTCGTTCTTGGACTGCGCCTGCAAGACGTCTCAGTTTTTGACAATAAGTGTCAGCAGTGATGATTACACATCGGGAAAGCAATTCGTAGCACATCACACCGTCAGCTGTTCCACCAGAAGCGTAACATTATCTTTTGCGGATGCGTGCAGGTTTTTGTACGGGCAGTTGCTGTTTTAATGGGGTCAACTATTCTTTTCTTTTCGTTACGGTAGCATAAAGACACCTTTTGTCGTAAGCAGTAACGATACGGAATAGGAATGGTTGCTGTCTCTCACGACCAACTGACGACGCGCAAGCAGAAATGAACGTATGAACACCCACTGATTTTTGTGCTTTTGGCTTCGAGCATGCGGTACAAAAAATGGTTCAAATGGCTCGGAGCACTATGGGACTTAACTTTTGAGGTCATCAGTCCCCCAGAACTTAGAACTACTTAAACCTAACTAACCTAAGGACATCACACACATCCATGCTCGAGGCAAGGGTCGAACCTGCGACCGTTGCGGTCGCGCGGTTCCAGACTGTGACGCCTAGAACCGCTCGGCTACATCGGCTGGCCATGCGGTACACAAACACCCGATTTCTGAGCCTTCTCCATTGTATGGAAGTGTCACACGATACTGGAATGACCACAGTTCACCACGTTTGCCGGTTCTCCAGTGAGTTGACGTGGATCACTGTGAATTAATGCGCTTAAACGATCTTCGTCAAATCCGGAGGTCTTCCTGAATGTGGAGAGTCACTAATGTAAAAACGGTTCTCCTTAAAACGAGAAAACTATTTTCTTGGCTTGATCTGTCCGACAGCATTATCTCTGCACACGGCGATGATGTTTCTGGCTGCCTTCGGTGGTGTCACCCCTCTATTGAACTCAGACAAAAGAATATGTTGGAAATGTTCACTTGGCACTCCATTTTCTAGTGACCATAACTACAGTTACTGGCTCCAAATGAAAAATGACAATATGTAAACTCAAATAGCAACAGTGAACTACAAGTAAAAATGACAATCGATAAATAAACCCACAGCAACTGAATAACAACATGCAAAACAAAAACGCTACGGATTTATGCAACAACCTAGTAGATACGTTGCCACAACGCGGTGTACACGACCGCAGTGCGCTCTAGCGGCAATTTGCGGTACAGGTGAAGCATGCGGACTGCACAGTACACACCATCCGTCGAGGTTGAGAAGAGTAAACCAGTTGCGACAGCCTTAAACCGCCACCAGACGGGCCAAGGCAGTTGACGTCTACGTGGACGCGGACGCTTAAGCCAACTGCACGAGACACAACGCCCGCGTCACATTGGACATGTTGGTTAATGTTATTTGCCTATAGAGTGTGGTGTCACCGCCAGACACCACACTTGCTAGGTGGTAGCCTTTAAATCGGCCGAGGTCCGTTAGTATACGTCGGACCCGCGTGTCGCCACTATCAGTGATTGCAGATCGAGCGCCGCCACACGGCAGGTCTAGAGAGACTTCCTAGCACTCGCCCCAGTTGTACAGCCGACTTTGCTAGCGATGGTTCACTGACAAAATACGCTCTCATTTGCCGAGATGATAGTTAGCATAGCCTTCAGCTACGTCATTTGCTACGACCTAGCAAGGCGCCATTACCAGTTACTATTGATGCTGTAAAACATGTACCGTCAAGAGCGATGTTCACCATTTATGGATTAAAGTTAAGTATTCCATAGCTACGTCCTTTTTTGCTAGTCTCATTTCCTTGACCTGTTCCAGACCTCACGCCAGCCTGCGTGAGCTAAAACGCGTGCCTTTCGGCTTCCTCTCATAGTGGGTTGGCTCTCTTGCCAATCCACAACATAGAGATTGGTGATTCACGACTGCAGCTGTATCTGGCTCGCAAATCACACACATTGTTTACGAAATCAGCGGGCGTAAAATTCCTAAGTTAGGTCTCTTAAAATGCACATTTCCTCTCTTTTCCATATGCTAGACTGTCCGCAGTACATGTAAATAAAAACTTTAACATCCATGAACATGTTATCGAACAGAAACGAAAATTTCATGTCCTATCAATAAGGACATCAGCTTGTAGAAGTTCAATCGCATATATTGCGATACCAGTTTACAATACTCTTCCACATAAGATAAAAAACTATTTCGTCGTTCTAGATTTTTAACAAAATAAAACGGTTCTTATTTGATCAGTTTCTATTCAGTAGCTAAATCTTTAGAACACGTGCGAGATATCTTACTGCAAGTAGTTCAGACTGTCTTGTAGATAAAGTCAATCGAACAAACTCATTCCAGAGAGATGACACACTCTTAATTACATAACATGGAAGGTTACAGAAGATACTTCTATTAAATTTTTAAGACAATCCCAGAAACTTTCAGAACAGCTAAGGTAAAAAAAAAAAAAGTTTTGGGTATAGTAAGACGCGAACCAGACACACATTGCTGCGTGTGTCCGCGTCTGTATTGACTACTCTATACTCTAGCGTTCCACTGTGTATTATATGTTACTGTCTCCTGAAGGCTTTAATCGCTGATATGTTGTTAACATTTGAATATAACCAATCGTACAAAGAAGAACGCTTTTTTGATGGATCTTCGATGTGCTGAAGCTATGAAAGGGCATACTTCCATATAACACGAGTTATTATACAAAAATTCTTTAACCACCAATACGACGATTCCCGTCATTTTGTTGCAACAAATCGTGGCAATAAGAACGCGTTTTTGACACCCCCTCAGTATGCTGGTGTTTCGAAACAGCATATATTCATAGGATGTAAGTTACAATATAAAATCGCCCTTCAGGTGAAATACATTACGGCGTCTCCCAACTCTGTACTGAAAAGACAAATGACTTTCTTGTGACGTAGGTGGCGTTCTTCTGTCTCATTGTCCTACGTTCGAACGCACGTTCAGATTATCTTACATACCTTGTATCGGAGAGACACCGTAGTGTGCTTTTTCCATGGTACAACGTAAGAAACTCGGCATGCTCAACGTTGACGTTCGAGCGCACGGTCCACATGAAGACAGATTTAGGATCATCTAACAAGGCAACCACACACATGTCAGCAAGATTTTCGTATTTTTTATATTTGTGGTACGTAACATTCAGCATTCAAATATCACCCATAAAAAGCATTTCGATGCTACTCTTAAAATTCTCGATAAAATTGACTCTGAAGGTTTTCGACCGTCGTCAATACATTGAAGTCAGGCTTTTTTCCGGAACCGCGCTTCTGCTACGGTCGCAGGATCGAATCCTGCCTCGGGCATGGATGTGTATGTTGTCCTTAGGTTAGTAACGTTTAAGTAGTTCTAAGTCTAGGGGACTGATGACCTCAGAAGTTAAGTCCCATAGTGCTTAGAGCAATTTGAACCCAGGCCTGCAAGAGTTTTAAACAAAAGTGCATGTTCCATGAACATTTCCATGAAGCGTACGATACAAAATGATGAAAGGAAATTAAATTTTTATTTTTTTTAAAAATGAACAATATTTTTTAAAAGATTAATAATTCAGAATATATTTTCAATGGAGACTGCCTTTTTGTGGGTGATATGTAATTAGAAATAAGAAGACGTGCATTTTTAATAAAAATAGCAGTTTTATGTCTATTAGCTAGCGCATATTTGATTAATTTTAATTTTAAACGATATAGTATTAGAACTCAAAGGAAGGAAACGAAAAATATAATGACCTAATCGAGATTCCAACCAGCGATTAGCAGTTCGACCGCTGCTGATTTTTTTTCCGTTTTTGTTTATTTTAAACTTCACGGAACTGCTAGTAGGGCAGACACCTCCATTTAAAAATTAGCATCAGCCGGAAATTGAACCAAATATCTCCACGACGGAGGAAAGCATTCTACCACAGAGCCAAACAACCTGTCGAGGAAAAGTGAACTTGATTTAGCACATGTTAGAGACGGTCGTAAAACTTAAATGCTGATTTTCTCGAGAATTTCTTAAGAGTTGATTTGAACTTCACGTAACATAAATACCAAATTCCGATAACCGTGCGGCTCTCTTGTAAGACGATAAACACATTGCGGAACTTTCATATGTCTAAACCTCCCACACGCGCTATGAGATGATAGCATTGTATCTGTAGTTGCTTTAAGTGTGGTGAAGTTTACTCAAGTTTGTAATCTACATTCCAAATGAGCTGAGAGATGACAGCACTGTATGAAGAATTGTTTTAGGTAAGCGGAAGTTTCCGCAAGTTTGAAATCTAAGTGCTGGTCAGTTTGTAGCGTCAGATCAGAAAGTTTTGGCTGTAAGATAGTTTACCAGACTGAACAATTGGTTGCTTTGAGCGTAGTGTGAAATTCCAGCGAGGGAAGTGTTACAGGTCACGCAGCTGCGAGTGCACAGTGCAGCTAGATGTTCCTTGTAGGTTTTTGAATGGAAAAAGACCTCCATCTCCGGACAGCTTGGACCTGATCGCTGACGACTGAACTGGGTGACTATAATTTAAGTGTAGTTACCCACGGCGGTCCAGTGTCGGCTTTAACTATCGTATTGAGCGAAACTTGGTAGGTATGCTAATGCGTTAATGTGAAACTGATTTCAGATGGAAAAAATTAATTCCGATTTTGGCCACAATATGCAAATCTGGCGCCTTGATTGCGAGAAAGATGTATAGAAATGTTTCCATCTGTAACGGGTTAGCAACGATACGTGGGTAGAAACGGTCAAACAAGTGATAAAGGCATAAAGTTGATTTTATTGGTAACCGTCGGTTACGCAATTTGTTCAGTTTGAGCACCGAGACATCAACGAGATGCTGCATCCGCGAAACGACGTGATCAACAATTGCTCGAAGCAGTTCCCGTGGAATCTTGAGCAACGTGTTTCTGCATACTGGCCTTCAGATCAGGTAGAGACCGATCGTCTCCCTGGTAAACGCGTTCTTTTAGATATCCCCATAGCTAAAAGTCACATCGATTCAGGTCGGGTGATCTTGCAGGCCACACATCTGGAAAACTTCTGCGCATAATACGTTTGTGGAACGTTGCATTAAGCATGTCTTTCACTGGGCGTGCGGCATCTGTTGCCCAATCCTACATGGAAATAGTGGTTTCCACACAGTTGCGCTCTTCCAAAGCAGCAGTCACAAGCTGTACAGTCACGTCTCGATAACGCGCAGACGTCACGATGCATCTGACAGGCCCTCCGGGTGTATTCTCTTCAAAGAAGAACGAACCGAGAACAAAGGTGATTACGAATGCACACCACACATTCACTCACATACGACGACTGCAATGGCTCTTAGCGCGCAACACTTGCTTTAACAGTACCCCAAATTCGGCAGTTCTGTATATCCATTACACCCTGTGGTGTAAAACGTATCTCACCACTGCATAGAATATTGCCCGGCCACATATCATCAACTTCGATGCGTGCCAGGAACCGGAAAGGAAATTACAGCGGATCATGAGGTTTCAGTTGATGCGCCTTCTGGATCTTGCACGGATACCAGCGTAAAAGACACCGTAAAAATTTCCGCACAGCTCACCGTGGAATCGACAGCTCCCGTGACACTGCACGAGCAATAGCGCTACACGCGGCACGTGCTGCATGGTCAGTTACGGCAACAGCAACCTCATTAGTAACTTCCACTGTGATAGGGAACCTTCCTCTTCCAGGTGCCACGCCGGCCGCGGTGGGCGCGCGGTTCTAGGCGCTCCAGTCCGGAGCCGCGCTGCTGCTACGGTCGCAGGTTCGAATCCTGCCTCGGGCATGGGTGTGTCTGATGTCCTTAGGTTAGTTAGGTTTAAGTAGTTCTAAGTTCTAGGGGACTAATGATCACAGCAGTTGAGTCCCATAGTGCTCAGAGCCATTTGACCCCATTTGACCAGGTGCCACACCAAGCTCACCCGTGTTTACGAGCATCCTAAGAATCTTCTTTAAATCATTTAATGACACAGGTCCTCTCCTGAGACCTTTCAGTCGGCGATGCTCTCTCGATGGAGCACCTTAATTGATACAGTTCATAGAAAACAGTTTCACTGGCAGCGCAAGGTCTCTGTCCTCGATAGCCACACTGTTCACTCACGTTATGGTTTGTCAAATGACACCGAGGATGCCACACCGCCATACAAGCAGTGTACAGCACCAGATTTGCACCTAGTGGCCACAGTTAGAACTAATTTGTTTTCCAGTGTAAATCGGTTCCGAGTTAAGGCATTACCATGTCTATCAAGATTCGCTGCTGTACGATAGTTACAGCGCACAGTGGACCTCCGTGAGTCGCTAAACTTCAATTACAACAACCTGGTACTATGCCAGGGCAGAGTGTACTTTAGCGACCAGCGGGTGCGTGGCCAACGTGACGAAGAAAACTCATGCGAGCATGTATCGGACACTGACAAAAAAAGGTAGGCTTAAGATTATAGACTGCCAACGGTGAGATGGAAATATTGCTCAGATGCACTTAATAACCTATGAAAAGGTGCCACGGTATGCAAAGTTAGAAGCCTCATTACGTTTGTACCTCATCCACTGCGCCAAAGTGCTATCTCTACAGAATTATTATGTAAATATCTGGCTGTAGTTGTAAGTTGAGGAACTGGTATAAAATGGTTCAAGTGGCTCTGAGCACTATGGGACTTAACTTCTGAGGTCAGCAGTCCTCTAGAACTTAGAACTACTAAAACATAACTAACCTTAGGACATCACACACATCCATGCCCGAGGCAGGATTCGAACCTGTGACCGTAGCGATCGCGCGGCTCCAGACTGTAGCGCCTAGAACCGCTCGGCCACCCCGGCCGGCGAATTGATACAAGTGAAATAAATGATCAGTGGTATCATACGTTGCATCTTTATGGTAAGCTAGATCTATTATTTCTTGTACTTTAATTTACTAAGTGTGAAAAGACGCAAGCCTAGTGATTTAACGTTGAGTAAGAAATAATTGAATCCTTATATGTTATACTTGTATAACATCAAATTAAGGTGCGTTTTAGCACGCTTCATATAAGACGTCATTTGCTTAAGTCGACCAACAGGCTAGAAAATTTTAAATTTTATATTGTGTGAAGAGGCAGCGAAAGCAACAGCCGATGACGCGCTAGATAGCTGTGGTATAGGGGGAAGAAACAGAATGGAAGGGTGGGACTAGAGCTGTTGTTTGGGAGGGAAACAGGGAACATTTCGTGCTGGGAGGTGTTGGAAAGTGGACTTAAAGTGAAGAGATACTACAGACATGTTGGCGTGCACAGTTTCTGGCCGGTGGGCAACCGCATGGTCACAAGTTTTGCGACAGAAGTCGGTGTGGAACTTCGATTTTTCACTAAGCCTTTTATGTAATATTGGGTCTTCGTAAGACGGCGGGACAAAAGGAGTGACATGTGTAAAAAATGAACTCTGGTCTTCATTCATTGTGATTTACTGAAGCACTGAGCACATTTGCTGTGAGCTTGCGTTGCTATCTCAGCAGTTTCAGCTGTAAAAGGAACTCAGTTGACTTTTTCAAATAAACACTGTTATTTGAAACTGTAAGCTACAGTTGTTCAATTAGTCATACTGATTCCTAACAAGCTCTGCAAATAAACTTTATGAACTCTAATTCAAAAAAGCCAATTGGCCCCTATCTTGTTATTTCCGAGCCAGAGTTGTTATTTCTAATACGACACCCATGGTGTCAAATTGCCAAGGAATTTATGTCGCATCTGTGTAACAGAGCGTGTTTAAAACTCGTAGAGCACAGAACTGTTCTACTGGAACGGCACGGGCGAAATATTAAAAATGGGACTTAACATCTGTGGTTATCAGTCCCCTAGAACTTGGAACTACTTAAACCTAACTAACCTAAGGACATCACACACATCCATGCCCGAGGCAGGATTCGAACCTGCGACCGCAGCAACAGCGCGGTTTCGGACTGAAACGCCTATAACCACTCGGCCACAGCGGCCGGGAATTATAGCCTCATGAAACTTCCAACGACATCCACTAGGTCATTCATCTTTTGAAAAGCTACTGCTCCTATACGACTCTTTCGGGATGCACCCGAAGTTACTTTTACGTCTCAAGATTTCTCTCTGTTAAGAATGACATACCGTGCTGCGTTTGCTACTACTCTGAAGTGCCAAAGAAATTGGTACACCTACTTAATATCGTACAAGGACCCCCGCGAGCACGCAGAAGTGCCTCAACATGACGTAGCATGGACTCGACTAATGTCTGAAGTAGTGCTGGAGGGAACTGACACCATGTATCCTGCAGGGCTGTCCATAAATCCATAGGAGTACGAAGGGTTGGAGATCTCTCTGAACAGCACGTTGCAAGGCATCCCACACATATGCTCAATAATGTTCATGTCTGAGGAGTTGGGTGGCCAGCAGAAGTGTCTAAACTCAGACGAGTGTTCCAGGAGCCACTCGGTAGCAATTCCGGACGGGTGGGATGTCGCATTGTCCTGCTGGAATTTCCCAAGTCCGTCGGAATGCACAATGGACATAAATGGATTCAGGTGGTCAGATAGGATGCTTAAATACGTGTCATCTGCCAGAGTCGTATCTAGACGTATCACAGGACCCACATCATTCCAACTGCATACGCCCCACACCATTCCTGAGCCTCCACCAGTTTGAACAGTCCCCTGCTGACGTGCAGGGTCCACGGATTCGTGATGTTGTCTCCATGCCCGCACACGTCCATCCGCTCGATACAATTTGAAACGAGGCTCGTCCGACCAGGCATCATGTCAACGCTTTAAGGCATCTCATGGTTGTTCCACTGTATTCACGTCGGGACGCTAGGCCGGCCAGTTCACTTCAGGAATATTGTTGTCCACAATCCATTGCCTCAGAGATGCTGATTTATGACGAGTTGCATTGTCATGCTGATATAAACAATCATCGTCTCAGAACTGTTTCATCTACTGTAAGCAGCAGACAATGCTGTAAAATGTGATCATCTAATTCCGCATTTAGCAGTTTCTTGTGTGCAGTAAAAGGACCACATGATGACCACGAGAAACATCCGCATACCGTAACGCCACATTCTCCGTACTTTACTGTCGGCATTTCACATGACTGCAGTTAATGTTGGCCAGGGATCTGCCAAACTCAAACCCTGCCATCAGACTGACGGATTCATCGCTCCAAATGCCTCGTTTCCAGTTATCCATTGTCCACTGACATCACTCTTTACACCACCTCAACAGTCGCCTACCACTGACTACAGAAATGTCCGGCTTACGAGGAGCTGCTCCGTCATTGTTCCCCATTCCTTATGACTCCGTGCGCACACGAATTAAGCTAGCTGCACTGCTGGTAGCACTTTGGAAGTCGAGAGTAACGCTGATTTCATGCGACTTTTTACAGACACCCCGTCGGCAGTGCTCGACAATCTCTCTCGGTAAACCTTGTCATGGTTTAGCTGTGGTTGTTCCTTCGCGTTTCCAGTTCACAATCACGTCACCAACAATCGACTTGGGCATCTGTAGAACGGCTGAACTGCCTCTGGCGGATATGTTACTTCGGTGATATTTTCTGAGAGTCGTAAGTCCCGTGGCATTGTAAGAAAAAGTCCTACATACTTTCTCGAATTGGCCGATTTGTTTTCGATAGTTAGCTGAGCCACCAGTGTTAAAGTTAATACAGATTTAAAGTGAAAAAAATATTGAGGCTGTTGCTACAATAGACAGGAAGACTATGATTTTAAGTGCTGTCGACGACGTGAAGTTTAGACAGAGCAGCCTCTCACATTGAGGAAGGATAAGGAAATAAATCAGGCGCTTCTTCTTGACGGACCAATTCTGGATTTTAAGTAATTCAGGGGAACTGCGGAAAACCGAATGTAAATGATCGAACGGTTGTTACGGGAGGACTGAACTTGCCGATCAGACCTAACTGACTCAAATTTCTTTAAACAATGGCACTGAGCAATATGGGACTTAACATCTGAGGTCATCAATCCCTAGAACTTAGAGCTACTTAAACATAACTAACCTAAGGACATCACACACATCCATGCCCGAGGAAGGATTCGAACCTGCGACCGTAGTGGTAGCGCGGTTCCAGACTGAGGCGCCTAGAACCGCTCGGGCACAGCGGCCGGCAAATTTCTTTAGCGAGCGTTGGCATCGCCTACAGCGGGAACAGCGATAGCAAGAAATTAAAATTGGAGAGCAGCCACAAGTGGCGTTAACTTTCGTTTGTTGGCATGTTTCACGAAAACATCTTCAAAACCGTGGAGATACATTGTGTTACACAAGTACACAACGAATGAACATCGCTGATTCAACTTACAACGTGATAACTTACACAAAGCAGCCAATGGCCACACGTTAAATACATCGGGCTGTGTATAACGCAGCAGTAATACATACAATGGAGGAAGTCGACAGTGTAGTGAACAGTTAATGTAAGCCCTCTGGTCAGCTGCATTCTAAGATTAAAAAGCAAACCATATCATATCTTGTTCAAAAAATGTTCAAATGTGTGTGAAGTCTTATGGGACTTAACTGCTAAGGTCATCAGTCAGTAAGCTTACACACTACTTCACCTACATTGTCCTAAGGACAAACACACACACCCATGCCGAGGGAGGACTCGAACCCACGCCGGGTCATATCTTGTTGTTGAGCGAGTCGGAGTCCTGCCGGTATGTAACAAAATAACAATAACACAGTTAAACTATTACAGTTTTCTATAATTCCACGGCCGTCAACATAAACAAGTCTAAAATTCATAACGGGCTCTTAAAATAAATTTAAAATGACATAGCAAAATTACAAATTGAAATTACAGTCGCCGCTTTCACGGGGATTAATATACATGTGTCGTGTGTGTAATAGATTACTATTTCCATTAAAATTAACCCGTATTGTAAAAAAGCTTAGAGTAAACGTACTAGTCAGGCATAGTGGCATAATTCCTCTTGCGTTTACGGTTCTTTAGAGTACAATGTATAGAAAGGAAGGGATTTATAACATATGTATTTGGTACGTACACATATTTTAGTATACTCATAAATGTAATAAATTCCAAGCTGCATATAACTTTCATTTTTAAGCAAGATGGCGCATAGTTAATACCATGTCAGTACATTTATTTGTGATGGCTAAAAAGTTTGTACGCTAGAAGCCAATAAAAAAGGGAAAAAAATAGTTAATACCATCGATTCTGGCACTGATAACGTCATAAATTTGGTAAAGAATCCGTGCTTTTACGGGCATAAAGACATACATCTAAAATTCGCAGGCTTTTTAAAATTACATAAAACAAATTAAAAGTTTTAGTTCTCACCTTTACAGGCGTTAAGGTGGCAGATACCGACAGGTGGGAGGGAGTGTAGAGGGTATTACTGCGACTGAGGGTGAAACTTGTTTCACGAGTGTGAAACACAAGTGACGTGAGCGAACGTTTAACTGTATTGGCTACTGACTGAGACTTTAGCGGAGCGGTCTAAGGCGCTGCAGTCATGGAGTGTGCGGCTCGTCCCGGCGCAGGTTCGAGTCCTCCGTCGGGCATGAGTGTGTGTGTGATTGTCCTTAGGATAATTTAGGCTAAGCAGTGTGTAAGCTTCGGGACTGATGACCTTAGCAGTTAAGTCCCATAAGATTTCACACACATTTGAATATTTTTTGTCTGAGAGGATGTCCGAAACTCTAATAGAGTTGGGAAACGGTCAGGACGTCAGCGCAGAACGACCGGGAGGGTGCGGCCACTGTTGACGAGCATTTACGAGAGCTCCCGGCCGACAGCTCGCCCGTTTGCCACGATGCCCTCACAGCGGAAGCGGTTGCCTTTTCCGCGCGGCTCCCGCCCGCTGAACACACGCCCCAGCTCCTGGGGCCAATCTTTCCCTAATGCATAACAATGAAGATGCCCTCCATCGGCGACCAAGTAGAACTTACGGCAAAGAGTGCTTCTCTTAAATTTATTCATGCCGTAGCTTCAACCCTATTTCAGATTTTCTCTGTCATAGCTTAAGACATCGTGCTTTACCAGGCTCGTTAAAAATTTTAATTCGTGGTATCGAGAAAATTTTAAATTAAAAGTCGTGAGATGTTGAATATGTGATTTTATCTATGATTCTGTTGCATAAAATATTTTTTTTTACAGAGAAGAGAAATTGTTCCAGATGCATTCAGTTACTAAGAATTTTAACACAATAGTTTGCTGCGTTGGGATGTCTAGTACTTGCTCTGAAAATGGTCGTCTCACTGCAGTAAACTTGTGTTTATGCTACATACTTAGATATTACAATAGAATTGGTTAAATTAAGTATACAGATAAAATGCTGAGCACATATGAATGCTAAATATGTATCTTTCTCTACCAGAGTCAGGTTGAATCATAAACAGCAGTCGCCATTTGTAAATTGTGAACGTTCGCTAATGACAGACTTGGCAAGTATTACAAGTATTGTAAACTTGTTGTTAGCTCCATAGTTACTCAAACTGTTGTCTACAGAAGGCTTAAATATGTAACTAATGTATTAGTTGCATCGCAGGATTTTTGTACAACGGATACCTTGTGTCTAAGTATACAACTACTGAAGAATATTATCACATACGACTTGATTTATTGCGGCGTCTATGCGCCTCTGCTGCTCGTCTGCTGTAAGAATTACAGGAACACATCATGGACAGTTTCTTGTTATAGTAAATGCACTGCCTGACAAAAAAGTGAATGACACAGAAAGGGAGGTTAATACAGGATCAAACTTCACAGATATAGAGAGTATGTTGTGTTATTTCAGTAGTTAAATATGGAGTTAAATTTAAAAAGATCGTGGCAGTACGAGCCCATTTATCAGTTTGATATTGACCCCCTCTGGCATGGATACATAAATTATTAAGCTCACCGGATAACTAGGATGACAAAGATAAGTTCTCAACAGGAATGTGAGGAGATGGAAAGCTGACACCCTTCTACAAACTACATGTTCCTAGGGACTATAGTAGCTTGTTTTGAGTCATTTATTTTCTTTCTGATGGCTTCTTATGGTTGGGAGGACCGGCAATGTCTCTACCCCAGAAGACATGATCGTGGTGGGAAAGCAACCGTGGACATGGTACATAGAACAGGTGAGTTAACTATGATGATTGTAGGAGTTTTGTCGGGAATTCTCGACCTCCTAGTAATCGCACACCCCTGCACTTGATTGAGTTCTGTTCACATCACACAGCAACGAACGTAATTCTGGAGAAAATGGTAATCAAAGAGAGTGAGTAGACTGAATAACATTGAGGCACAAGGCCAGTACCAAGATGAGTTCACGAGGGATGTGAACTTGCATATAAACTTTTATGAGATTAGGTAACTTTAGTAGGAGACAAAAAGTTATTTATAGATTGATACCCGCTGTGATTGTAAGTACTGGGCAGAGAGTAGTGCAATGTATATTTGATAATCGGATGCCAGGCAGTCAGTAACCAGAGAAAGTGTTTTCCTTCATTTCCTGGAGAAGGAGAACGGTCTGGTATCGTCAGTACAAAAGACTTCCGTCTGGGCACCCATGAGTTTTGCTCTCAGGCGAACTTGACCATTGTGCTCATACATTGATTGATGTTGTAAAGCTGTGTGGCTCAGAAGAAAGATTACAGTGTGTAGCATCAGATGAATACCTACATGAGGCATAAATTCCCATTGGTTTCCTATGGGTTTTAATGTTCGTTGCATGATGGGTGTATGGTTTTATTATCAAAGCCTGTGAGATGAGTGGAATAAGAAGCAGGTGTGGGACATACAGGTAGGTCTCATGGTGAGTGTGTGGACAGCCTTCACCAGCCCGGAAGCATCGGGTAGTGAGGGGATACGGCGTCACAGATTTCAAAGGTGGTTTCCTAGGCCAGCTCGCCGCAGGAAGTTCCACATGGTCACGCGAGGCGTCTCAGGGTTCCTTTATGCTAGAACGGTCAGCGACCTCACAGACCGGATTGCGAGAGCGCACACAGTATGCACCAGTGCTTGGTTGGCAGCTTGCAGTCGCATCTGGAAATCTTGTTGAACAACGCAGGGGAAGTTTGGAATGTCCTGACTGACACGGTGTTGAAGCAGCCGTTAGCTCTGCAGTGACGTACAGCATGCAGCTTCCCGTGAATTTTTCATTGAGTGGTCTCCGATTAGCGGGATTTTGTTTAGACGACTAAGTAGGGATAAATTTTACAAGTGTCTAGACCAAAAACAAAACTAAAGTAGGTGGTTGGTTGGCGGTGGAAAGAATAAACATAGAGGGAGAACATAGAAGCAGTTCTATGGTTATGACTCACCGCCAGCACCAATGCGAGGGGAAATCAGACGTTTGCTGGAGACCCAGCAATTTTGATACAGGATCTTCCGTCTGGGCGCCCATGAGGGACGGACGTCTTCCACGTCAGCTCTTGTTGACGACGGACGGACTTGCTGTCTTTTGCTCTCAGGAGAACTTGACCATTGTTCTCATACATTGATTGATGTTGTAAAGCTGTGTCGCTCAGAAGAAAGATTGCAGTGTGCAGCATTAGATGAATACCTACATGAGGCAGAAATTCCCATTGGTTTGCTATTTTTTGGATTTTTCTGCAGTAAATTGGCCTTAGGGTAAATTGGTTTCACAATAAACTGGCCATAGACTATCATGCGTCCCCCTGTGCGTTATTAGAGCAAAGATCGTAATGTGTAGAGTGAGATGAGTACCTACAGAAGCGAGAAACTGCAATTAGTTTTCTATTTTTTCGGATTTTTCTAAGTTTGAACAAATTTGGTCTTTAGGCCACCACATGTACCCTGATACAATGCTAGAGCCAAATACCTTGTTGAAAGTGTAGATCACAAAGAGCTGATATGAATACCTACATACCAGTTGGATTTTGTGTAATTTTCATAGTTCTGAGTTTATCCAAGACAGTGCATTTTCCGCCCTGCCTGCTCCACACTCCGTAAGTCCCGAGATTTCGATCACATTAACAGGCACATTATACTGACAAGGGAACCTCCCCATCGCACCCCCCTCAGATTTAGTCATAAGTTGGCACAGTGCATAGGCCTTGAAAAACTGAACACAGATCAATCGAGAAAACAGGAAGAAGTTGTGTGGAACTATGGAAAAAATAAGCAAAATACACAAACTGAGTAGTCAATGCGCAAGATAGGCAACATCAAGGATAATCTGAGCGCAGGAGCGCCGTGGTACCGTGGTTAGCGTGAGCAGCTGCAGACCGAGAGGTCCTTGGTTCAAATCTTCCGTCCAGTGAAAAGGTTGGTTCAAATCTTCCCTCCAGCGAAAAGTTTACTTTTTTATTTTCGCAAAGTTATGATCTGTCTGTTCGTTCATTGACGTCTCTGTTCACCGTAATAAGTTTAGCGTCTATGTTTTGCGACCGCACCGCAAAACCGTGCGATTAGTAGACGAAAGGACGTGCCTCTCCAATGGGAACCGAAAACATTTGATCCCAAGGTCATAGGTCCACCGATTCCTCCACAGGAAAACACGTCTGATACATTCTATACGACAATGGTGACGCCATGTGCGTCACATAGCAGGAATATGTTGTCGACCCATCTAACTTGTACACTTGGCGAATGGGTAAAAAGATTCTTCTACCTTGCCCGATTTAGGTTGTCTTGTGGATGTGATAATCACTCCCAAAAAACATAAGAGTTTGTCACGTAAACTACAACAATTGAACGCATCGGACGGACGGAAGGACAGATAATAATTGTCTGAAAATAAAAAATAAAATTTTTCACTCGATGGAAGACTTGAACCTAGGACGTCTCTTTCCGCAGCTGCTCACGCAAACTACGCGACCACGGCGCTCCTGGGCGCAGAGTTGCCTTGATGTTGCTTATCTTGCGCATGGACTATGTAGGGAAGCAGCCTACTCACGCCGTGTAAAATTCACATCAGTCTTTCCATTGTGTGCCAGCCTAGTCTGCTGTAACTAGCTCTGACATCATAAATGTTGCACAATACTTTAAAAATCAAGTAAATAACCTGAAACGTTTCTAGCATGTCAGGAGTAATACTAAATCAATATGTGTTGAATATCAGTTCAATAACTTTAACCACTTTCGAAATTTGGACGTTTTTCTGTAAAAATCATTGGCGCAACAGAAAACAGATAGAAACTTAAACATTTATATTTAGATTCCTCTTTCATAATAATTTAGTAGAAACAGTCTTCTGGATCTCACAAATTAAGATTTTAGGTGAAATTCATGATTTTCTGGTTTTTGTCTTAAAAATTAAGGAAGCAAGATAGATTAAGTAAGCTAATAAATAAGGCTAGGATGTTTAAATTTAAGTAGAATGGAGATCCGCTATAATCATAAAGATGTGAGAAGTTTCAACTCAATAACTATATAACTATAGCGATAGCGTATCTCCAAAGGGCAATTTCAGAGCTCGTCTACTGCGTGTAGTGTAATTAAATTAATTCTCTCGCCCAATATATTTGACTTAGCCACGTCAGACTTTTATTATGATTACTTACCTGTGTGCTGAATGCACATTTGAATTGAGAGCTTCATCGTCCATCAGCAAAGGAAGCGATGATTTATTCAATAACTGAAAGTGGTGCATTAGTAGCAAAGCAGCTAGTTGGGAGAGCCGATTTGATCAGGCGTTCCCTTAGCCGTCCGCACCGCGGCTTTATATATAAGAACGCTGCGCGAGGAAGAAAGGCCGCAGTTCTCTCCAGACGCTGAAGAGCACACCACCCGTGCCGGGAGTCGCGTCGCGTCGGTATCATTGCTATAAACAGCCTCGGATGCCGTAATAAGTTACTCGGGATACGTGTAACCATGAAATCGTTTTCGAGTGAAGTGTTAATTCTGGGATAACTTTAATGATATATCTTCAGTTTGCGTATGTCGTATTTTCACGTGCCGCCACGGGACAGACATTCTACCATTATTTAGCGTGGCGTTTGATGAACATTATCATCAAATTATGGCGAGCATTCACTTAAACATTTAATTTGGACAGTTATAGTTGCATCAGCGCATTAGACTCTGAACTGCTCTGGTAGTTGGATTGTGTGGATTCTTTTTTTTATCTGTGACTTTCAGAATATAGCGAACGTTTTTACAGGATAGTTTTGATTATGAATCATAGACAATCTCCTAATTCCTCAGAGCTATAAGCTGTAGCTATAAGTGTATTTCTCAGATGAAGTGGGCACTAGGAATTCTAATTACAGGCTTCACGTTTTGCTAATCACTTTCTGGTTGCCAATATTGTAGTTAGAGAGCCAGTGTTGAGAACGGCAAAAGACAGCGTAAATAATAGGAATAATTTATATAACAATTAATTCCACCCGCCGCCCCACATATGGTTAATCGGCCAGGAAATGCATCTTTTCTACATTACAAACCAAATATTAATAAACAATGAACTCCACCCGCCGCCCCACATATGGTGCATCGGCCGGGAAGTGCAGTGTTTCTACATTCATTTATATAACAACACTTAACTCCACCTGCAGCCCCACATATGGTTAATCGGCCGGGAGATGCATCTACATTACATTACATTCTACATTTAAATAACAATAATTCCACCCACCGTCCCACAACTACTCAGTTTGTGTATTTTGCTTATTTTTTTCACAGTTCCACACAACTTCTTCCTGTTTTCTCGATTGATCTGTGTTCAGTTTTTCAAGGCCAACCACTGTGCCAACTTATAACTAAATCTGAGGGGGGTGCGATGGGGAGGTTCCCTTGTGAGTAAAATGATTGCCCATAGGTGTGAGAAAATTTTCTCGGTTGTCGATTTACAGATTTTTATTTCAATTCGGGTGCTGACTGTGGACTGACTGAAGAAGCCAAGTACAAGTCCCTGGCACCAAAGTTTTCTCTCTGACCTCTGGAAGAAGAGCAGATAGCAAAACAGTAACAGTAATATTCTGCATGAAGGCATGGAAACATGATTTGACTCCTTCATAGCCTCCTGTAATCCAAAAAGCTGGAGTGTGTTGATTTACATATTTATAATTACCCCTTCAACTTTTTACATGAATGTTCATGACTGGAACGATTTGTGAGAAGTTTCCTGATCTAATACTGACCCATATAAAAATGATATACTTTCATAACCTTATGAATGCCTCACTAATGCACACTTTTGCTAATGATTGATAGGTGTGCTGGGTTGTGAAGTTGATGGAGAGTTTCTTGATCTAATACTGATGCATATAAAAATGATGTACTTTCTTAACCTTATGAATGCCTCACTAGTGCACACTTGTGCTAATGATTAATAGGTGTGCTGGGTTGTGAAGTTGATGGAGATGTGTATGTATAATTCTCGAGGCGAAAGTCTCCATGTCATCGAATGACAACCAAAACCAAATCTGGCCACCATACAAGGCCTTCTGAATATAATAAGCAACAAAAAGTCATATCCAGCCCCCTTTCACGCTCTTAGACTCCACTTCCGCCCCGGAGGGTACATGACTTGCCTCTAACGCCCGTAAGGACTGCCGGCTGACTCTGTTTTGCGAGCTCCATGAAATTGTTTTAACATTCAGACCTTTCAGCCAATCAGCTTCAGGAACTGCGTGCAGGAGATTCAGTTTTCCAGTTCCTGCTTTCACTAGTAGCAGTACTCCGCAAAATCCTGCTCCATGCCAGTACTTCCAGAATTTTATTTCCATTACGTACAGCAAAACAAGTGCTTTCATGGAAAAAAGCCCTGAGGCCCATATGGCAGTATCCAAGCATAACCCATCTATAACGGTTACAGAGACTGTAACCCATCATATCCAGGCCAGACAGAGTGTTCCTGCTACCAGATGCTGTGGGCATCCACAATAACTCGGAAGACGAGCTGATGGGAGTGGCCAAGAATGATACACTACACTACGAACAAACTGAACTATATGTGCTGTTGATTTTTCCCCTGTATGTGACAGTGTTGAAAAAAACAGTTACTGAAAGTTCCAGGCAGATTAAAGCTGTGTACGAGAGCGGGACTCGAAACTGGGACTTTTGCCTTTCGTGGGAAAGTGCTGAAGGCAAAGACCCCATGTTAGAGTCATGGTCCGTTAAATAGTTTCAATCTGTCAGAAAGCTTCAAATCGGAGCACACTTCGCTGCAGAGTGAAAATTCGTTATGGAAACAAACCCCTATGCTGTGGCTAAACCAAGTCTCCGCAAAATCCGTTCTTTCGAGAGTGCTTGTCTCGGAGGGTATGCAAGAGAACTTCTGTGAAGTTTGGAAGGTAGGAGGTGAGGTACTGGCGAAAATAGGACTGTGAAGGCGGACAGTGAGTCGTGCTTGGATGGCTCAGTCGGTAGAGCACTTGTGCGCGGAAGGCAAAGGTGCCGGATTCGAGTCCCTGTCCGGCTCACAGTTCTGATCAGCTATGTTGTGGTCTTCAGTCCTGAGACTGGTTTGATGCAGCTCTCCATGCTACTCTATCCTGTGCAAGCTTCTTCATCTCCCAGTACCTACTGCAACCTACATCCTTCTGAATCTGCTTAGTGTAGTGATCTCTTGGTCTCCCTCTACGATTTTTACCCTCCACGCTGCCCTCCAATGCTAAATTTGTGATCCCTTGATGCCTCAAAACATGTCCTACCAACCGATCCCTTCTCCTAGTCACGTTGTGCCACAAACTTCTCTTCTCCCCAATCCTATTCAATACCTCCTCATTAGTTACGTGATCTACCCACCTTATCTTCAGCATTCTTCTGTAGCACCACATTTCGAAAGCTTCTATTCTCTTCTTGTCCAAACTATTTATCGTCCATGTTTCACTTCCATACATGGCTACACTCCATACAAATACTTTCAGAAACAACTTCCTGACACTTAAATCTATACTCGATGTTAACAAATTTCTCTTCTTCAGAAACGATTTCCTTGCCATTGCCAGTCTGCATTTTATATCCTCTCTACTTCGACCATCATCAGTTGCTTTGCTCCCCAAATAGCAAAACTCCTTTACTACTTTAAGTGTCTCATTTCCTAATCTAATCCCCTCAGCATCACCCGATTTAATTTGACTACATTCCATTATCCTCGTTTTGCTTTTGTTGATGTTCATCTTATATCCTCCTTTCAAGACACTGTCCATTCCGTTCAACTGCTCTTCCAAGTCCTTTGCTGTCTCTGACAGAATTACAATGTCATCGGCGAACCTCAAAGTTTTTACTTCTTCTCCATGAAATTTAATACCTACTCCAAATTTTTCTTTTGTTTCCTTTACTGATTGCTCAATATACAGATTGAATAACATCGGGGAGAGGCTACAACCCTGTCTCACTCCTTTCCCAACCACTGCTTCCCTTTCATGCCCCTCGACTCTTATAACTGCCATCTGGTTTCTGTACAAATTGTAAATAGCCTTTCGCTCCCTGTATTTTACCCCTGCCACCTTCAGAATTTGAAAGAGAGTATTCCAGTTAACGTTGTCAAAAGCTTTCTCTAAGTCTACAAATGCTAGAAAAGTAGGTTTGTCTTTTCTTAATCTTTCTTCTAAGATAAGTCGTAAGGTTAGTATTGCCTCACGTGTTCCAACATTTCTACGGAATCCAAACTGATCTTCCCCGAGGTCCGCTTCTACCAGTTTTTCCATTCGTCTGTAAAGAATTCGCGTTAGTATTTTGCAGCTGTGACTTATTAAACTGATAGTTCGGTAATTTTCACATCTGTCAACACCTGCTTTCTTTGGGATTGGAATTATTATATTCTTCTTGAAGTCTGTGGGTATTTCGCCTGTCTCATACATCTTGCTCACCAGATGGTAGAGTTTTGTCATGACTGGCTCTCCCAAGGCCATCAGTAGTTCTAATGGAATGTTGTCTACTCCCGGGCCTTGTTTCGACTCAGGTCTTTCAGTGCTCTGTCAAACTCTTCACGCAGTATCTTATCTCCCATTTCATCTTCATCTACATCCTCTTCCATTTCCATAATATTGTCCTCAAGTACATCGCCCTTGTATAAACCCTCTATATACTCCTTCCACCTTCCTGCCTTCCCTTCTTTGCTTAGAACTGGGTTGCCATCTGAGCTCTTGATACTCATACAAGTGGTTCTCTTCTCTCCAAAGGTCTCTTTAATTTTCCTGTAGGCAGTATCTATCTTACCCCTAGTGAGACAAGCCTCTACATCCTTACATTTGTCCTCTAGCCATCCCTGCTTAGCCATTTTGCACTTCCTGTCGATCTCATTTTTGAGACGTTTGTATTCCTTTTTGCCTGCTTCATTTACTGCATTTTTATATTTTCTCCTTTCATACATTAAATTCAATATTTCTTCTGTTACCCAAGGATTTCTATTAGCCCTCGTCTTTTTACCTACTTGATCCTCTGCTGCCTTCACTACTTTATCCCTCAGAGCTACCCATTCTTCTTCTACTGTATTTCTTTCCCCCATTCCTGTCAATTGTTCCCTTATGTTCTCCCTGAAACTCTGTACAACCTCTGGTTTAGTCAGTTTATCCAGGCCCCATCTCCTTAAATTCCCACCTTTTTGCAGTTTCTTCAGTTTCAATCTGCAGTTCATAACCAATAGATTGTGGTCAGAATCCACATCTGCCCCAGGAAATGTCTTACAATTTAAAACCTGGTTCCTAAATCTCTGTCTTACCATTATGTAATCTATCTGATACCTTTTAGTATCTCCAGGATTCTTCCAGGTATACAACCTTCTTTCATGATTCTTGAACCAAGTGTTAGCTATGATTAAGTTATGCTCTGTACAAAATTCTACAAGGCGGCTTCCTCTTTCATTTCTTTCCCCAATCCATATTCACCTACTATGTTTCCTTCTCTCCCTTTTCCTACTGACGAATTCCAGTCACCCATGACTATTAAATTTTCGTCTCCCTTCACTACCTGAATAATTTCTTTTATCTCGTCATACATTTCATCAATTTCTTCATCATCTGCAGAGCTAGTTGGCATATAAACTTGTACTACTGTAGTAGGCATGGGCATTGTGTCTACCTTGGCCACAATAATGCGTTCACTATGCTGTTTGTAGTAGCTAACCCGCACTCCTATTTTTTTATTCATTATTAAACCTACTCCTGCATTACCCCTATTTGATTTTGTATTTATAACCCTGTAATCACCTGACCAAAAGTCTTGTTCCTCCTGCCACCGAACTTCACTAATTCCCACTATATCTAACTTTAACCTATCCATTTCCCTTTTTAAATTTTCTAACCTACCTGCCCGATTAAGGGATCTGACATTCCACGCTCCGATGCGTAGAATGCCAGTTTTCTTTCTCCTGATAACGACGTCCTCTTGAGTAGTCCCCGCCCGGAGATCCGAATGGGGGACTATTTTACCTCCGGAATATTTTACCCAAGAGGACACCATCATCATTTAATCATACAGTAAAGCTGCATGTCCTCGGGAGAAATTACGGCTGTAGTTTCCCCTTGCTTTCAGCCGTTCGCAGTACCAGCACAGCAAGGCCGTTTTGGTTAATGTTGCAAGGCCAGATCAGTCAATCATGCAGACTGTTGCCCCTGCAACTACTGAAAAGGCTGCTGTCCCTCTTCAGGAACCACATGTTTGTCTGGCCTCTCAACAGATACCCCTCCGTTGTGGTTGCACCTACGGTACGGCCATCTGTATCGCTGAGGCACGCAGGAATATTTAAATCAGTGCACTCTCCGCTGCAGACTGAGAATTCGTTCCAGAAAGACGTTAGTTATTAAGAATAAGAAATTGGCTCTGGACCCTGTTCTACATGACCGCCTTACTTACGTTATCACCTTTAATGAAGGTGTTCATACTTGTCAAAAATGTTTCTATTGCCTGCATAATAAAATGGTCTCCTTCTATCTCTTCGCAAAGCCATGACCATAGTGATTTGCTTGAACTACATTTTATATTATTCTTAGAGGGTACTCACGGAATGAAAATTAATTTTGAAATTATCCGTGGCAACTACTCTAGAAGCTTAACAGTCCACATTTGAATAGTCATTAATGGAATACTGATCCTCAGCCTCCTCCGCTGTCAACTCTTACGAAGTCTATGAAACGTTTCAGTTTCGGTGTTTAGTTTCAGTGAAGACAACTGGTTCTTGAGTCTTGCGTGCCACATAATTTAAAATAACTTCGCAGTCGGGTATCGAAGAGATGCATGAGTACCAGTTACTAGTTTGTTATAACAACTGTAATCATGGTTATAGTTATAATGTATTAGAAAGTGAGGAGCTGGGATTGGTAAGGTGCAGGGCACAAAACCGGAACACGGCACCCAGAGAAGACTGTATTTAACAAGTTATAATTTGTTTCTTTTCCTTTTAAACACGTGAAATTTAACAATCTCTCATGAATGTAAGAAAACCAACAGATTTGATATCTGCGTATTTAGAAACTATAAACTGAGGTTTAACATTGTAACATTACAAAAAAATGGCTCTGAGCACTATGGGACTCAACATCTGAGGTCATCAGTCCCCTATAACTTAGAACTACTTAAATCTGACTAACCTAAGGACTTCACACACATCCATGCCCGAGGCAGGATTCGAACCTGCGACCGTAGCGGTTGTTAACACGCTAAGGCACAAATTCCACTTAACATTTATGAATGAAATGGCCTCTGAAAAGGTGAACTAAATCTCTACAGGAACACAACGTCATGTGTCTTCTTACCATTAATCACTCTGCTCATAGCTATCTGCACATGGTGCGTTGGATGCTGAATGATTTGGGGTGCAGAAAACATCTAAACATGTTGCATAATCCTTGAGACGTTGCGGGAATAGGAACAACTCACGATTGCTGAAGGTATCTTAACAGATTTCATAATAAATAATATTATCCTCTATTTGTAAACAATTTGCTTCGCAAGGTAAACAAATAAAATTCTAATTACAAGAATTAATTTCATAGTTATTCTTATTTTTGAATTAAAATATATTCCACATTGATTTTAGACGTAATTACATCTATTTATGTAATCACAAATTATACAAAGACATATGAAGTCAATTAGACATTGTTAAAGACCTCTAAGTAACAAACCGTATATTTTCAAGTATAGTTAATACTCATGTATTTGATTTCACAATTTCAGGTGTTTTCGAATTCGACTTACTGGAAACTAATTAAAACAACGACAGGTCATGTCTTGCTACGTTCACGATGGTCTTATTCACTTTACAAAAAGTAATTTATGTGTATCCATTAAAGAAATGCATGAGTGCATCCAAGTACCTTAAAGGACGATCAACATCTGCACACATTCTAGAAAATGTCTGCTTTCTCGACCAAATCTATCGTGAGTATTTATAAGTTTACCAGTTTCAAAAAAATGTACACTAAGGTGACAAAAGTCATGGGATAGCGATATGCACATACACAGATGGCGGTAGTATCGCGTACACAAAGTATAAAGACATGGAGCATTCATTTGTACTCAGAGAATTCATGTGAAAAGGTTTCAGACGTGACTATGGTGCCACGACGGGAATTAACAGACTTTGAATGCGGAATGTTAGTTGTAGCAAGACGCATGAAAGACTGCATTCCGGAAACAGTTAGGGAATTAGGTATTCCAGGACTCACAATGTCAAGACTTAGGACAGTGCGGTGAAATTTGGCGTTAATGTGCTATGGCAGCAGACGACTGTCGCGAGTACCTTTGGTGACAGCTCGACATCGCCTGCAGCGCCTCTCCTGGGCTCGTGACAATCTCGGTTGCACGTTAGACGACTGGAAAACTGTGGCCTTGTCAAATGGGCCGCGATTTCAGTTGGTAAAAGTTGATGGTAGGGTTCGAGTGTGGTGCAGACCCCCCACGAGGCCGTGGACCCAGGTAGTCAACAAGACATTGTGTAAGCTGGTGGTGGCTCCATAATGGTGTGGGCTGTGTTTACATGGAACGGACTGGGACCCGTGATCCAATTGAACCGATAATTGACTAAAAATGGTTATATTCGACTACTTGAAGACCATTTGCAGCCATTCGTGGACTTCCTGTACCCAAACAGCGATGGAATTCTTTTGGATTACAATGCGCCATGTCACAGGACCACTAGGATTTGAAGAACATTCTGAACAATTCGGGCGAATGGTTTGGCCACCCATATCGCCCGATATGGATCCCATCCAACATTTATGGGACATAATCGAGAGGTCGGTTCGTGCACAAAATCCTGCACCGGCAACACTTTCGTAATTATGGACGGCTATAGAGACAGGGGACTCCCAACGAGTTGTTAAGTCCATGCCAGGTCGAGTTGCTGTACTATGCCTGGCGAAAGGACGTCCGATACGACATTAGGAGGCATCCCATGACTTTTGTCATTCCTGCACAGGTCTCTGTGCAATATGAGACTGTTCGGTATGAGCATGTTGATGCAAGTTTACGTTCTTTCTTAAACCAATGCTATTCACACTTCTTCTGTATCTACCTACCACAGTTGTAGACATATTTTTAGTGAAATTTACTGACCGCTTGAGTTTCGTACTATGCGGACCCCTGAATAGGTTGCATTCCACTGCCCGTTGAAGTAGTAGAGGCGTTGCCTTTAAGTGGCAGCCGCAGCCCGGGTCAGCAGCTTTACGAAGATTCCAGGCCACTACGCTACAAAGCGAGCTGCAGACTAAGTCGTAGCGTGCATTGCCTTGGTCAAGTGACCAAACACAGCTACTTTCCTGTCAGAGGTAGAGTAGAAATTGTCGCGGCGGCTAGCTGCTAACGTCATTAATTTACTGACGGTGAGAAAGAGAAAGGAATGATGGTGCTCGCAGTAGAAGTGCTGCAAGGTGAAAGAAAAATATTCCAGTTGTCAAAATTACGAAAATTATGACAGGTGGGACACAATGCCCATCAGAGTGATTTCAAAATCAAATGGCTCTGAGCACTATGGGACTTAACTTCTGAGGTCATCAGTCCCCTAGAACTTGGAACTACTGAAACCTAACTAACCTAAGGACATCACACACATCCATGCCCGAGGCAGGATTCGAACCTGCGACCGTAGCGGCCGCGCGGTTCCAGACTGTAGTGCCTAGAACCGCTCGGCCACCCCGACCGGCCATCAGAGTGAGATTCAGTTTTCTGTCCAAAGACGAAAAGCGAAAACAATATAGATCCTATTCACGGTATGGATAAATGTGTTCTCAGGCACCCATTTTGCGATATTATGAAGAATAAACTGAAGTTTGATAGGTAGGAGATGAGTGACTGGTGGAAGTAAAGCCGTAAGAACGGGTCTTGAGATGTGCTTTGGTAACTCAGTTGGTAGAGGACTTGTTCGTGAAAGACAAAGGTCCCCAGTTCATGTCTCGGTCTGGCACACAGTTATAAACTACCAGAAAGTTTCATATCAGCGCGCATTCCGCTTCAGAGTGAAAATTTGTTTTTGAATGAAAGTAAAGTCTGTGGCGCATAGGCCGTGACCGGCCTACTGATGGAGTCTAGCCCTTGTGCGCCGCGGCACCAGGAGGACGGCGTAGAGATCCCATTACTCATTTGACATCAGACTGGGTGAAACGATGCAGCCCTGGAGAGACTGGGACGATGAAAATATTCCACTCCTACCAACGACTGAACCGCGAGTCTCCAGTGCCGGAGTCTTGTGCCTTACGCGCCAGACCACCATGACAACGATATTACAAACAATGCAAAAAAAAAAAAAAAAAACTTTGCGGAAACTTCGAAGCTTTGGTTACAGGGAAATGGACTTCATAGAAAGAAAATTACGAGGAAACTGTTATACTTACAGCGTTAGGTTTTGAAAGACGTCTGGTGAATAAACGAGTCGTCATGTGTAGGAATGAGACGACATAGTTTCAAAACAAAGCATACTAAATTAAATTCTTTGGAGCGGATGAAACATCAGCATTAAAGCGGCTCGCGATTTATTATTCAATTATATGTTGGTTTCAGATACATTACTACAAATAATAATTATTATTAGTTATTATTGTTATTATTTATTATTATGTATTGGTATTATTTGTATCTCTAGTGTGTAAGGAGTGTTAGCAAAAGTTCCCGGCCAATGTTTAATTGTTGATCTATGCAGGGCATTAGCGTATAGACTTGTAGTGCGTGACAGCGCTCCACTTATAAGAACACCACTGCAGCGCATGCTCTGTTACTAGGGCATGAACAAGATGGCACTGCCACCCTGCCTAGGAATTCAGAAGGCTCTACGGGATGTACCTGGTGTGTCAAAAGCGTCAACATCAACGTCACGCCACCGTTTCCGGCTGTTTTGCGCGAGGCCGCCGTTTCTCACTGCGCGGGGCTGGCGGGAGATGTGTGTGCAGCCTGCGCTGCACGTGGAAGACTTGTGTGGAAAATGTATAAGCTTATTCAACCTTAAATCACTCCTGGCATTTTATTCTCGATGCTGCAGGTTTGTGACTGACCAGTGTTCATCCCCTCTTCTGTAGCCAAATAACATCAATCTTTTCATTTTTAATAAACATTTTTGGAACAGCGATAAAAAAATTTTCTTTTAAATTTCAGTCTTGATCGCACCACGTATGCTACAGGAACATAGGTGACCGGTTTTGGTCCTATCACATGACCATCATCAAACCTGTGATTTAATTTGGAAAGTAATAGAAACCTTACTCGATTGACAATAAAATATGACAAAATGCTTATAAGGATAAATTAGAATAAGATTTGTTATACCCATGGCATCCTTCGAAGATGGTAGGTGGAGCACTCTTCTCAGCTGCAGTGATGTCAACAGGTGCCAGCAAGTGACAGCATACGCTTAAATACGAAGATGCTCCGCCTACCTCTTCTCCCTATACCTCACGTCAACCAAATAGTGTAAAACGGGTTCACATAAACGTCAAAACGAAAAAAAAACAAAGTACACTGATTGGTTGACGTGAGGTAGAGGGAGAAGAGGTAGGCGGAGCATCTTCGTATTTAAGCGTATGCCGTCACTTGCTGGCACCTGCCATACAGGACGCACGCACGCACGCCGATGTCGAAGCGCACGGAGCTACGTACTGCGAAGGGTGTGGCAGATCGCCGTCCGGCGGAGCTTGCTACGTCGGCGGCCCCATCTGGCCCCCCACTTATGACGGACCACGCAACGAACGAGGACATGATGGATATCGCTATGGATGCGCTTACAGTTCCGCTTCCGCAGTCGGAAGAAGACGAGCCGTCGGCCGTACCACCGCCTCGTCGGCAATCCGGCAAAAGTAGAAGAGCAGAAGATACAGCCCCTACCGGGGTGCGCAGCTCACCGGCTGAGAAGCGATCGAAACAAACGCCTGCTGACGATGCTGACGGATTCACTCGCCCGAAGCGACGCCATACAGCGCGACGACAGGTGCTGTCCACCCACGAGCCGGCATCCACTGCCAACACTTTTGCTGCCCTTGAAGATGCCCCTGAGGAACCACCGCGCCCTTCCACGGCGCCAAGGAGGGATGCGCCACTTCCGCCGATCGTTCTGAAATACGGAGGGACCTTCCGGCAGCTGCAACAGCTTCTCAATAGCTGGACGACGGCAGTCTACAATGTGAAGGTCGCCGGAAGAGACATGTACAAGATTACGCTGCGCTCAGCAGACGACTACCGACGCGTAACGCAGGAGGCGTCTGAAAGGGCAATCCCTTTCTTCACTCACGCCACCACACCGGACCGCGTCCTGAAGATTGTCATCCGGCATCTGCCCTTCAACATGGAGCCAGATCACATTAAAGAAGAACTCGAAGAGCTCGACTTCAGTGTCAGAACTGTGGTCAAGATGAAGCAGCCCAAATCACGTGACTACATGCCCCTGTTTCTCGTCATCGCAACCGATACAATCGAGAACAGGAAGCTCTACCAGCTCACTCGACTCGCCAACGTCTCGGTGACCACAGAAGACTTGCGCGCCAAGAGAGGCCCTGTTCAGTGCTACCGGTGCCAGGGCATCAACCATGTCGCCCGGCATTGCTCCATGCCTGAAAAATGTGTGAAATGCGCCGGTGCACACCCAGCGAAGGACTGCCCCATCCCTCGGAAGCAGCAGCCAACGTGCGCTCTCTGTGGGGGCGCTCACGTTGCCAGCTACCGCGGCTGTGAAGCTTGGCGACGCGCCAGTGCTCGTCAGCGCGGCCAGCCAGTCGCCGCGAAACAGAAGAAGTCTGCCAAGGCTGAACCTACAATCTCCCACGCCACGGTTGTCGCCAGAGGACTGGCGCCCCGCCGACCCAACAGCGATGACGCCGACCATGCAGGCCCTCAGGCACGTCGCCGCAATGGCGACTCACACACCCGCGATGTTTTTGAAGACGCAGGGGCGCGACATCCACTACTAAACTGCGCCACTCCACTTGAGCAGAATTCGTCGGACCCGGAACCGGGCCCCTCCTCTGCTGCCCTACCCGTGACGTCTGATGCACGCCCCCAACGCCGCGGCTGCCGGCGCATGACGGGGGGTCGCACAACCAACGCTCCAGAAGAAGCCACATACAATGGCGAAGAGGTGGCCACTTCCATCGGCGCCAGAGACGATACGGCTCCTGCCGCCTCCGCCACGGACATCGCCAGTCTGATAACTCACCGCACTTGTGGCGAGCACGACAAAACTGCTTGATGTCCTCACGCAGCACCTGACCGCTGCACAGAAGATTGACGCTCCGGCAGCCACCAGACGCTCCTCCACTACTCATTATGGGAAGTGTTAGAGGACTCACGGTCGTCGCGTGGAACACCCTCTGTCTACGCACACAAGCTGGCGAATTTCGTCAATTTCTTCGCGATGAAGCCGTGGACATCTGTCTGCTCAGCGAAACCCGCCTTAAACCAGGCATTGCAGTCAAAGCGCCGAACTACTCCTGTTACCGTGCTGACAGGCCAACTGCCGGCGGAGGAATGGCCATCTACATACGGAATGGGATCCGTCACCACCAGATTCAACTGCCGCCGCTCGTGACTCTGGAGGCGATTGGAGTTGTCGCGCAAACGTCAGCGGGAGCCATAACCTTCATTGCCATCTACAAACCACCGTCGCACCCATGGGTAGATGCGGACTTAGAATCTCTTCTCTCCATCGGAGGCAAGCTGTTCATCGCTGGAGACTATAACTCCAAGCACGTCGCTTGGCGTTCACGACTCACCAACAGAGACGGACGCCGCGTCCTACGAATCGTGGATCGCAATGACGCCGTGGTAGTGGGTCCCTATGATCCCACCATCTTCGCCGCTAATGGACAACCGGACATCGTCGACTTTGCGGTCATGAAAGGCATTCCGCACCGCATCCTCGCCTCGACACGGAATGTTCTCTCCTCTGACCATGTGCCAGTTGTTTTTGACGTCGACCTCGACCCACTGCAGTTACCCAGGCGTGGGGTGTCACTCTCTGGAGTCAACTGGGATCTCTTTCGCCACACCCTGACCGAGTCCCTAGCTGGGATGCCACCTGTCGACGGCGCAGAAGCTGAAGACTCCCTCCTCCACTTCACGGACGCCGCCCTCGCCGCAGTCGAAGAAGCGGCTCCGCCCAGACGCGAGCGTCAGGACCACTCTCGCCGGTTCCCCCCCGATCTCCTTGCACAAATTGCCGAGAAGAACAGAGTGTACCGCGAATGGCAGCGTACACGGAACCCCGCCACCAAACGGCAACTCAACCGTATGCGGCGCGAAATCACGGTGGCTGTGGACAATCACCGCAACCGGGAGTGGGCTAGCCGTGTGGCGACTCTTCAGCTTGACGACGGGTCTGCCTGGAGGACCACGAAACACTTCCTACGGCGAACGCAGCGTATGCCGCCTCTCCGAACTGCAACCGGAACTGTCTGCGAACCAAACGCGAAGGCTGATGCCCTCGCCGATGTTTTCGAAGAGAACTTCAAGCCTGTAGAGGATCCACTGGACGCAGCACATGAAGAGATGGTCGCCGACCGGCTCCCTCGCTACCTGGAAACGGAGGGCGATGATGACATCGCGGCCACAACTCCTGAAGAAGTCTCGACGGCTCTGAAGGCCCTCAATCCGAAGAGAGCTGCAGGCCCTGACGGCGTCTCCACTGCCATGCTGAAACAACTGCCTGAGGACGCCTCTACTCACCTGGCTGCAATCTTCAACAAGATCTTTCGCACTGGCCACTTTCCCCTGCAGTGGAAGCATGCTGAGATTGTGGCTATTCCTAAGATGGGAAAAGATCTCCGGCAGCCGAAGAGCTATCGCCCAATTAGTCTGCTGCCTGCCATCTCGAAAGTTTTCGAGCGCATCTGCCTGAAGAGGCTACAGCAACACGTCACCGCCGAAGCTCTCCTCCCAGATGCCCAGTTCGGCTTCCGTCAGGGCCACTCTACGGAGCACCAACTTCTTCGACTCGTGGAAGAAGCCTTTGATTCCCTGGAGAGGCGCGAATACTTCGGAGCAGTCTTCCTTGATGTCTCGCGCGCTTTTGACAGCGTCTGGCACGATGGGCTGCTCTTCAAACTTCTCGAAATGGAGGTCCCTGGATCCCACATCCGTCTGCTACGGTCCTTCCTCGATGGACGGACTTTTCACGTCCGTGCAGAAACTGGCCTGTCAACAGTCCGTCCCATCAGAGCAGGCGTGCCACAAGGGTCGGTCTTGGGGCCGATTCTGTACACGCTCTACACGGCTGATACGCCGACGGTCCCTCGTGTGCACCTAGCACTGTACGCCGACGACACTGCGCTCTACTCACGAAGTATGCGCGCGGACACACTTCGCCAGAGGTTGCAGCACGCTGTCGACACCCTAGCCGATTGGGCCGTCAAGTGGAAACTCCAGTTCAACGGCGCCAAGACGCAATTTTTCATTGCAACCCGTCGTGCCATCCCAGCCGCTCTGCCCCCACTCGTCGTTGGAGGCAGTCCTGTCAACTGGCGACCGACAGCGCAGTATCTTGGGGTCACCATAGATCGCCGCCTCACCTGGAGCCCACACGTGAAGGGCGTCGTAAACAAAGCAAGGGGTCGACTTCTCCAGCTCTACCCCCTGCTCAACCCGACGTCGACTCTTCCTCCGCGACTGGGCGTCACGTTGTACAGGGCGCTAATCCGCCCTGTCTTCGATTACGCGGCTGTCGTCTGGGGGAATGCGGCAGACGACCATCTGAAGAAACTACAATCTCTGCAGAACAGGGCTCTCCGCCTCGCGCTGCACCTGCCGCGGGACTTCCCATCTGGACCACTCCACGATCTCGCTGAGGTCCGCAAAGTCAAGGACCACGTCCGTACGGTTGTCCGCCGCTTCTACGAAAAGGCGCGGCAATCCGAGAACCGGTACATACGCTCTCTGGGGCAGAAGATACGGCGCAATGCCAATACACGCTGGCCCCAGCTCCTTACAGCATAGGCTGTCACTGAAGAAGAAAAAAGAGTGGAAACAACCAGAAGCCAATCACCTCTAGACGACGCACCACCAGAATTAATGGGAGGCAAAACATGTATATGTTGTGAACTCCGCTTTACTCGAAGAATGAAGTTTCTTCGCGAAGAAGCCACGCAGCTGCTGGAACCTGTTGACATCACAGCAGCTGAGAAGAGTGCTCCACCTACCATCTTCGAAGGATGCCATGGGTATAAAAAGTCTTATTCTATTTTAACCTTAAAAGCATTTTGTCATATTTTATTGTCAATCTAGTAAGGTTTCTATTACTTTCTAAATTAAGTTACAGGTCTGACGATGGTCATGTGATATGACCGAAACCGGTCACCTATGTTCCTGTAGTATACGTGGTGCGATCAAGACTGAAATTTAAAAAGAAAATTTTTTATCAATCTTTTCGTCTATTTATGTGCATTACATTAGATTTATTTCCGTTGGGGAACAGTGTCTGTCATTTGCATAGTCTGCAGTTCGTGATCTAGTGGCTAGCGTTGCTGCCTCTGGATCACAGGTTGCTTGGTTCGATTCTCGACCGGGTCGGGGATTTTCTCTTCCAGGGACTGGGTGTTTGTGTCTTCATCATCATTTGGGATAGTGGCGAGACAGGACAGTGAAAAGATGGTGATTTGTACGGGCGCTGATAACCACGCAGTTGAGCGGCCCACAAACCATATCGTTTAAGTGTCTTCCTGCATTCCAAAACTATTTTGAGACGTCGCTGTGTACAACAGTGGTATCTGCAACTACTCTTCAAGAAGTATAAACTTTATCTGCGTCAAAAACTGTATGTAAGGCTTTAAGGAATTGGAGAAACACTCTATTAGCTTGGGCACTGCAATCTACAGCCTTCTGGATATCGAGATCGAAGAGTGCTCACGGAATCCGTGTTCGTGAATATAACTGAAAGGATGACGCAGCGTTCGGTGGAGCTAGACTGTCCCGTCTGTGGCCAGGACGGTGGTCCTTTCCTTTTCTTCACTTATAACAGCAGATTACGAAGTTATCTTTGTTTATAGAATTGTTCTTTTGCTGTTACCAAGTAGTGACTCAGCTGCATCGCTCACAAAACAAATTCAAATGGCTTATTCTCACATGTAGTGCTCCATGCAATAAATCTATAATTGCTGCTGGATTAACGTTACAATCCCTAGCACTCTCTCCTTACCGTCTCAGAACACTTTTCGGAGGAAATGGCGGTCCCAGACTTAATATCAGACGTCACGACTGTTTTACACTCTGTAACATCCATTCAGCACTTCCAATTTAAATTTCAAACTGTATGTAGTTAATATTCGGACAATACAACGCTGGAACGACGATTATTTAATAAAAAATAAAATCGAATCGTTCCCGTAAATCAGCTCAGTGCATGATATATTAATTCTGACTACGTTTTCCAGCAGAGCCATCTACAGTAGTTGCTTCGAAAACACACTCCTTTGCTCGCAGATTCTATGAGGTAGAAGGGAAAACATATCTCGGCACTTAAGTGCATTAGGGGCACTATCCCATAGAACTAGGAGCGTGCATTTAATGCCCCTTGAGAAATGAAGTTTCCGTCGTATCCGGCAGTAACTCCAGAGTCGCAAGAGCCTATCTCGTTTGGTCCAGTTTAGTGCCAGTAAAATGCCAGCCGCCACTCTCAGAGCGGTGAGCGCTTTAGGGGGGGCGGCGGGGGAGGCAGGAGGCGCTCAGAGACTGCGCCGGCTCCGTCAGTTCCGCTTCGGCCGTATTGTGTGCACATAAAAAACAAAAAGTTGTTCTGTGTGGAAATACACACATACGCTCTCTGCCTTCACGTATTAGGAAACTGAGCAGATCGTAATATGACGTATGAAGTAATACGGAATAGCTGTAGAAGATTTGTAGGGTAACAAAAATATTTGCTGCAGGACAAAAAATTGTGGAATTTCTGCTCCATGTTGAAACAGTCCGAGCGATTACCCGATTACAATTCTCTGATATAACGCGACTGCACTGACGTATCCCTGAATAATGTCCTTACGGAAGCGTTGAAGACGAAGCGAGCATTACGCTTCCGTCCATGAATTTTTTACACTAACAGTCGTTGTATCGCGTGTCATATGGCGGTTAATGTTGAAAGAAAGGAGATATTCCGGGACCTGTGGAAGTACTCTGGGAGCCGAAAGTTTCTTTCGATTCTTTGGGTACTGAACGATGTGTCAGACGTTAAAGTACGGTCAAAACCGAGATCATTAGCGACGGAGCAATTACTGAAATTAAAATGGATGAGGAATTAATTGCGATGTAGCTAAGTAGAAAAAACGATTCCGGCATTCGTCTCAAGCAGTTTAGGGCAACAACAGAAAACTTAAATCTAAATACCTAAAGATAATTTCCAGTCGTCAAATGGAACGCGTCAACACAATAGTGTAAATATTTTGTTTGAAAAAGAGATAAAATGGGAATATAATCACAATATTCAAATGAAGAGTATGTTCGTGAAGTTAACTGACGACATTCACTAGAAACAATATATACTGTAGTACTGTGGGCAAGCAACGGTGTTGCGTGTACTGAGTGTGAATGAAAGTCGTTGTAGCTGATGTGGTACTCAAGCAATGTGAATCGTTTTATATTTTCTAAACACATGCCACTCTGTATGTGAAACAGTATGCTTGTACTATGCTAAAGATTGTAGCAGCTACAAGTTTGGCTGACTATACCAAACAGACTATAGTCAGATGAATTATGTGCGTCCTTGTGGCTACAGCGAATGGAATATTTCGGCATATACTGTGACAGGAATACCATTAGACTAGCTGCAGCTATAACACTGAAAAAATCGTTATAGGCGATATGAATAGTTTGTAATAAAAGAACTGGAATTTTCCAGAATGAAGTTAACGATGTCCTTAATGCACTATAACGTCCACTTTCAAATGGAATTTTATTTAAATAAATGTCACATGTACTGCTTAGAGTCTACATACTGCAAGCCTAACTGAATGGTAACTCGGAACTATCAGCAAAGTATGGGATCACATTTTCTCGAATAACAAATTAAAATTCGTTGACTGAAACGTGAATCTCCATGTAGTGTAGACAAAGAATTTGACATAAAATGATAGTTTGGAAGATGATCACACGATGTGCATAACTTTTCATTTAATTGTCTTGATCGCAAAGGTTTTTGAACAGAATTATCGGTTTCGGCTTGGAATAGCCTTCTTCAGAATCTACAGTACAAGTAAAAGAAAATACTACAGCGACAGATTAAAAACGAAGGACAGAAATAAAAATATAAACACTATGTGCCTCTCATTCTGCTACACAGCAACAAGTCGTAAATCACATGAGTCAGTATCGCCATCTGTGCTTCATCCAGTTTCATATAGGATGCAAGGCAATCATAGAGGTCCATAATGCACTACAACGTCCAGATAATTATACAAAGTAATTGAAAGGACATTCATATAAAAGTAGGGTTCTTTAAAAGATTCTCAGTTGTATGTAAGTAAGCAAAAAATACATGTTTTAATTTTTGTAATCTTCAAAAATATTAAATATTTAAAAAATTTGCATACTTCCATACAACATGGAGTATTTTAAAGAACTGAACCTAATAAACGAATAAAATTAAATTACATAGTGTATACAACAAATTTTTTAAGTTCTGAGTGCAGATGATCGGAGCAAATCACTGTATACTAGTCTACAAATACGTGCCTGCCTCTTTGGAAAATAATGACATATTGGTAATGGAGATCATGCGGTAGACCGATTATTTTATTTTATTTTCTTATGATAAGCATAAAAAATGTTAAATGCTTATGTTATAGTCGCCATAGGAAGACAAAAGAAAATACAAGTCCCGATCATTTGCTAAACCTCTCCAAAATGATCACCAGACAGAACTGAATACAAGTCGAGAGTGTGGATAACATACATAAAATTCAAAAACCCAAATAGTTTACTGTAGGTACACTCGAACAGCCCGAGAAACAACAAAATGACGTGCCATTGTATACAATTCGCTTCTGTAGCTATTTTACTATGCTGCTTTCAAACTAAAGAAAGAAAATCGCTCCTTCTAACATTAATGAAGCTCACTTGTGTTCCAGCGTCTACTTCAGTCTATTTTACCGTAGCCTTCTATTACAAAACTCCTACACTTCACCACGGAAATTACCTTAGGACTTTTAGAGGCCACTGTTTATCAACTGTCCACACCTGCTACATAAAAATTACATTTGGTTACTTTTTACCAATAGTACCATTATTCATTTTAAGTATCTACGCTGGTATGTAGAATTCTATCCTCTATCACATCGCACCCAAACCGCAATTTAATTCATATCCACAGGCACTCGATTACAACATACGTATTTAAAACGACTTCCGCCGGCCGGAGTGGCCGTGCGGTTCTGGGCGCTACAGTCTGGAACCGAACGACCGCTACGGTCGCAGGTTCGAATCCTGCCTCGGACATGGATGTGTGTGATGTCCTTAGGTTAGTTGGGTTTAATTAGCTCTAAGTTCTAGGCGACTGATGACCTCAGAAGTTAAGTCGCATTGTGCTCAGAGCCATTAAAACAACTTCCAAGTTACATTCGATCTAGCGTACTTGTGTCTTGGCGATATTCATAACTAATATAAACTAGGGAATAAAATACATATCAGATTTCATTAATACTTAAACAACAAAATATTCACTTGATTGTTGTAGTGTTGCTCAAAGACAAGGGAAACATGTCAAATTGAAATTTTGATTCCATACCTCATTTGTTTCTCCGCTACGCTAAGCAACCTAGATCAATAATAATATACACATCAAAAAAAGTATTGCATCCGGTTCCCAAAACCCCTGAAGATAGACGTTGACTGTGGATATTTTATCACAGAGACAGTCCCTTTGACTGTTCGGAGATATCACTAAACCCACCCAAAGATGTAAAAAACGTTGCATGAGCAACGTCTATTAGACGGAGGGGGTCCGACAGCCGATCAGTTCCAGTCATTCCATAAGGAAAGAGGTACACAGCTCATGTTGTCTGAAGCTCAACCATGCCTAGACGGTCAATACCGCGGTTCGATCGCGTCCCCATTGTTACTTTGTGCCGGGAAAGACTCTCAACAAGGGAAGTGTCCGGGCGTCTCGGAGTGAACCAAAACGATGTTCGGACATGGAGGAGATACAGAGAGACAGGAACTGTCGATGACATGCCTCGCTCACCCGCCCAAGGGCTGCTACTGCAGTGGATGACCATTACCTACGGATTATGGCTCGGAGGAACCATGAAAGCAATGCCACCGTGTTGAATAACGCTTTTCGTACAGCTGCAGGACGTCGTGTTACGACTCAAACTGTGCGCAATAGGCTGCATGATGCGCAACTTCACTCCCGACGTCCATGGCGAGGCCCATCTTTGCAACCACGACACCATGCAGCACGGTACAGATGGGCCCAACAACATGCGGAATGGACCGCTCAGGGTTGGCATCCCGTTCTCTTCACCGATGAGTGTCGCATATGCCTTCAATCAGACAAGCGTAGCAGAGACTGTCCAGCAGGTGCAGCAAGGTGGAGGTTCCCTGCTGTTTTGGGGTGGCATTATGTGGGGGGGACGTACGCCGCTGGTGGTCACGGAAGGCGCCGAAATGGCGCCATATCGACAGTATATTGGCGAGGTATTCGTCTTCATGGACGACAATTCGCGCCCCCATCGTACACATCTTGTGAATGACTTCCTTCAGGATAACAACGTCGCTCGACTAGAGTGGCCAGCATGTTCTCCATACATGAACCCTATCGAACATGCCTGGGATAGATTGAAAAGGGCTGTTTATGGACGGCGTGACTCACCAACCACTCTGAGGGATCTACGCCGAATCGCCGTTGAGGAGTGGGACAATCTGGACCAACAATGCATTGATGAGCTTGTGGATAATATGCCACATCGAATACAGTCGTGCATCAAAGAAAGAGGACGTGCTACTGGGTATCAGAGGTACCGGTGTGTAAAGCAATCTGGACCAACACCTCTGAAGGTCTCGCTGTATGATGGTACAACATGCAATGTGTGTTTCTCATGAGCGGTATAAAGGGCGGAAATGATGTTTATGTTGATCTGTATTGCAATTTTTTGTACCGGTTCCGGAGCTCTCTGGAACCGCGCGACTGCTACGGTCGCAGGTTCGAATCCTGCCTCGGGCATGGACGTGTGTGATGTCCTTAGGTTGCTTAGGTTTAAGTAATTCTAAGTTCTAGGGGACTGATGACCTGAGATGTTAAGTCCCATAGTGCTCAGAGACATTTGAACCATTTTTCTTGCCCACTCGTCTCGTATAGGGTGCCTAAGGGATGCTACGTTCCCGGAATGCTACACAACAATTCAAGCAAATAACGATAGTAGCTTTATTTCAATAAAGCAGATTGACAATACTTAACTTGAATTAGCAATGGTGTTGCAAGTGATGGTCATGCATGCATGGTTCAAATGGCTCTGAGCACTATGCGACTTAACTTCTGAGGTCATCAGTCGCCTAGAACTTAGAACTAATTAAACCTAACTAACCTAAGGACATCACACACATCCATGCCTGAGGGAGGATTCGAACCTGCGACCGTAGCGGTCGCTCGGTTCCATACTGTAGCGCCTAGAACCGCACGGCCACTCCGGCCGGCCATGCATGCATGTCCGAAGGAAGATTGCATCCTACTTCTTATCTGCAATATCGTTTCGTGCCTACACTATGCTTGTTCGTCCTTTTCTAGAGTATTCGTGTGCTGTATAGGATCCTTACCGGATGGGATTGACGGAGGACATCGAAAAAGTTCAAAGAAGGGCAGCTAGTTTTGTGTTATCGCGAAATAATGTAGAGAGAGTCACGGATACGATAAGGGAATTGGGATGGCAATCATTAAAACAAAGGAAGTTTTCTTTGCCCGATATCTTTTCAGGAAGATGCAGTTCCCAACTTGCTGCTCTGAATGTGAAAATATTTTGATGTTGCCAACCTACACAGGAAGAAATGATCATCGTAATAAAATAAGGGAAATCAAAGTCTTACCTAAATATTTAAGTGTTCGTTTTTCCCATGCGCTGTAAGAGAGAGTGGGAACGGTAGAGAAATAGTGCGAAGGTGGTTCGAAGAACCCTCTGCGAGGCACTTAAGTGTGATTTGCAGAGTAGTTATGTAGATGTAGATGTGTATGCACTTCTGGCAGAGATACGTTAACAGACTGGTGGGAGGAACAGCGAAGAACAAACCTGACGGAAGAGACTTTATCGGCAGAAGTCGTCTGCCAGTCCACTGTTTCCTGGCGGGGACGTTGACGATGTGGCGGAACACGACCGTGTCGGAAGCGACGCAGCTGGTCGATGGGCACACACACTCATTAACCTATTCTGTGGCGCGGCGCCGCGTTCAGGCAGCGCCGAACTGATTACCGGCTCATCCGGCGAGGCACGCGATCTAGCGGCGGGGGTGGTGGGGGTGGAGGGAGGAAGGGGCCTGAATTATGCAGGGCGGGCGCCGTTGTCCACGGGACACTGCACAGCGGCTAATCGCCCGAACGCGTCGCATTTGCAAGGGCACCACACACCGAGTTCCTTTTGCCCTCTGGTTCGCGGGATACAGTTATTACGCCACTAAAATTCTTCTCTCTCTCTCTCTCTCTCTCTGTCTCTCTACCCCTCTTCACTGTCCCTTTCAGTTTGCACGAATTGCAGAACCTTCCATTCACCATGTCTCTTCATTACCCGTACCAGTCCACACCGTCACAGGCACTACGTGTACGCATTCATTACTATATACGTGTGCGTGCGTTTGTGTGTGTGTGTGTGTGTGTGTGTGTGTGAGAGAGAGAGAGAGAGAGAGAGAGAGAGAATGAGAACATTGGATGTGTGGGCGCCTGGACTACGCTCTCAGTACATGTGTTTCATTACAGACACTGTATAAAGTCCATCAATCTCAGAAGGTATCCTGTCAATGGGTTCATGTTTCTATTGTAAAGGCACGGCCGGTACCTGGCGTAACGGCATTTATACCTGCGGCGATATTGGTGCCGTTTATTTTTAGCTCGAACGCTGAACATACAGGGAGTTAAGTAACTAATCCTAATAACGAGGCCCATCTTTTAACGATTTCACTTCGTACTTCGTTCCGAAATAACTACCTCACGCACGAACGAGAAAACAAAATGGTTCAAATGGCTCTGAGCACTATGGGACTTAACTTCTAAGGTCATCAGTCCCCTAGAACTTAGAACCACTTAAACCTAACTAACCTTAGGACATCACACATATCCATGCCCGAGGCAGGATTCGAACCTGCGACCGTAGCAGTCGCGCGGTTCCAGACTGTAGCGCCTAGAACCGCTCGGCCACCCCGGCCGTCGAACGAGAAAACAAACTGCGCGAAGTGTAACAGTGCTTGAAACAATGGATTCGTATAGCAGAGAAGACGTGGTACAATACTTTGCACTCGATTTACGTTTCCCAGGGTTTCTCGAATATTCACTTTATGTGAACAAAGGAATGTCTCCTTGAATGACTCCGATTTTTTTTTTTTTTTTTTTAATTTCATTGCGACAAATCCGTCTTTATTCTCATGACTTCTATGTTGATGGAACGACTACTACTTTCCGTCCCTTTCTACAAAGAGATACTATTTAAACAGGATCTGCTCCAGTGTGTTTTGAGCTCTTACTTAGATAGAGTAGCTATAGCTCTGTTTAACTTAGTAATGAACCGTGGCCTGAGTTTTCCTTATCATCTCACACGCTATAGTCCTACCTTGGTAGACGGTCAGTGTACCATATTACCACAACGTAATATCGTAACATCACCAGGATGTCTGGGCAAGGCTTGTTGACGCTAGTGTCAGCAGCCAGGTTGTGTACCAAGAACTTATTTTTTGCGGCTCTTCCTAAATGTCGCTTTGGTTGTCGTGTTGTTGTGGTTCGTTCGTCTACAGAATTAATTCAAAGTAAGTTCTGCAAACAAAAATACCACCAGATATGAAATCCATGTCGTTTAACATTTACTTTCAGCAAATAATTCCGCAGCATCTGATATTTGTCTATAAATTGTAAACGTTTTTCTGGACAAACTCGACGAGCTAAACTGCTTTATGTCAGAGGTATCACATGACTAAGAATTGAAACAGCAAACAACCATGAACATGAATAAAGTGCGAGATCATCTTCGGTCGGCGACGGGCTTGTTTAAAAATATTATGGATAACATCGTGAAAACAGATATTTTACAGTACCTCATATACTAGAAAGATTTGCGTGAATGTCCCACACTGTTTTGCACATTGCCGTTACTAAGAGAATGTGTCAAGCGGAATGCCTTCGTTCATTGATACCAGAAGTTAGAGAACAAATATTTTATTCAGGGTATAAGAGATATTTTGCATCTGCAATGTCTGAAACGTGAACTACCATCAGTCCTGACGTCTACATTGAGACATCAAGGAAATTCGAAGGAGCTAAGTAAAATAGACAGCTTCCAATAGCCTATTCCCGACGGCTCGTTGCAACACTATGTCTGTAACCTTTGCTAGAATTTTGTTCTGTTGCTGTCTTGACATGAAAAGATACAGTAACATCAGACGCCCCCACCACAGTTCATATGTGGGAATGACTTTTTTTCTGCAGAGAACATAAGCTCCCACATAGCAAAATACTAAAGTACCAGTATGGTAGCGATCGATCAAAGTGTTCATACTGTAGCACTTTCCATTTTCGTCGATGACCGATAAAGGAATGGAAATCAGAAAAGTAGATGGAGTAAAAAATGAGTTACGAAAGAAATGACGAAAGAGGAGAAATAGATTTACAATTTCGCGTCTTACCAACATATAGGTCGTGCAAGGCTTTGTACATCTTGGAATGGTGAGCGGTGGGGAAGAGAATCCGGGATTCCTTAAGCAAGAGGAAATTCAGAGAAAGTACAGGAAACTTAAATCACAATGGCGGAATGAGGGTTTAACTCCCACTCGTCCCGAAACAGAGCCCTGTGTCTTAAGCATTTCCCCATCTCTTAATTCAAAGGGAGGAAGAGAGAGTCAAAAATAGACAGGAATAAACGCATAAAGAGATGATTATGCATTGTATCGTCAAGATGACTGGGTCTATGTCGCTGTGAGGCATAGTTGGGTTAGCAGACGCAGCACTAGGCTGTGCTAGAGTGCTACGTGGTTTGACATTACGTGGGAACGCGTAATGAACAGTGTACTAATCTTTCACGTTCTACACATACACAACAGTTCTGATAGGGCATTATGAAGCTCGATCAACTGGATTTCGATGGTGACGGAATTCAGCAAGCCCAATCTCAGTGTGGTCACGAAATAATGCTACTAACACCTTATTGTTTCACATAGCCTTACCAGCTTGTTACTTTGTTACTGGCTGGGGCGTGTCGTATCATTGAACTCGCCGTTCAAAAACGGCAGTACTTATTGTTCACACTTCTATTCTACCGACTTGCATTAGAGGATAATTGTGCATCGTATAGATATTCTAGCCATGAGGACTGCCAATCATTTTCCAGTTTGGACAGAAATATGGCCCCGCTGTTCAGGGGAATTGCTATTTAGTTCACGGCATCCTCTGCACTTTCTAACCTGGAGCCTACACCTTCACTGGAGATAAATTAGCGGGTCCTTGCAACCTGACGCTTTCAGCCAAGAAGCGTGACTGTGCTTCTCACCTCAGTAGCGGTGCACACGAGACGTTTGACGCCAAAGAGGAGAACGCGATAACCCGGCAATGATGAGCGGGTGTGAGGACGCCGCATATCGTAAAATCGCTTTAGGAGGCTCTCTGATAAACATGCTGCTGGCTACAGGTTAATGCATGTGCCTAATTAAGTTACTGTATGAAATGAGGACGCAGTTCTTTGGTCTGCGAGGTTAAATCGCTGTCGCCGATTCAACACATTTGAAACGGTGCGCAGTAACGCCTAATTCTCCAACAGTTCCAGATCCAAACATTGTATGAATCTTATCGACGTAAGGATACCATTGGCATGTGTCTCGCAATATCGCTGGAACAAGTGTAAAGAGACGTCTGATCACATCGGATAGTCTTTTCTAACATGGGTTGTGATGACGTCAGTACAAAGTTACATTAGTAATCTGTATTTTCCTAATAGTACGGTGTGTCCAGTAGACCATCGATTATTTGAACACGGACCAGTCGAAATACAGCTTACCCGAAAGTGCTCCGTCAACAAATTCTAGTATGTACGCACGCTGTGCTGAAGCAAAATTGGCTGATGATGAAATAACTATCAGTGTCATCGACGAAGAAGACCCTTTTGATGATAGAGAAGCCCCTGGCGACGAAAACCCTGTTGAAAAAGGAACGTCAAGTGAGGGTGATTTTCACTGCCCTGAGACGGCTATCAGCTGGCACAAGAATGTGATACTGTCCAGTTGTTGTCTTTTTTGCGTGGTTTAGCGTAAAAAAAGACGAGTTTTAGATGTGGGGCGCAAACTGTAAACCTGTTTTAATGGCCATTTTGTACCTCTCAAACTAGGCTGTATAGTCAGTCCCCAGTATTAACTGTATTGCCTAAGATAAAAATATAAATACAGTTTTGTATTTAATCTGGTGTGTGTTTCATATTCTTGTGGACACTGGTACAATATACTCGTATTTTCGTTTCCGAAAAATTAGTTATCCGAAGACCCGCTCCCGCCCAGGTGTTTCGGACAGTAGATGATCTACTGCAATTCTTACATGTTCAGTGACAGACTGTTATTATGGGCTGCAAATATTGTCATGCCCATCGGCGTATTATATGGTGAGCTTTGGCCATGTACACCGAGAGAGGTGGGCGGAACTTACTACGCTATCCTGTAATCTGAAATAGGGGCATCGACCACGGCTGTTCTTCCAACAAGGCCACGGTCGTAACCAATTCTTCTTTCCTCTCAAATTCTTCCTTAATTGAACCAGTGTGACGTCTAAATGGTCTTGATAATGAGGGGTAATAATCTTCTATACTGTCAAAATAGACGTTTAAAGCCGGCCGGTGTGGCCGAGCGGTTCTAATCGCTTCAGTCTGGAACCGCGCGACCGCTACGGTCGCAGGTTCGAATCCTGCCTCGAGCATGGATGTGTGTGATGTCTTTTGGTTAGTTACGTTTAAGTAGTTCTAAGTTCTAGGGGACTGATGACCTCAGCAGTTAAGGCCCATAGTGCTCAGAGCCATTTGAACCATTTAGACGTTTAAATTTCATCACCCTTACAGCACGTACCAGACTGCTTTTCTGCCTTGTTTAGCTGTTATTTGTTGTGAGTGTATCTAAAAAGTACTTAGATATTCCCCAAGGGACAGTAGCGTGACAAATTGTAATTTACCGATAGAGCCCCACTTTTCACATTTGGATGCTAAATAATTCATAGTGTGTAAAAACCGCTTCGCAACCGAATAGTAGTCTTACCACAAATCTATGCAATATAGCTCATAAGCATTGATCAGCGCTCACATTGTCTCGCCCATAACATATCTCACTGTGGAGCTTGGACTTATTCCGCATATTACAGACATATTCCGAGCTTGTGTTCCCTCCCTAATAATCTCGTCATCGAAGGGACGTTAGACGCTAATCTATGTTCTTTATGTTAGCAAGTGCAGCAGCCGTCCGTGTATTTAGTTCTCCATTTGATTAAACCTGACATCGAATGCGTAACGGGTCAATCACAAGGATTCGTAATGCCAGCTACAATAGACATTAGGGAAACACTGAAGGTCTCAAAGTATACAGCATGCTTAACGTATCACATACGAAAACAAACACCGGCAACTGTTCAGTGCGAGGTCTAAATCAGAGACAAACATTCCACCACTTACCCACACAAACATGAGTGATTAATTTGTTAATCATTATTAACGCAACGTCTATTTTTAACTGCATTTTAGTGACGCTTTCGTATGTTTGCTCATCAAGGTAATAGTAGGAAAGAATTTCTTTTAACATTAATTCTTTCTTGGTCTTTTCCCTTCTCTCCCTCAAGAAGATGTATGCGAAAAAATATTCTGCCGTCTCGAAAGAGTCCAATATTATGCGAGCGAGTCTTCAGTTTTTATTAATATATTTTTACCCATTTAATTCATGATCAGCAATGTCAGTCACCCCCAAAATTGGCAGATGGGACGAATTATTGCTATTGAAATATAGCGTGACGCCGGCCTTCAAACGGCTTGTTGTGGAGGCTGCACAGTACAAGTAAAAATAAGGAAATAGGAGGGGGCGAATTTTTGCTCTCCCCTCATCAGTTAGCTCCTGAACATCGACAATTGTTACGGTCACTGATGATGACACGAAGATTGCTGTTGCCGTACTACATTACAAAATGCAGCAACAACAGCAACCAGTCATTTAGTGGTGATTGTATTTCGTCAGAGTTGTTTCAGAAGCGAAGCATCTCCTGAGTACCATTCGCTGTTTATTTTACATTTTTAAATTGTTGGAAGCATGTTCGAATTGTCTCACCTGTTTCTTTTGTAGAATTACTATTAAATTAAGATCTAAGGAAGTGCACAGATATTAAGATGGAAAGAATGTTTGCCATGAAACGTTACTAGGGTGGAGTGCCCTGATGTGGAGAAATTTGGAGGGCATCGAACAATCAATCCATCTTCCATTAGGTCGTTCTCTATGTCGCTTCTTGTCACAAGGAATCCAACAAAGATTATTCGTCCATCTCCCACCATTTCCTCTCAGTATATGCCCAGTGAACCTCCATTTCAGTTTCGCAACAATCACTGTCACGCCCTCAACTCTTCTTTTTGTCTTATTCATTGGTTTGTCTTTATGTCCCTTCTTGCCATGTGCGACAGACAGTTTGCCATTGCTTGTTGGGCAACGCTTAATTTTGTGTGTTCAGTGTCCACGATTCACTTCGGTACGTTTGTACTGGAGGTATTTACTGGTTCTAGACTAAGCGTTTATGGCATGTAGATATTCTGAACACAGCAGCTATGTTAAAAAATCTCCAGATTGCAGTAGAAGCTAACAGGTTCCGGGGAAAATAAGAAATTTGTTTTTCGGTATTTCACATAATTACTGATCGAAATTAAAAAGTTAAAACACTGTCATATACTTGTTAAGAGATAGATTTAGCACAGTAAATCAGTATTGAACTTAGAAACTTGTGTATATGTATTGGGACAGCGTAAAACACTGTGAGCAAATTACCCAGACTAAATTCGTACACTAACTGAAAATGAGAGTACTTACCGACTTCTAACAAACTTTGCACATAATTTCAAACTTTTCGAAACTTCTTCTCACTGACATTCCCCACAAAACAGAGAAAGGAAAAAAGTTTACATCCTCCTAGATTGTCGGTGTTCATGAAGTAAAACTTCAGTGTCGGCCCAAGGTTTTAATTTATTACTTCTTTACTAGTAACTCTGTTCGCGACACATTTTTCAGACAGTATCCATAAATACCACCGAATGTATCTGCAAAGTTACATTATCGTATTATGATGTATTATAAATTTTGAGTTTATAGCAGAACTTATATCTTTGAAACTAAACACATCTATGTTCGATTTTTGTTCATCTTACGTTTTGTAAAAACGAAGAGAGTTAAGTCTTCTTGCTCCCCTTACTAATCCATATCGCCATCCTGGAAGGTGCTGTATAGTTTATTGTTTTTAATTTGATTTTAATGATATGCTTGAATGAAACATTTATTGGTAAAGTAGTCAATTCGTTCTACATAAATTATTTTTTAGTTTGCGTTTATACGTTCCAATGGATTAAGCCGTTGTAAGTGGGTGGTTTGGTGACGTGATGATCGGACGCCATTAGTGCGCTATCCAATGTACGTTAACTTCGTTCACAAGTCAAGTCTGCCGTCTAATTTTCTTCTTTCGAAGTTCTACTGTCGCTGTTATTCTCGTGAAAATTGTTTCTCGCACTGCAGTTCAACATTTTCACAGTCCTGTGTCACCAAACTTCTCCGCTCTCCAATGACGACTTCTACGCCTGACTCAGCAGAATATGAAATTCAGGTGATAGTCTTCACTCGAGACAGCAATAAGTTCATTTTAATCATTAATCTAAAAAGTCTACAGCTTCATTTTATTCTTGTCATACTCCTGCTGTTACCAACGTGATGGGTCCCACCTCTCGCTCAACTAATATTCAAAAATTACACTTCGTTAATTTTATTGTCTTTGAGGGATACATAACAATATGATGCGTAGCTCAGGAGATATAACGCCATAAACATTGTGATGCGCGCAAAACTAGCTTTCCTTAAAACGTTGCCCCTTAATACATGTGTGTTCGAAAGAATCAGGGTTGGGAAGTTACTGGTTGAGTAGTATTTTCGTTCTGCATAATAATGTTACGAGGGTTGTTTCATAAATAATGCACATAATTTTTATTTCTTACAGTATATTTTTGATATATTCTCATTGCAGTCATTCACGGTCTCCTTGATTCTCAATGGTCGTCGGCAAACGACGGGGAAATTCAACAGTTCTGTCTGACACGCCATCTTTGTTCAGCTAACGAATGACCCGGATATCAGGGCGAGTAAGATCTTCCAGAGTATTCTCTGGAAATTTGTGGTAAGCTACTACGGGACCAATCTGCTGAGGTCATCGGTCCCTCGGCTTACACACTACTTAATCTAACTTAAACTAACGCTAAGGACAAGACACCTAGCCATGCCCGACGGAGTACTCGAACCTCCGACTACAGGAGCCGCGCGAATCGTAGCAAGGCGCCCTAGACAGCCCGCGCAGCCCAGAGATTAACAACAACGTCCTCTTGTAGACTACTTCAACTTCGGAAATATGTCAGGCAGTGGTGGACTCACTAACGACTGTGGGGTAACGTGGTAACAATTCCCAACCATATTCGTGCAGAATTTCAGTTACGTCATTGGCGGTGTGTGGACGAACGTTATGATGGAGAATGAACAACCATCGTCGAGAGATTGAGGTCAGATTTCCAGCATTTTTTTCTTCAGGTGTTGAGTGAATTCAGGACTGATACTTCTTCTAGATGTAACTTAGTCTGTAATTATAATTCCATTGTGATCATAAGCAAAAATAATAAAGTGCTTCAGCTTTGATTGAGCTCGACAAAACTGTTTTTGTCATGGGGAAGATCGACCTGTGCTGTAGATCTAATGTCCGAACCTGATTTCAACTCCAGTCCAAAGTCTCTAACACACGTTTCATTAATAGCAACGACTCGATACAAGAAAGTCTGACCTCCAACGTCAGATCTTTACTACAGCAATTTTAGTTTTTTAGATTTTAATTGCCGACCGCTGTGGCCGAGCGGTTATAGGCGCTTCAGTCCGGAACCGCGCTGCTGCTATGGTCACAGGTTCGAATCCTGCCTCGGGCATGGATGTGTGTGATGTCCTTAGGTTAGTTAGGTTTAAGTAGTTCTAAGTCTAGGGGACTGATGACCTCAGATGTTAAGTCCCATAGTTCTTAGAGCCATTTGAACCATTTAGTCTTTAGTTATTTAGATACTTGTCCTTCCCTTCAATACTCAGGTAGTGAGAGAGCTATCCCACAAAACTTTTCTCTTGTTCAACTCATTTGTCAAAATACAGAGCACTAGCAACTGCACTACTGTCCACTGTTTACTCACGACAAATTTTACTTCAAGCACTGTGAGTATCGGTGGTATTTTTGCCACGAAAAATTTCGATCTTAATCTGCTATCTTTAATCTTCTACAGTTATAGCGTCTTAGATCAGAGTGGACGTCATTTATAACGTGATATGGACGAAAACAAAACACAGACCTGTTCCACAGACCTTACCATGCAGCTGACAGCCAACAGTGCCTACTCATCATTCGTTCTGCAATGTCCATTATTTTTATGAAATGATCTTCGTACATTACTTCGATCTTACTGTCATACTTATACCGTTCAGTTCCCATTCGTTTGCTGGAGTCCTTCAAAGTCAGAAGCAAACAAAATACGAGTATAGTAAGCAAGTCTAAGGTGATTCAGATAAGATCTGCTTACAGGTGTTCTTTCTTCATCCCAATTTATTGATTAGAAGACCCCTTCCAAAATTGCAAATAATAGTTTTATTATATTCTAGAATAAACTGATGCAGGTACATTTCACGTCTTGTCTCTTTAGTGCTGGCACCACAGATTTAATTATCATCATTATCGTTTACATTAGGGATTGGGGCCTTTGGTCCGTTATGTATATTTCAGAATTGGTCAAGATACCTCTTCATTGGTCTTCCTAAAGATCTTTTACCTCTTGATTATATTGTTTTATGACTTTAATGCTTCTTGCATCTGGTTTTATTTATTCTTTCCGTCTTAACTGATATTGTTTTGCTGTGTCAATTATGTTTCTTTATGACAGAATCAAACGTTTTGCGTAGATTATAAATCCCACACAAAGTGGTAAATGATTTTTGTTGATTCTTTCTATTACAGCGTCAGTGACCTGTAGATGGTCCACTGTGCTATACTTGCTACTCAAGCCATTTCGTTCTTTTCTCTGGTTAATGTTTACAACTATTCTGTATACGATTAGTAAATATTTTTGTTAAAATTTCATATACCACAGATAAAAAACTGATGGGTTTGTAGTTCTTCACATCATCCCCTATCTCTTTTTCGTAGATTAAAACAATCAGAACATTGTTTCAACTGTTGTCCACTTAAGCAAACATTCTTTGAATAACTTCCAAAATTTTTCTTTCACCACATTCGCCTCTGCTTTTATCATTTCTATAATGCTTCCACCATTCTCAAGGATTTTCCTCTTTTTATGTGTTCGTATCGCTCTGCATACACTCAGATTATATTATTTGATTAATCCTTTATTTAAGAGCGATATACACATTTGCGAAAATATCTTCAGACATCTTTAATATGCTCTCTCAGTTCGTCATAAAACCGCAATCTACCGTCTGACCGATGTGATATGATTTCACTTCAACCATCCTTGCTAGGAGAGACGGTAAATAGAGGGTGGAGAAAAACTGTGTCACGGAATTTAACCCTGGATAGCTGATGCCAGTAGGAACCAAAATTACTAATGTTGTGTAGGTCGACAACGCACCATTTTTAAAATACGGAAACTTGGCGTCCCGCGCTCCGATTGGCCGCGTGACTGCCCTGTTGACAGATGCTCTGGACAACGTATGATGGCGAATGCTTTGCCTACCAGATATCGTGATGTATCCAAGGCAGCCCGTACGTTCGGTGGTAGTGCGCCAGCCTTCCAGTCTGGGGGTCTCCGGGAGAATCTGCCGGGGTCCCGACACGTCCATTGTAGTTTCATGATGAGATGTACCGGGAACAAACCCGTCAACAGCTGTTAATTCACATACGGAAAGTCTTTTACAAATTGTTTGGCCCTGGAAGCTGCCTTTTCTTGTAGCTAGGATATCGTTTACTTAAAGAAGGTGCTCGAACAGGCGACCCTCTGACCCGACACAAGCTTGGTAACGTCGAACATTGTTTTGCTGGCCCCTTTCAATGATTCCTGGCATTGTCCTGATGTGATTAGCGGCTTGTTGAATGCGATCCACTAATTCCTGTTCATTTCTAGATGGTTTGTGTCCAGGTCAGGTAGGTGAACTAGAACCTTGAAGAATCCCCACAGGAAAAAGTCTGGTGGCATGAGGTCTGGTGATCGCGGGGCCTTGTCCTACGAGCACCTCTGCCAATTACCCGGCCGTCGAAGAGTTCATTTAAATATCTGGGCACAGAACGACTGTTACGTGCGGGCGCCCCAACATGCTGCAACTACATGCCTAGCCGTATGTCCAGGGAAACGTCTTCCAGCAAGTCGGGTAGAGTATCTTGCAAAATGTGAAGGTGATTTGCCCCGGTAAGTCGAGGAGGTAGATGGACTGACCCAATCAGATGGTCACCCACAATGCCTGTCCAAATGATGCGTGAAAATCGCTCCTGGTGTCCGTGGACGTACGTGGCGTATTTCCCCTTGTCCATTAATGAACGTTTCGAGTGTTGTAAAGGCCATCGCGATTGAAGGTGCACTCGTTGGTAAACAACACTATGGCGGGGAAGTCGGGATTTCGTACAACACGTCACAGAAACCACCGGCAAAACCAGGGTGGAAACTAAATGTATGCTGGCCGTCATCCCTCAAGATCTCCCATACTAACCAATGAGTACCCCCCATGTCGTGTCCAACCACTCGAGTACTTGTCGTAGGTGCTTCCTCGAAGCGCTAGAAAACAGTCTCTTCGAATGCAGCATCCCCGTCGCGTTCGAGGTCTTCCATCATCACCATGATATCCCGCTAACGAGCCTGTTTCGCCAAGTCGGCGGTGCATTGCTGTAAACGTTTGCGGGTGTGGGTGGCGTCTTGCTGGGTACCGTTCCTCATACAACCGTCGAGCTTCATATCCATTACCGTCGCCTAGGCCATAAACAAAACCATATCTCGTTGTTCATCAAACGAATAACGTGTCGCCATGCTTACTGTACGACTAAATCGAAGGTCACGCGTGGTTGCTCCAAAGCGAAGCTTACGTGTGAATACCTCTGACGTGAAGTGGTGACAAAAAACAAGACCTATTTCACACGTGTGCGAATCACGTTGGGGCAGTGACAGGGCGAGGGACTTTATATGTGGGAACCGCCAACCATAGCGCTGCCCGCCAACCGACGAACGGCAACAGGGCAATCCCACGGCCAATCGGAGTACGTGGCGTTTCTGTAATTCAAAAATGATGCGTTGTCGACCTACACAACATTAGTAATTTTGGTTCTTACTGGCATCAGCTATCCAGGGTTAAAATTTCGTGACGGTTAACGACGGCGAGGCATCTCTTGCGATGCTTTCGCTTTCGGTACCCTGAGAAATCAACAATACCCGATCGGAGCATGCTCTAAAAAACAAATATTATATTGTATTTGAAGAGACATCAGTTATTACACAGACTAGTAATTTCTGGTATAACATAATTAAAGAAGCGATCGAGATAAAAATTTGTGACAACACCTTCAATAAATACTGTGGCCTACAGCTAAGGATGGCTTGGGACCTGTCTGTGGGAAGGTTGAACCGGGCGCGCAACAAAAACATTACGATACTTGACATTGGAAGGGGCACCAATGACGTCACAGACGGCAGCGCGGCTATATAAGGACGGTAGCAGCAACTAACAGCCACCACTGGACAATGGCCGAGGAGTACTCAGCTGACAGCTCGTGTATTTTGTACTTTTAAACAATTTGTCGAGACTGGACGTTTGAGAGAATTTTATCAGTACATATTACTGCGAAACCATGCATCCGTAATAACCAGCAGCTGGGTTTTCATCTGTGATTTATTCCAGAGGCAACCGACTTCGGTGCTCCATTATGCCATCAACAGGTCTTCTATGGTATTATGGTGGTCAAGTTTATATTGCCAGGCAAAATATCACGACAAAGGGAACCGGTATCTGCACCAGCGTATGTAGCATAGCTATACACTGTTGTGGATACTTGTTCGATTTTGCACGATATTTTGTCTGGCAATATAAGCTCAGCCACTATATTACAATAGACGGGCCGATGATAGGATAATGGAATGCTGAATCTGGTTGCCTCTGGAATAAATCTGAGATGAAAATACAGCTGTTGGTTTGTTCATTGCTGGTTAAATAACATATGACGTCTACGCGACGTAAGTGTCTGTTTTTTTTTTCAGACTTTGGTTGTTCTTGAATCTCTCCCTTATAATCTTCCTATTGTACTTTCTGAAACGTTCACGTGAATGTTTCTGAACAGTTCGGTTTACTTCAGTTAATTCAGACTTCTGTTATCGTTTACTTTTAAGTATTTTCCCTCCTCCAGCAGTTGTCTTGTGTCCATTGAAACTCTGTCTTGTTTATTCTTCTCCGCTGTTGCAATGTCTCTAACCTATTTCCAGTACAATATTTGTAAAACATCATTTCTCAAACTTACATTTACAGTTTCTTCATTTTGTAGATCCTTGAAAGAGTTTGTTAATTTTGGTTGATGTTCTTCCTTTCTTATACATAAATTTATTTAATTAATAGTACTGGGTGTGTGCTTTATAGACTTAGCTGTATGTACACTGAATTCTAAACATTCATCTACTTTGATGCACTTTTTTGTGTCGTTTATGTTCGTGGATAAAGGCTTATAAACACAGTTGTAACACAGATAAACATTCGCTGGAGTATTCAGCCCGTAATACGAGTAGCAGAAAATGTTTTATATACAAAAGACACTTGTTCAAAATACATTTATACAGATACACATAAACTGAGCGGTTCGTTTGTACTGTGCATTTTACATCATAACGATTGACTCTGTTGTATTTGAATAGAAGTTATGTGATGCAACAGCTATGCTTAACGGTACTGAATTTCCAAGAGTTGCATTCTACATGTTCATAAACCAAGCTATCCACTTTAGAAGCTGGAATAACGTATTATATAGAGATTCACTATATTATCTTCTAATACGCTTTTTTTGTCAACGAGTAGGGGGCAGAATGAGAGGCTTGTAGCTTGGTACAAATGGCTCTGAGCACTATGCGACTTAACCTCTGAGGTCATCAGTCGCCTAGAACTTAGAACTAATTAAACCTAACTAACCTAATGACATCACATACATCCATGCCCGAGGCAGGATTCGAACCTGCGACCGTAGCGGTCGCTCGGTTCCAGACTGTAGCGCCTAGAACCGCACGGCCACTCCGGCCGGCGGGGCTTGTAGCTGTTAGAGGTGACACAGTGGTACTGAGGAGGAAGTAATGGTTTTATTAAACTTATCCGGTTAATCAGACGATAAAAAATAAAAAAAATACTACAGAAAAGATTAGCGGGCAAGAATATTTCTTCGTAGAGGAACTTATGAGAAGACAAAATAGTGGATATATAGTAGATCTGGTCAGCTGTCACAGAAGCATGACCCAGATCAAAGACGATGTTTAATAATGTACAACTGATTAGTTTCTATGACATAAAATTAATATAAGTTTTGTAAGCCAAAACGCTACTATATTCAAAGACTTTTTATTACGATGTTATTTTTGTGGCGATATAAGCTTATTTCGGCTCCATGGGGAATACCAAGCTATCTGCAAGCACATGTAGTTGTTAGTGCATGTATCTGTGGCTGTTTGTAACTAATAACAATTTTGTTTAGGCGTATCTGTCGTGGTACCTACTTTCGTAACGCATCGTTAACGCTGTCGCTGTCTAATACCTTGAACTGCTGCGTATCGTAGGTGTAGGGCAGACGAAACTGTAGATACGTGACGAAACTGTAGATATTCCACTCAGCAGTGGAATTTGCTGCTGACCAGTAACTCATGAGACCTATTTAATATTTTTCGTGACTTTGATAGCTTCAATTGATAGCTAATTTCAACGATGTTTCACGGTTACGTAATTGGCTTATTCATCTATGTAGTTGTGTGTGGTAGTAGTAATCCTTAGAGCACCAAAAAATAATATCGTAAGGGAAAGTCTGTGAATATAAGCAGCGCTTTGGCTTACTAATCATATAATGTTCTTACCAGGCATCTATAATGGTGCAGGCCCAGATGAATTCAAAACAATTTTTTTATATAAAATCCAAAAAGTACTTACTATCATCTGTAGACAATTACTTACTCATAGAATTTTTAACCCTGTTTGCCAAAGTTTATTTTTACGTGCATTGGTCATGATGCCTGCTGGCCTACAGACGAAGTACCAGAACAATGAGAGCGTCCAGCTTCAAACGAGGTCAAAACAATGGCTTCAACCTATCAGCATTCCGGGATGGCCGCTGGCGGTGATCGGGGTTTATTGGCTCCGCGCCGAAGCACAAAGCGCACGCAATGGTGCCAGATGGCAGGGTCAGCCGACGTGACGAGAAACAGGCTGGGTCGCCAAACGTAGAACGCCCCTACTCAGCGCTCGCCATAAACTGATACCCAGAGAGCAGGCGCGGTTGTGAAAGCGCCACCGAGCTCCTATCACGTCACAGAGGAGAACTGACAACTGTTTCTGGACTGGAGACACCATTTGCAGGGAAGAATATATATACTGGTCTGTTGAGTTGAAGAGTGTGACACACAACAAAGGGAAATGGAAGAACAAAATAAAAGGATGTTGATGCCTACTGAGCAATCAAGTCCGTCTCAAACTTATTTTCAAATCCTCTTGGTCGTTGGACTACAGGCATCTCAATTGGTGGTAGAACTATTAACAGCCTGCGATTTGTTGATGACACCGTGCTTTTGGCCAATGGCGAAAATGGAGTTGCTGAGCTGTTACCAAAAGTGAATGACATTAGCCTACCATATGGATTAGATATCAATATCATCAAATCCAAACTCCTGATAACTGATCGAGCAGCACAAGCTTAACTCATAGGTCATTAAAGGAACTGGAAGTCGTTCATTCTTTCGTCTATCTAGGGGCAACCATCAGCAACACAGGCATCTGTGAGGGTGAGAAGACGGGTCACGAAAGGGTGAGTGGCTATGAAGAAACTCACCAAGATCTGGCAGAGCAGAGCGGTAACGAACACCATGAAAGCCTGGTTTGTTGAAACACTCATGTTTCCCATCTTATTTTATGGTTGCGAAAGGTGGTCCCTGAAGGCCAGAGACAAGCAGCTTGTTGATACATCTGAGGTTTGGAAAATTTGGAGATTTGTGGCGAAGTCTTGTGGGACCAAACTGCTGAGGTCTTCGGTCCCTAAGCTTAGACACTACTTAATCCAACTTAACTTACGCTAAGGAAGACACACATACCTATGCCCGAGGGAGGACTCGAACCTCCGACAGGGGGGAGGGACAAGTGAGATGGTTTGGTGTTGGCGCACGACACTGTGCATAAAATGAACCGAAAGGTGAAGAAATGTGTCCAATATTGAGGAACTCAGTATCTCGAGGCACTTTTCGTGTAGCCAAGAATCATCCTTGTCCATATCGTGAGAAGGGACTGAGGAAATCTAGATAAAATAATCATGGAAGAGAAGTCTGAGGGCACGAGGCCAAGGCGAAAGCAGCGAGCAAGTGGATATCCCAAATCAAAAAGATTTCGGGTCTATCTATTCAGCAGGCCCTAAATGAAGCTGGTAACCGTCCAAGATGGAGAAGCTTCAGTAATGAGGTCACAACACTCAGCAATGGGCACAATGACTTGTGATGATAATGATGACATGAAATATACGACGTAGCAAATAATGACATTATTTCATCATTCACTAAATTAAAATTTCAGTTGTTTAACGCTTCCTGACACATCTTCTGTGTATGTCCTGTATGCTTATATTTTTCTTTAATTTATTTTTGTGTGGCATGAGTTGCAGTGCCTTGTATCACACCTATGTACACCGATGAGCCAAAACGTTATGACCACCTGCTTAATAACTTGTTTGTCCGTCTTTGGAACGGAATACTGATTCTCCATATCAGGGATCGGCCAGTTTGTTGGTAGGTTTGTGGAGGTATGTGTGGAGGTAAGTGTCTATATACAGCTTGAAAGGTAACCCTTATTCGCAGATAAGCGCGCATTTTACTTTATTTACAGTTTTGCTATTCACATACGTGAAGAGAATGTGTCAGCACTGCAGTACGTACAGAGTAAGGAGTGAGTCGTAGGTTCCCACACTGGCTAGCAGAGGCAGTTGGCCATCTCTCGCATTCAGAACCAATGGGACGAGGTGCCGATGCAGAAGTCGCTCGTGACGTCAGCAAAGAGATACTCCGGGAAAGTACATTTATCATGGCGTGAGTCAAGTGATTGTTCTTAATCCTATCTTTCAGTAAGTTTACAACGCCAGGAAACGTTGATATTATAAATAAATGAATAACTTTGGCATAACCAGAGACGTACAATCTTATACGAACTATACCGATTGCATGCTCAAGTTACAGGATGTGCGCCATAGTCGGCAGTAGTCGTTAGCCTTTCGATCTAGTCATGTGGTAGAGCATGTTCTCGTACCGTTAATAGTTAGCTTATAATCCTATGAACAAGTTCATGAAAAAACCAAATATTAGCTAGAATACTGTTCACGAGACGTCTGACTCGTCAGAGACACATAGTGTGTTTCCACTTGTAAAATCGAAAGAAGACACTGTAGTCAGAATGAATGATACCCTTGTATTGTAGGTAACGAGGGGCAGGAAGTCCCATTAAATACTTTAAATACCACAGAAGATGCTGCTGAATCAGACACTTAGACAGTCGTTACGGTTATTATGACGACAGAAAATGATCGTAACAAAATTAATAGTTCAGAATTTAATATGCAAGCCATGTTTTCAGCTATGATGAGTAAATTAGAGTAGCCGGCCGGAGTGGCCGAGCGGTTCTAGGCGCTACAGTCTGGAACCGCGCGACCGCTACGTCGCAGTTTCGAATCCTGCCTCGGGCATGGATGTGTGTGATGTCCTTAGGTTAGTTAGGTTTAAGTAGTTCTAAGTTCTAGGGGACTGATGACCTCAGAAGTTAAGTCTCATAGTGCTCAGAGCCATTTCAACCATTTGAATCAAGTAAATTAGAGGAAACTTATAGGGAATCTAAACAACTAAACCAAAAACTGGAGAGACTAACAATAAAATTAAAGAAACTGCTAGGGAAATTAACAAGAAACTAGAAGAAAAAACCATAAACTCGAAGCAACTAATAAGAAAATAAAGTTCTAGAGACAATAACAACTGATAAAAATTATGAAAGAAATCGATAAGATTACAGCTGATAGACTGGATAAATGTATTAAGGATACTAACAAAGATTTCAAAATGTTAGAAGAAAAAATTGAGAATATAATCAATGTACAGCGGGCAGTGGCTCAAAACTTGGAAAAAAAACACCATTGGGGAAGTAGCAATATTAAATAACAGGTAATTTATTAAAGATTCATAACAGAATATTAAAATTTTAGATCACAGTTTTGGTAAGGAGATTGTAAAATATAATGCTTCGATCTCCAATGTACATAAAAACGTAAATGAAACAGAGACAGCTTCATCTAGTAGAATATCCGGCAGAAACAAATACCAAAGAGATATTCACAAATGTAGCTAGCCTTCAGGAAAAGGCCAGTGATTACACAAACAGACACACTGATATCTTCGCTGAAATGGTTGAAAATAAATTAGATTCAAAATTAAAAGATATCATTGCTGTAAATAATAGTGAAATCAATGAAAATGGAGACCAGTATTTAAAAGCATCTACTTTTCATATTTTTTCGACAAAAGGGAAACTTCATCATAAAGCTTTTGTGAAACAGTTTCAAGATCTATTACCATAAAAATTAGACTAGAGGAGGAAAATAGGATGTGCTAAAAGTAGAATGGAAGGAAATGTCTGTCATGGAGAATGAGGGCTGTCAGGTCATGTCAAATGTATGATGAATGACGGTCCATTGACCATGAAGAGATTGATAAGGTAATATCCTGAGGATATTTCAGATGTCTTTTTTAAGAAGATGAAATAGGTACTGAAAAGGAATACCAAATGGTTGTAAACGTGGAAATTATGGAATTAAACGAATTGCTGTTATTGATACAGGTAGCGAGTTATGTGCTGTAGCAGAGGAGCTCTATGACCAAATAAGAGCTAGAAGTGAGCTACCAGTATTGCTTTTAGAAGTAGTTACAGTTATAGGTTCAGCAGGAGAAAAAAGTCAGAATTAAATAATCAAGTGTTGCTAGAGGTAAATGTTCAAGGAATTATATTGGAGATTATTGCTATGGTGCTCCCAAATCTTTGTACTGTATTAATAATAGGGACAGATTTGTTGGTGGACCATGCAGCAGTTATAGATTTAGGAAAGGCTAGTATGACCCTAATAGTAAACGGTACTCAGAAAGAAATTTAATTAGGTCCCATGGTTAGTCCAAAACGGAAAGTTCAGGATAAGTACAACCTAAAAATAGTGCGTGACTGTTTTCGTGGAAGTAGATAAAGAGGAATCAGAATCAGAGTGAGGTTGGTCCAGGAATAGTAAATGAAATAAAGAATAAAGTAAAGAAGATTGATGATATTGATACAGATGGGAAAAGATAGCTAGAAGACATGTTGTTAAAATATAAAGAAGTATTTTCTGATAGAACAAGATCAATAAAGGGAGAACCTTATGAGTTTAAAGTCAAGTCACGTCAACCTTTAAAGCTGAGATCACATATAATACCAGTATCAAAAAAAGGAGCCATAGGTTGAGAAACACAGAAGATGTTGTCTTTACAGATTATAGAGAGATCAACCAGTCAGTGCTGTAACCCACTAGTATGAGTTACATTGGATGCTAGGGTACTAAATAAGGCAATCTAATCTGAGAAAGATAGACCAGAAACTGTTGAGGAATTATTGCAGTAAATTATCTAGTCTGGAGCTGACTGTGGTTATGGCAGATAAAATTGGTTGAAAATTGTAGGAAATTCGCAGCTTTCGTATACAGGGTAGATGCTATAGATTCAGAGTACTGCCATTTGGGCTAAAGATGTCAGCAGCTGTATTTATCAGGACCTTATATTCCATACTTGGAGAGGAGCTGTTCTCTAAGATCACTCCACACATGGATGACATTTTAATCACAGCCACTAGTTACCAGGAACTCAATCGAATATTGGAGGAAGTATTGAAGCTCGTTAAAAGACGTAACGTCACAATTAATCCGAACTTGCGAAAAGAAAAATACAGCTTTTGGGATAGGTTATGTTAGCAGAAGATATCAGACCGAATCCTGCTAAACTATAGGGTATCAAGAAGTTCCCACCACTAAAGAACAAGAAACAAATAAAGTCTTTCCCCAGTCTTTGTAATTTTTATCGCAAGTTCATGAGTGGACAGGTATTAAATGCAGCAGCTATACTGAATTTAACTAAGAAGAATGTCCCACGGCCATAGACAGAACAGTGTTAGAAAGAATTTTATAATATTGAAGAGGCTCTCTATAAAGGAGGAATACTGTTTCACCTAAGGTTAGATAAGGAGTTTTGTGTATCTGCAGACAATTCTGATTCTGGAATTGGAGCACATATATTCGAAGAAACTGAGACTGCGGATGGTGTGGAACAGAGATCAATAAGTTTTGCTAGCAGAATGTTAACAAAGTGTGGATGTAACTACAAAGTTGCTGAAAAAGAGGCATTTGCAATAGTGTGGGCTTGAAAAGATTCAGATACTATTTGATAGGGAGAAAAGTAAACGTATTCACAGACCATAAGGCACTGTCGTTTATTAAGACTTGCAGGCTGATACATGGTAGACTTACCCGACGAGCCACTGCTCTTCAGGAACTCCAATTTGATATATAGTCCTGGCAAGGACAATGTGGCGACAGAAAGTTTGTCTCGATTGCCACTAGGAATGAAACAACAGGAACAGAGAGAATCAGATTCTAGATAAATCGTTTTCTTTATATGAAAGGGATAGAGCACGAAAGTGAGGTTCGAAAAATGTTGAGAAACATAAAATAGGAACAAGAAAAGATCCCATTGACTATGGTAAAGGAAAAGTAAGAAATAAATCAGGAGCCAAAAATAAGGGAATATTATTTGGTGGATAAAGGGGTGTTGCACTGCAAAACTAATTTAGTATGGAAAGATTGGAAGTTATGTTTACCTGAACATACCATAGAGGAGTTCATATGGTATATGCACATGACCTATGATCATTTTTGACCCAAAAATTGTCCAAAAAAATTGAAAGAAACTTGAATTTTTACAATATGGTGAAGAGAGTTAGAATAATACGAGAAAGATGTGAAAAGTGTCAGAAAACGAAAACACCTATAACCAGAAGTTAAGGGCAAAAGTAGGTGAGCTAGCTGCAGCCTATGTTTTTGGGCTCTCCCAACCACCCAAGGAGGTTTTAAATATGTTTTGGTAAAAATGGACGTGTTTTCTAAATTTCTAAGATGTACCCTATGAGGAAATGTACCGAAAAAGTAATAGCTAGTATATTAGGGCAAAATTATATGAATACAGCATGCAGACATAAACAAACACTCAGCGATAATGGGTCCCAGTCTTTATCGAAACGTTGGAAGAATATCTTGAAAAGTCAGGATATAAAAGTTATATGTTCCATCCATCTTCGAATCCTGTGAAGAGGGTTATGAAAAAGCTAGGAAGACTATGTAGAGGTTTCTCCCATGACCATCATATCACTTGGGGAATGAATGCTGGAGAGCTTGACGAGATACTTAATGAGCTTCCACATTCAACAACATAAATATCGCTCTATGAATTGTTGGTGGGTAAAAGACGTGAAACTACAATCGAAGTCTTAGTAAAATTCCCAAAATCTTGGGTTTGGAAGAAATCTAAGGAAAAACATAAATTAGCTTCGGAAAAAGTAATAACAAAGGAGAAGCCTCGTGAGGCGAGGCATAAAAGAATACAACACCTAATAAATACGTTGCGAGTGATCTGATACTGATAAGGGTTCACAGAAATCGTCTAAAATAGATACTGAATAAAGAAATTTTACGAAATTTTTGAAGGACCATATATGGTTGGCAGGGCAGGGTACCACACCATAATGTAGTGGAGGTAGAATATCAAGAGTTCCATGTAATGAGAGGTATATACAGTGTAGTCAATGATAAAGAGATTCTGTGGTAATTAACGAAAAGCCTCCAAATTCTGATGTGTTTTAATATCAGTTATGAGATAGACTACCTCTCTTTTAGACCTTCCACTTGAAAGACACAGATATTGCCATGAAATGATTTGTAAATAGTAGCGCTATTAAACTGCTGAGAGAGAAAGTGGGTCTAAGCATTCTGAAATAAAGTATATCCAGTTTATGTTTTTGTAAAGAAAAGGCAGGGGTTGAATGAACCTCTAGAGAATGTGGTGTGCTGGCGTATTGTGACGTCAGCAAGGTCTTTAAAGGGATCGCACAGGTAACGAGAGGGTAATGATATGTGCAGAGCTCAACCTGGCTGCTGCAACAGCCGAGCCAGGTGATTATGGGACATGGCCAGTGTGGCGTAAGCAGAGACACGTCATCACCACGACATTGATAAACACAGCGACCCTTCATGAAGTACAGATAAACCAACAATGTAAACCTAGATAATTTAATACCAAGAGTTAATAGTTGTTATTAAAGAATCAATTAAGTAAAGAATGAAGTGATTAAAAGAGGACAATTTTTCAAAAATTAATGAAATCGAACACGTAACATTAGGATTATTTGTTACATAATAATTATTTGAAAAGAATTCACTAATTCATGAAAGTAGTGGTAAATTAATAGTTTTGAATTTTGCCCACTTGGGCAGAACCAGTAGAGTTAGAAGAAACAATCCAATGTATGAGAAATGTAATTTATTATTATTGTGCTGGTTCTAAAATTCAGTTGATGCCTTAATGAAAGGAACACGAGAAATTGTGAACACACCTATACACGTAAAGTGCACTGATAACCAAGCCTGATGAGCTGTAAGCAACCAGAGATGCTGTTGGCATATACGAGAATTCTGGCTGCAATCGTCAAATACTGCAAACACGTCGCATAGACCAACAATTTCAGCCGGCGAATATTAGTGCTTCTCGTTAAATAACTGTGTCAGTGGAGTGATTTATCATAGAAACACCTTGAGTCGTAAGTGTTCCGTGATTTTCAATGGTGATCAGTGAAACACCATACCAGTGTAAAAAGAAAAAAACTCCTGTATGATTTCATGAAATGTGATGAGAATTTTGTGTATCTTGTGTATTAAGAAAAATTCTGGAAAGTTATGCTTCAATGGATTCCTGAGAGAGGCAACTAGCTGCTTGAAAACATGAGCTAAACGTTTGCAATAATTTTTCTAGATTTCTGTTAAAGTTAAAGGAATTTCACAACTATGGTATTTGCTAAACAAATTTTACATACTTGGTAAATATTTCAAAAGTTAAAGTTTATTTGTCTTTGTCCATATTCTTGCAGTGTTTTCTATAACATGTTTTGTTGATACACATTAATGTAACATCGAGGAAATTCAGAGGAGAGCTGCTAGATTTGTTACCGGTAGGTTCGAATAACACCTAAGTAATAAGGAAATGCTTCGGGAACTCAAATGGGAATCTCTGGAGGGAAGGTGACGTTCTTTTCGAGAAACATTACTGAGAAAATTTAGAGAACCGGCATCTGAAGCTGAGTGCAGAACGATTCTACTGCTGCCAACATACACTATGTGGTCAGAAGTATCCGGACACCTGACTGAAAATGACTGACAAGCTCTTCGCCCCCTCCATCGGTAATACTGGAATTCAATATGGTCTTGGCCCACCCTTAGACTTGATGACAGCTTTCACTCTCGCAGGTATACGCTCAGTCAGGTGCAGGAAGGTTTCTTGGGGAATGGCAATCCATTCTTCACGGAGTGCTGCACTGAGGAAAGGTATCGATGTCGGTCGGCGAGGCCTGGCACGAAGTCGGCGTTCCAAAATATCCCAAAGATGTTTTATAGGTTTCAGGTCAGGACTCAGTGCAGGCCAGTCCATTACAGGGATGTTATTGTCGTGTAACCACTCCGCCACAGGCCTAGGTTTATGAACAGGTGCTGGATCGTGTTGAAAGAAGCAATCTCCATCCCCGAATTGCTCTTCGACAGTGGGAAACAAGAAGGTACTTAACCCTTAACCGGAATCGATATTTTGATGAACATAACTAGAATCGCCGGTCCGAATGGACCCTTGAATAGAAATTTAACATAATCTCCATAAAAAATATAATTCATATGTAAATGCGTAATGACTGTAATAAAATAAGTTTAATTTCAAATGTAAATCAACTTCTATTGAGCAAAAATTTTACATTTTTTTTACAAGAATTTTTAGTGCCTTACTTTGGAATGCTATATGATTACAAGAAAGGCTTGGATTAAAAAACCTAGATATATTATGGAGTCTCTCATAACTTCCCCTTAACATAAACAGGGACTCTTTATGCCATCAATCACAAATAAAAATAATGAAAACGATACATGGAAGTGTCCAAATGTTATCAGTATCAGTACCTGAACTAAGAATGGCACTTGATCCACAACACTTTTTTTCTGCATGTCATTTACAGATGAATTTAAAACAACTGTCGCATTTTTGTGATTGTTTGCTGTCAGCTTTAGGATCACATAAATAACATCTTCCTATTTTTCGTGAGCCACTTTGATTACAAGATGAATTTTCTAGTCGTAGGTCATTTTGTGGTTCATCAGATGCCCCTAGAAAATTATCTATCCTACTTTTCAAATCTACTGAAAATGAAGAATACTCCATCTTTCTTTCTGTGATAAATAGCCTCATCAAATATAGTCCAATTTCTTTTGTGTAATGATTACGTTTCATACGTTCTCCACCATTTGATGCCTTCCATAATACGAATCCATTTGCACTCGCAACATTCAATATGCTGAGAAAATTACACATGGCCATCGTTGAGTTCTTCTAGAGACTGAATAATTGGCGTATTTCTGATCTAATGTTTCAACACCACCTTTTGTTCTGTTGTAAAATTCAATTATCTCAGGTTTTCCACTGTTTTCATTGGCTGAATTGTCATGGTGCATTGAAGAGATCACCACTACGCTTCGATTCTTTTTTGAGACATAAGATGCCAGTGTTTTATCCTCCACGAAACCAAATAACGTAGATCCTACTATTCGTTGTTTATTGGCTAAAAATTCTGGTGATATTTCCCTTTTATTTTTGCGCATCGTTCCAACACAAGATAAACCATTTTCAATCAGTTTGTCAACCAGCTCCACAGAAGAGAACTGGTTATCGGCAGTTATGTTTCTGTTTGCTCCAAATAAAGGTTTTACAAGATGCAGTATATTCTGTGTTGGAACTGAAACTTGGCTTGTTTTATCAGTGATTGTTTTGCCCGTATAGGCAAAAGCATTGTTTAAACAATGCGTTTTAGCGTCGGAAAGGCACATAATCTTTTGTTTAAACAGTGCGTTTTAGCGTCGGAAAGGCACATAATCTTGTTGCCATATTTAGCAGGTTTCGATTTCATATAAACCCTGAAGAAACATTTCCCTCTATAAGGGCAAAGCATTTCATCAACAGTCAAATACTCTGAGCAGGTATAGTTTTTTTGAAAGTTCTGAATGATATTTCGAAATATTTCTGAGATGAGAGCAGCACAATCATTAGTTCTTCTTTCTTCCCTAGAATTCACATCATCAAATCTCAAAGTAGATAACAGGAACATAAATCGCTTTACTGACATCGTTATTCTGAACATATCTCGGCCTGTTGCATCAGTTGCCCATAAACTTTCTATATCTTCTTGGCCAGATTTGAATAAACCTCATAATAGCAACAACCCAAAGAATACTTTTATTTCCATAATACTCACATGGTTAGTGTAAGTAGCATTAGTTTTATACTTTTCTGAATATTCTGTTGTTTTTGATTAGTGTGAGTACAAATCTGTGCGATCATTTCACCTGATATCAGCAGCTGCCATGATTCAATTGGTGACATGTTCCGTTATTCACGAGCTGTACCGATGAGCCCAGGCAGGTGAGTGGTGATGCTGCGGCTTCTGACGCTGGACCTATCTGATGGATGAGTAGACTACTTGAATCGATTTTTACCTCGATAATATGCACTACTTGACATCCAGCTATGTCTCTCTACTGAATCAACAGACGATGAATTACTTGAATCAGAAGAAATTTCTTGTTGTGTATTTTCATCGTAACTTATGTGATCGTCTCTTGTGTTCTCTTCATCACAAGGTTGAAAATCACTTAAAGATTCTTTGTCTGAATAATTTTCGTCTAATAATAGTTCACAGATTTCTTTTTGGTGAGGCCCAGCTGCATTGTGGCAATAAAGTGCCTGAAACACCACAAAATAAGTCAGTATGCACTGAGTAAAAAAAATCCGTATCTGGAATCGCTGCTCAAATTGGACCCAGAGATGACACTTACCTCCACTTCCAGTAAATTTCGAGCAATGAGCTCCCGGTCTCTGGTGCACCTCACAATGTACTGGGATTACAATGGCGCGCGAAACTGAAACTCCGCGCGTTTCCATTGTTAAACGGTTTTGTTGTTGTCGGCGGGTCCAAAATTACCCACGATTCCGGTTAAGGGAACATCAATGTAGGCCTGTGCTGTGATAGTATCACGCAAAATATCAAGGAGTGCAAGCCCCCTCCATGAAAAACACGACCACACCATAACACCACCGCCTCCGAATTTTACTATTGGTTCAAATGGCTCTGAGCACTATGGGACTTAACTTCTGAGGTCATCAGTCCCCTAGAACTTAGAACTACTTAAACCTAACCAACTTAAGGATATCACACACATCCATGCCCGAGGCAGGCAGGATTCGAACCTGCGACCGTAGTGGTCGCGTGGTTCCAGACTGTAGCGCCTAGACCCGCTCGGCCACCCCGGCCGGCTTTACTATTGGCATTCACCATAACACCCTGCCATCGGATCGCCACATTGTGTACTATGATTCGTCATTCCACACAACGTTTTTCCACTGTTCGATTGTCCAATTTTTACGCTTCTTACACCAAGCGAGGCGTCGTTTGGCATTTACCGGCATGATGTATGGCTTATGAGCAGCCGCTCGACCATGAAATCCAGGTTTTCTCATCTCCCGTCTAGCTGTCATAGTACTTGCAGTGGATCCTGATGCAGTTTGGAATTCCTGTGAGGTGGTCTGGATAGATGTCTGCCTGTTACACATTATGACCCTCTTCAACTGTAGGCGGTCTCTGTCAGTGCCGTGCGGGGTAGCCGCACAGTGTACGGCGCCTTGCCACGGTTTAGTTTAAGTTAGCTTAAGTAGTAAGTAAGCCTAGGGGCCGATGACCTCAGCATTTTTGCCATAGGACCTTACCACAAATTTCAAAAATTTCTCTGTCAGTCAGCAGACGAGGTCGGCCTGTACACTTTTGTGCTGTACGTGTCCCTTCACGTTTCCACTTCACTACCACATCGGAAACAGTGGACGTAGAGATGTTTAGGAGTGTGGAAATCCCACGTAAAGACGTATAACACAAGTGACACCCAAATACTTCACCACGTTTGAAGTCCGTGAGTTCCGCGGAGCGCCCCATTCTGCTATCTCACGATGTCTAATGATTACTGAGGTCACTGATATGGAGTACCTGGCAGTAGGTGGCAGCAAATGCACTTAATATGAAATTGGGAGTGTCCGGATACTTTTGATCACATAGGGTAAGAACCATGAAGATAAGATACGAGGAATTAGGACTCATACGGAGACATACAGAGAGTCGTTTTCCCTCGCTTTATTTGCAAGTGGAACAGGAAAGGAAATGACAAGTAGTGGTACAGAGTATCCTCTGCCACGCACCTTACGGTGGTTTGCTGAGTATCTGTGTAGATGTAGATGCAGATATTTAGAAAGAATTTTTCTACTTAAAATTTTGGAGAGCATGGCATACAACATTCAAAAATTTTGCTAGTACTAATAATCGGAAGCTAGGAAAACTGTTTCAATACGTGCAAATGTAATAAGAGTTCATGAACCAGTAGCTTTCACATTTTAAACATTTCTGTCAAACTGCTGAAATTGTATTTGAACAGAATAAGAAATGTTGTGGTGTAAAGGCTGCTCTTAAGAACTGAGATATAGCGTTTCTAATGTTTCCAAAATTCCAATTTAATCTGAACGAAAAAATCACAAATCTGAAAAGAAATTACCGAAAGGGGTGTATAAGGTACCCCCTATTTTCAGATAAGAGCGCATTTTACTTTATTTCCAGTTTTACTATTTCACATACGTGAAGTGAATATATCAGCGCTACAGTACGTAAGGAGTAAGGAGCGAGCAGTAGGGTCCGGTTGGCCATCCGGCGCATGCAGAGCCCGTGGAATGAGGTTTCGATGCAGAAATAGCTCGTGACGCGCAGCAAAGAGTTACGTAGAGAAAATGCATTTAATCTGGTGTGAATCACGTAATAAATATTCTCTAACAAAAGTTGCCTTCTGACATTCAAACTTTAGGAGAAGTCTAGAGGTCATAATAACTATCTTTTTTAAATGAACTGATCTTAATGGCATCCAGTGTAAAAACTATTTCACAAAAGCACGTCTTCCTGCTTCATTATGTAAAACGTGGACGGTAGTATTACACGGCTCTGTAAGGGGACGTAAAACCACGAGAGCGTTTTCACGTAACAGACAGTAAGAGATCCTACGCGGCGGCTCACTAAGTCAGTTCAAGGACGAACTGGCTTGACTATCGCAAAGCTCGGATGCGAAACAGTGGCCATTTATACTGTACACCACTTATACCGTCACTTAAGGACTCTCCGGGTAACAGAGACGTTCTTGAAAAGTCATGTAATCTGCATAAGTAACGGGCCACCGATTTGCGTACGCAATGATGGAGCCCTATAGCGACGTAGATGGCTTCCGTAGGATTTACCTCAGGCGAGTTTGGTCACCGAGACATTAATGTGAGTTCATTATAACGCTTCTGAAATCATTGTAGCACGGTTTTGGCTCGGAGACAAGAAAATTATACTGCTGAAAGACGACATCGCCGTCGGGAAAGACTTCAAGTATAAAGCGATGCAGGTATTCCACAACTGTCAGCATGTTTTCGATTACTACCACAGGTCCCATGCAACTGCGAGAGAAGATCTCCCTTAGTATAATAACGCTACCACCAGTATACACCCGTGTCGAGTTGCAAGTTCCGAGCTGCCCTTCACCGCAATGGCGGCGTTTGTGGAGACTTCCAGCGACCTAGTGTAGCAAAAATGCGATTCATTCGAAGAGCTGACACGTTTCCATTGATAGATGGTCAGAGCCCACTGATCCTGTGCCCACTACAATCGCAATTCACGATGTCGTAGGATCAACATGTGAACACGTAGGGGTGGTCTGCTGCAGAACTCCATGTTCAGCAATGTACGGCGAACGGTGTGCTTCGAAGCACTAGTGCGTGCACCAGCATTGTGCTCTTTCGGCCTAGGTGCCACAGATTTACACAGCAGACGAACCTCCGAATCCCAAGTTCTTTGAAGAGTCGTGGAGGTCCAATCACTTAGCGTCTACTAGTAGTTTCACTGTTCTTCTACCTCTTTTTCGCAGATGCTCACAAGAGTAGCAGGTGAGCATTTGACCAGCTTCGATGATTTCGAGACACTCGTTCACAAGATGTGCATAATAATAATCTGTCATTTGACACATTCGCCTATCTCAGTGGATCTCCCCATTTGCAGACCATATCTTAACTAGAATGATCCCCTCTCGGTGTCTGCTCCACTTACATACTTTTGCTACCGCGTAATTTACCCACAACGCCACCAGCAGCTTAAATCATACGTAGTTAAAGCAGCATATTTTGGAAACAAAACCCTATCTTCTATGAATGTTACGTTTCCTATTAATTATTGTCGATTTAATGAGTTTGTTATTAGTGTGAATGATAGGGTGAATAGAAGGTAATACAAAAAATGAATGTTGTTACGCCTATTGACTGTGCACACATTAGTGTGAGACTGTGTCTGTAGAGAGAGTGAATCATACTCTCTGAGGAAATTTCAGATGTACAATTAGCCAATTTATGATACTGGGAAACAAACACATTTTACGATAATTCAGTTATTTAAAGAGGGGGTCATTTTTGTATTAATGGGTGTTCTAAATTTGTTCTTTTAATAAACTGCTCGAAGAAACTATTAAGTTCTGACTGGTCGATGCAAAATATGTGGGATTGCGAGATCTAACACTAATATGGGATTGGCTATGATGAGTATCAGCCAATCAGTGCACAGTATTTTCGTGGTTATTTTGAGGGCTACAGAATTGCTTTGTGAAGACTAAGTGCAGTTCAGCGCTGAACTCTGATCATGTTTAGGCGAGGGTTAAGGACCTCTGAATAGATACGATAATTTTGCAGTATTATGGGTTAAACTTGACTACGGGGAGCCCGAAAGTGAACGCGAGACAGTGAGAGAGATAAAGGCATAAAATTCTGATTTTTATACGTAAACTGTGACTTTTGAATTAACCGAAGTCCGCGTGGCATGTTATACAACTTATGGTCTCGCACTGAACATTCGTAGTAGCCAATGAGCGTAATATTTGAGCTAGCATTCAGTCACAGATAATCCTTTTTGCAATCTGTTTGGTTACGGGTTTGGTTAATTACCATACGCTAGCAACGATGAGTGACTGGGATTGCGTGTGAAGGTCGAAACTGTAACTGCAGATTAACATGGACCTGGTGGCGTTTTTTGTATCAAGCATGTGACAATATACACTACCAGCCATTATAATTGCTACACCAAGAAGAAATGCAGATGATAAACGGGTATTCATTGGACAAATATATTATATTAGAACTGACATGTGATAACAATTTCACGCAATTTGGGTGCATAGATCCAGAGAAATCAGTACCCAGAACAACCACCTCCTACCGTAATAACGGCCTTGATACGCCTGGGCATTGACTCAAAGAGAGCGTGGATGGCGTGTACAGGTACAGCTGCCCATACAGCTTCAACACCATACCACAGTTCATTAAGAGTAGTGACTGGCGTATTGTGACGAGCCAGTTGCTCGGCCACCATTGACCAGACGTTTTCAATTGGTGAGAGATCTGGAGAATGTGCTGGCCAGGGCAGCAGTCAAACATTTTCTGTATCCAGAAAGGCTCGTACAAGACTTGCAACATGCGGTCGTGTATTATCCTGCTGAAATGTAGGGTTTCGCAGGGATCGAATGAAGGGTAGAGCCACGGGTCGTAACTCATCTGAAATGTAACGTCCACTGTTCAAAGTGTCGCCAATGCGAACAAGAGGTGACTCAGACGTGTAACCAATGGCACCCTAGACCATCACGCCGGGTGATACGCTAGTATGGCGATATCGAATACACGCTTCCAATGTGCGTCACCGCCATGTCGCCAAACACGGATGTGACCATCATGATACTGTAAACAGAACCTGAATTCATCCGAAAAGATGACGTTTTGCCATTCGTGGATCCAGGTTCACCGTTGAGTACACCATCGCAGGCGCTCCTGTCTGTGATGCAGCGTCAAGGGTAACCGTAGCCATGGTGTCCGAGGAGATAATCCATGCTGCTGCAAACGTCGTCCAACTGTTCGTGCAGATGGTTGTTGTCTTGCAAACGTCCCCATCTGTTGAGTCAAGGATCGAGACGTTACAGCCATGCGGATAAGAAGCCTGTCATCTCGACTGCTCGTGATACGAGGCAGTTGGGATCCAGCACGGCGTTCCGTATAACCCTCCTGAACCCACCGATTCCATATTCTGCTAATAGTCATTGGACCTCGACCAACGCGAGCAGCAATGTCGCGATACGATAAACCGCAATCGCGATAGGCTACAATCCGACCTGTATCAAAGTCGGAAACGTGATGGTTCGCATTTCTCCTCCTTACACGAGACATCACAACAACGTTTCACCAGGCAACGTCGGTCAACTGCTGTTTGTGTATGAGAAATCGGTTGGAAACTTTCCTCTTGTCTTGTAGGTGTCGCCACCGGCGCCAACCTTGTGTGAATGCTCTGAAAAGGTAATGATTTGCATATCACAGCATGTTCTTCCTGTCGGTTAAATTTCGCGTCTGTAGCACGTCATCTTCGTGGTGTAGCAATTTGAATGGCGAGTAGTGCATAAATGTTTTCACTCAAGAGTTGTATACCCTTTAATTACTCAGTTAACATGATGCCAGAAAACATTTTATGCAACCTATAGAGGAGTTTAGTGCAGCTAGTTTCCGGTACAGCTTTCTATAGTCGAAGAGCATTACGCATTTTCTAACAAGTCATTCATGTGGGCCGGACTGCACGAGAAGAAATCACCCCAAGGTGAGTGGAGCAGTTTTCTGTAGGAGCAACACTATTAAACCGCACTGTGGCACGCACAGCCTTATCTTCCTTCCTTTCCTCAGTTTTATTGTATTTTTCCTTTAAACTAATTCGATTTGAAAAACTGAAATCTCCAGTATAACTTGAACCAGGCTTCTCAATCTCACAATTTTTTCCTTAAAAATGTCATTTACATCTCTTGAGTCATTGTGAGCGCAACGTTTTATCAGATATTTGAAATCCACATCCACGGCGCTATCCCACAATCGGTACCTCTTTTCCTGTTCAATGAGAGGATGCGCCCTAAAACCGTCTTTTGTTTGTTTCGCGGCCGTTAGCCACTAGTCACTTGAATCAGCAGTTGTCTTGTGACAGCCAGAGCGAGAACACCAGCAGCAGCGAGTACTGTTTGTATAAAGCGTTTATTTTGCATTTTGTTTACGACCTTCCACTAAGGAAGGGATTCTATTTGTGTTTATCTGCTCTGCATAGTAACTAACAGTTCTTGATAAAACTTTACGTAGTTTTCGTGTTAGATTTCTTAGTGTTTTCTTGACCGTTTAGAACAGAAAGCGCCCTAAAACCGTCTTTTGTTTGTTTCGCGGCCGTTAGCCACTAGTCACCTGAATCAGCAGTTGTCTTGTGACAGCCAGAGCGACAGCACCAGCAGCAGCGAGTACTGTTTGTATAAAGCGTTTATTTTGCATTTTGTTTACGACCTTCCACTAAGGAAGGGATTCTATTTGTGTTTATCTGCTCTGCATAGTAACTAACAGTTCTTGATAAAACTTTACGTAGTTTTCGTGTTAGATTTCTTAGTGTTTTCTTGACCGTTTAGAACAGAAAGCGCCCTAAAACCGTCTTTTGTTTGTTTCGCGGCCGTTAGCCACTAGTCACTTGAATCAGCAGTTGTCTTGTGACAGCCAGAGCGAGAACACCAGCAGCAGCGAGTACTGTTTGTATAAAGCGTTTTTGTACTTATTTGCTGCGCTTAGCTTTTAAATAGTTTTTCTGGGAAAACCTAGCGTAGTTTTCGCGTCTCGTATTTCAGTGAGTGTTTCTTGATTATCAGAGTAGCTCATCAGAAGATTATCTTGGGAATTTGTCACCGTATAGAGTAGGGTAAACATAGTCATGTGTAGGGACTGTGGTTGTTGTGAGCGGACGCAAGGAGAATTGGCCACTCTTCGGGGGCAGGTGGAGGCTTTGTCTGTTAGGCTCATCGAGCTCGAGGCGCAGGCGTCGGCTCGTAGTGGCGTTGGGGCAACTGTGGTGAGACCTATGCCTACTTCGGTGGCCTTGGAATCACATGGAACCCCTGATGTCGCTGCGTCTTCCGGCAGTGAGCATCTTACCGGTCAGCCATCACTCCAGGGTGAATGGCGGACAGTGGTGGGCTCGCGCGTGCCTGGCCGAAAGGCGAAGGTGGGATCTGGCCGCGTGGCAGCTGCCTTACCCCTTTCCAACAGGTACGGGGTGCTTCCTAGTGGTGATGACATCGTTTCCGAGCCACTACAGGATGCCTCGCCTGTTGGGCCAGTGGCCGATTCTCCGGCAAGGTCCCGACAGTCACAGAGGGCGGGCCTATTAGTTATAGGGAGCTCCAACGTTAGGCGGGTTATGGAGCCCCTCAGGAAAATAGCGGGTAGGTCGGGGAAGAATGCCAGTGTGCACTCGGTGTGCTTGCCGGGGGGTCTCGTCCGTAATGTGGAGGAGGCCCTTCCGGCAGCTATTGAACGCACTGGGTGTGACCGGCTGCAGATAGTAGCACATGTCGGAACGAATGACGCCTGCCGCTTGGGTTCTGAGGCCATCCTTGGTTCCTTCCGGCGGCTGGCTGATTTGGTGAAGACAACCAGCATCGCACGCGGAGTGCAAGCTGAGCTTAATATCTGCAGCATAGTGCCCAGAGTCGATCGCGGTCCTCTGGTTTGGAGCCGTGTGGAGGGTCTAAACCAGAGGCTCAGACGACTCTGCGACTATAATGGTTGCAAATTCATCGACCTCCGTTATTGGGTGGAGAACTGTAGGGCCCCCCTAGACAGGTCAGGCGTGCACTACACACCGGAAGCAGCTACTAGGGTAGCAGAGTACGTGTGGCGTGCACACGCGGGTTTTTTAGGTTAGAGGGACCCCCCCTTGGGCGAAACGGTAAAATACCTGACGGCTTACCAGAGAGGACATTATCATCGTTGATAAAGAACGTCCGTCCTCAGAGACCAAAAACAGGAAAAGTTAACGTAATATTGGTAAACTGCAGGAGTATCCAGGGCAAGGTTCCTGAATTAGTATCTCTTATTGAAGGAAATAGTGCGCATATAGTATTAGGAACGGAAAGTTGGTTAAAACCGGAAGTGAACAGTAACGAAATCCTAGACACAGAATGGAATATATACCGCAAGGATAGGATAAACGCCAATGGTGGAGGAGTATTTATAGCAGTAAAGAATTCAATAATATCCAGTGAAGTTATTAGCGAATGCGAATGTGAAATAATCTGGGTTAAGTTAAGTATCAAAGGTGGGTCAGATATGATAGTCGGATGCTTCTATAGACCACCTGCATCAGCAACCGTAGTAGTTGAGCGCCTCAGAGAGAACCTGCAGAACGTCGTGAAGAAGTTTCGTGATCATACTATTGTAATAGGGGGAGACTTCAATCTACCAGGTATAGAATGGGATAGTCACACAATCAGAACTGGAGCCAGGGACAGAGACTCTTGTGACATTATCCTGACTGCCTTGTCCGAGAATTACTTCGAGCAGATAGTTAGAGAACCAACTCGTGAAGCTAACGTTTTAGACCTCATAGCAACAAATAGACCGGAACTTTTCGACTCCGTGAATGTAGAAGAGGGTATCAGTGATCATAAGTCAGTGGTTGCATCAATGACTACAAGTGTAATAAGAAATGCCAAGAAAGGAAGGAAAATATATTTGCTTAACAAGAGTGATAGGGCACAAATCGCAGAATATCTGAGTGACCACCATCAAACGTTCATTTCTGAGGAAGAGGATGTGGAACAAAAATGGAAAAAATTCAGAAACATCGTCCAGTACGCCTTAGATAAGTTCGTACCGACTAAGGTCCAAAGCGAGGGGAAAGATCCACCGTGGTATAACAATCATGTACGAAAGGTACTACGGAAACAAAGAAAGCTTCATCATAGGTTTAAGAGTAGTCGAATCATAGCTGATAAGGAAAAGCTGAACGAAGCGAAAAAGAGCGTAAAGAGAGCAATGAGAGAAGCATTCAACGAATTCGAACATAAAACATTGGCAAACAATCTAAACAAGAACCCTAAAAAGTTTTGGTCATATGTAAAATCGGTAAGCGGATCTAAATCCCCTATTCAGTCACTCGTTGACCACGATGGCACCGAAACAGAGGACGACCGAAGAAAGGCAGAAATACTGAATTCAGTGTTCCGAAAATGTTTCACTGCGGAAAATCGTAACACGGTCCCTGACTTCAGCCGTCGCACGGACGCCAAAATGGAAAATATTGAAATAAACGATATCGGAATTGAAAAACAACTGCTATCACTTAGTAGCGGAAAAGCATCCGGACCAGACGAGATACCCTTAAGATTCTACAGTGATTATGCTAAAGAACTTGCCCCCTTTCTATCAGCAATTTATCGTAGATCGCTGGAAGAACGTAAAGTACCTAGCGACTGGAAGAAAGCGCAGGTCGTTCCCATTTTCAAGAAGGGTCATAAATCAGATGCGAATAATTATAGGCCTATTTCGCTTACGTCAATCTGTTGTAGAATAATGGAACATGTTTTGTGTTCTCGTATTATGACGTTCTTAGATAATACAAATCTCCTTCATCATAACCAACATGGATTCCGCAAACAGAGATCATGTGAAACTCAGCTCGCCCTATTTGCCCAAGAAATTCACAGTGCCGTAGACACTGGCGAGCAGATTGATGCCGTATTCCTGGACTTCAGGAAGGCATTTGATACGGTTCCGCACTTACGTTTAGTGAAAAAAATACGAGCTTACGGAATATCGGACCAGGTTTGTGATTGGATTCAGGATTTCCTAGAAGAAAGAACACAACATGTCATTCTTAACGGTTCAAAATCTGCAGATGTAGAGGTAATTTCGGGAGTACCGCAGGGAAGCGTGATAGGACCTTTATTGTTTACAATATACATAAATGACTTAGTTGACAACATCGGTAGCTCCGTGAGGCTATTTGCAGATGACACGGTTGTCTACAAGAAAGTAGCAACATCAGAAGACTCGTACGTACTCCAGGAGGACCTGCAGAGGATTAATGCATGGTGCGACAGCTGGCAGCTTTCCCTAAACGTAGATAAATGTAATATAATGCGCATACATAGGGGCAGAAATCCATTCCAGTACGATTATGCCATAGGTGGTAAATCATTGGAAGCGGTAACGACCGTAAAATACTTAGGAGTTACTATCCGGAGCGATCTGAAGTGGAATGATCACATAAAACAAATAGTGGGAAAAGCAGGCGCCAGGTTGAGATTCATAGGAAGAATTCTAAGAAAATGTGACTCATCGACGAAAGAAGTAGCTTACAAAACGCTTGTTCGTCCGATTCTTGAGTATTGCTCATCAGTATGGGACCCTTACCAGGTTGGATTAATAGAAGAGATAGACATGATCCAGCGAAAAGCAGCGCGATTCGTCATGGGGAGATTTAGTCAGCGCGAGAGCGTTACGGAGATGCTGAACAAGCTCCAGTGGCGGACACTTCAAGAAAGGCGTTACGCAATACGGAGAGGTTTATTATCGAAATTACGAGAGAGCACATTCCTGGAAGAGATGGGCAACATATTACTACCGCCCACATATATCTCGCGTAACGATCACAACGAAAAGATCCGAGAAATTAGAGCAAATACGGAGACTTACAAGCAGTCGTTCTTCCCACGCACAATTCGTGAATGGAACAGGGAAGGGGGGATCAGATAGTGGTACAATAAGTACCCTCCGCCACACACCGTAAGGTGGCTCGCGGAGTATAGATGTAGATGCTACACTAGCTCCAGTGAGTGGTTGAGGTGTTTTTAATAATTCTGCGTGCGCCACCGTCATAAGGCGGCTGTTGCATAGCCCTAACGGACTGCACTCCTGTATCATCCAAGTATCCCTTAGTGGTACAGCTGCAAATCTTAGTTAGGCTCTCCCTCCATGTAGTCAGGCCTGTCCAAGATTTGCGGCCCTCGCCTTCCGGGAGCGCAGCCGAGTCTGCATAGCGCACCGGCTTCCTCCAGCATCCCGAGCAGGGCTATAATATGTTGAAGGCTGCACCAGCAGAAAGCGTCGGAAGCAGTGTTTACTATACACTTCAACTACATCTAAGAGACGAATAATGCAGCATACTTTTATAAGCAGCATTCTATCAGTAGTATTTATTTCAAACTTGTTATACTTCTAACAAACAAAAGCTTTATTACTGAGTTAAGAAGGCACTATAGATATCCTTTTTTTTCAAACAAAAGTCCTTATAAACAGGCAATTAAAATAAGTTGTCATATTTATGCACTTCACCTCTGAGAAAAAGAAAGGTGCAGGAAACTTTCTTTTCACATTTTCCAGAAAACTAATAAACAAAAGTGACACAAAAAAATGTTCAAATGTGGTTGAAATCTTATGGGACTTAACAGCTAAGGTCATCAGTCCATAAGCTTACACACTACTTAACCTATACTATCCTAACGACAAACACACACACCCATGCCCGAGGGAGGACTCGAACCTCCGCCGGGACCAGCCGCACAGTCCATGACTGCAGCGCTCTAGACCGCTCGGCTAATCTCGCGCGGCAAATATGACACAACCGCAGGACTTTGTTACGAGACAGGATTATGAGAGGACGTTTAGGAAGTGTGTACAATGAAACAGACATTGTTAGCCGCCATACTGTATAATTCGTTTTTTTTTAGATAAGTAATGTTAATGTGGAGTTCAGTAACGGTCATAATACTGTCTGTTGCATTTCAATGGTAATTGCGCGTATTTAATTTGGATCAAAGGGTTCTGTGGTGCACTATTACGTTCTACAAGCTTATATAGGACTTCTAATATTTGGTGGTCGATATTTGGAGTAGAACCTGATTCAATAAGACGCTCAAAAGCATAGAGAAAGTTTTATATGCTAAAAAGAACTCATTTCACTCGCAGACAATCATCGAATGACCAAATGCGAATGGTAGTGTTCCAATTCGAGAAGATCCTATAGAAGTTTCTTTTTTTTTTTGTCTTACATTTCAAGAATTTTACAGGTAACCGTCGGAATCGCCACCTGCTTCTCCATCACGAGAGTAACTTGCCTACGTGTACGAAATTACGTACGTTGTCGGGGTTGTCGACGCCGTACGGAATATTCTACTTTACAGACATACAAAGACACTACACACACTAGTTCAATAGCAACAAGTTTAATATTACCAGTTTGAAAAACATTAATTTCTTCTTTTGAGCAGTAAAAATATAGTAAATTAAGTTAGGTATAAATAGCAGGCCCACATATATGGACCTCAAATATCACTTATTGTGGAAACGTACAAGTGTTTGTATTTATTCTGATAAGACAAAACATTATGAACATAGCCCACCGCGACGTTGGATGCCGCCTGTAGGCGTTTCGGGCACGGGACACAGTAACAAATACACTCCTGGAAATGGAAAAAAGAACACATTGACACCGGTGTGTCAGACCCACCATACTTGCTCCGGACACTGCGAGAGGGCTGTACAAGCAATGATCACACGCACGGCACAGCGGACACACCAGGAACCGCGGTGTTGGCCGTCGAATGGCGCTAGCTGCGCAGCATTTGTGCACCGCCGCCGTCAGTGTCAGCCAGTTTGCCGTGGCATACGGAGCTCCATCGCAGTCTTTAACACTGGTAGCATGCCGCGACAGCGTGGAAGTGAACCGTATGTGCAGTTGACGGACTTTGAGCGAGGGCGTATAGTGGGCATGCGGGAGGCCGGGTGGACGTACCGCCGAATTGCTCAACACGTGGGGCGTGAGGTCTCCACAGAACATCGATGTTGTCGCCAGTGGTCGGCGGAAGGTGCACGTGCCCGTCGACCTGGGACCGGACCGCAGCGACGCACGGATGCACGCCAAGACCGTAGGATCCTACGCAGTGCCGTAGGGGACCGCACCGCCACATCCCAGCAAATTAGCGGTATCGGCGAGGACCATTCGCAACCGTCTCCATGAAGCTGGGCTACGGTCCCGCACACCGTTAGGCCGTCTTCCGCTCACGCCCCAACATCGTGCAGCCCGCCTCCAGTGGTATCGCGACAGGCGTGAATGGAGGGACGAATGGAGACGTGTCGTCTTCAGCGATGAGAGTCGCTTCTGCCTTGGTGCCAATGATGGTCGTATGCGTGTTTGGCGCCGTGCAGGTGAGCGCCACAATCAGGACTGCATACGACCGAGGCACACAGGGCCAACACCCGGCATCATGGTGTGGGGAGCGATCTTCTACACTGGCCGTACACCACTGGTGATCGTCGAGGGGACACTGAATAGTGCACGGTACATCCAAACCGTCATCGAACCCATCGTTCTACCATTCCTAGACCGGCAAGGGAACTTGCTGTTCCAACAGGACAATGCACGTCCGCATGTATCCCGTGCCACCCAACGTGCTCTAGAAGGTGTAAGTCAACTACCCTGGCCAGCAAGATCTCCGGATCTGTCCCCCATTGAGCATGTTTGGGACTGGATGAAGCGTCGTCTCACGCGGTCTGCACGTCCAGCACGAACGCTGGTCCAACTGAGGCGCCAGGTGGAAATGGCATGGCAAGTCGTTCCACAGGACTACATCCAGCATCTCTACGATCGTCTCCATGGGAGAATAGCAGCCTGCATTGCTGCGAAAGGTGGATATACACTGTACTAGTGCCGACATTGTGCATGCTCTGTTGCCTGTGTCTATGTGCCTGTGGTTCTGTAAGTGTGATCATGTGATGTATCTGACCCCAGGAATGTGTCAATAAAGTTTCCCCTTCCTGGGACAATGAATTCACGGTGTTCTTATTTCAATTTCCAGGAGTGTAGTATACAAGCGGAGCAGATACGGAGGGGGGTGGGGGGGGGGGGGAGACACCCTAGCGAAGATGGAGGTTGCAAAAGGGGAAATACATTGCGATAAGCGACTTTCACAAAGGATATATTATTTTTATGTAGAGCGTGTAGTATCTCGAAAACGGCAAAGTTGGTCAATGTTCAAGTGTTACTGTCGTGAGCACCTACGGAAACAGATAGGATTGTGAAACTACCACTAGGTGCTAAATGATTGGATGTCTACGATTCTTCACAGAACGTGGGGTTCGGAGGTTCGTCTGCTCTGTAAAGTAAGATAGTTGGTGATGTCTGCCGAAGTCCGCAATGCTGTTGCACGCACAGATGTTTCGGAGCACACCATTCATCGTACTTTGTTGAAAATGAACTCCGCGGAAAACCATCGCTACGTGTTCACATGCTGACCCAATGACGTCGTGAATTACGATTTCAGTAGGCACGGAACCATCGGGATTCGACCGTCAATCAATGAAAACGTGTCGACTCTTCGGGTGAATAACATTTTGGCTACACTATGTCGCTGGTCGTCTGCAAAAACGCTGTCATTGAGGTGAAGGACAGCTCGAAACGTGCAACAGGCCACGGACGCAGGCTGGTGGGAGTAGTATTATGCTAAGGGAGCCCGCCCGGTTAGCCGTTCGGTCTAACACACGGCATTACGGATTGGGAAGGAGCGCCTGGTCCCCGGCATGAATCCGCCTGGCGGACTTGTGTCGAGGTTTGGTGAGCCGGCCAATCTGTGGATAATTTTTAGTGATGTTCCATCTACCTCGCCGAATGCGGGCTGGTTCCCCTCATTCCGCCTCAGCGACACTATGTCGGCGATGGCTGCGCAAACCAGTTCTCCATGTACGCGTACACCACTGTTACTCTACCACACAAACTTAGGGGTTACGCTCGTCTGGTGCGAGACGTTCCCTGGGGTGGCCACCTGGGGCCGAACCGCACAATAACCCTGGGTTCGGTGTGGGGTGGCGGAGGGGTGAAGTGGACTGCGGTAGTCGGTTGTGAAACACTGCGGCTGCGGCGGGGACGGAGCCTCTCCGTCGTTTCTCGGCCCCCGATTAACATACAATACAATATAAATACTAAGGGAGATTTTCCCTGCACTTGCATGGAATCTGTGGTAGTAATCGAAGAAACGCTGACAGTTGCGGAACACCTGCACCCCTTCATACTTGAAGATGTCATTTTTAAGCCAGAACAGTGCTACAGTGGTTTGAGAAGCATTATGGTGAACTCACGTTGATGTCTCGGACACCAAATTCGCCTGAGGTAGATCCTATGGAACCTATCTAGGTCGCTATATGGCGCCATCACCGTGTTCTGAAATCTGCTTGTTATTTACGCGAATTGCAGTTCTAATAGAACTGGTGTCTTAGAATTGCTGGTAGGTTTCCTGCATTTTGAGGCACTCCTTGCCTCAACAAATTTTTGTAGTTGTTCGACATTGCAAGACCATGCTTTTCAAACTGGTTGCAGGACAACTCTTCTTTGCTATTAATTCAGATTTTCTACATCATCTACATCATCACTGTCAGAGGAATCCACTGCACAGGAACGTCATCTTCTCCTACCTATTGGCACGGAATTTTAACGTTCTTATTGTTCACCAATCTGTTTCATTAAGCTCAGCAGGACAATCTTGAGTGAAAAACGAGAATTCATCATCTTCCCAATCAGATAATTTCTCGTTGCTGTCATTAAGGAGAGCTTCTACCTGCTCGTCAGCTAATATTTCATGCAGTATTGTGGAGTGTAGAAATAACGGTTATTTTCAGGATTCCAGTATCAAAGACCAAACTCAAATTAGTAAACTAGCATTAATAACTGTGGTCTACATACGAGGACGTTCATAAAATGTTTATTTTCGTAGTAGTGAATAAAATTTATACAAATCTGAATTAACTCTCAACATCCAGAAAAGTTATCGAACGATAAGTAAAAAATCACAGATTCACTATCTAATTTTTAGTCCCAATAATTATTTACAAACGTTTTGGATTTTTAGAACTAACCATTTTCTGCAAAGTGTCAACTGTAAACTAACACACGAATAGAACGAGGCTTCACATGATCTTGTAAAGGCCAGTGGGCTCAGACGTTCATCCTGTCGTCTGGCTTTACCACAGTAGGTCAGCCACAGTGGCTGCCCCGTACGCAGATTTAGGTGCATATTGAGACGTGCATAGCACGTGTGACGTGACACGACACTACAGCGCTACGCGCGTGGAAGCACGTGTCATGCAGGTCCAACGCATATTGAGACGCGAACACATACTTCGTACGCGCCGGTTAGCGATGCTCTGCGCTGAAAGAAACGAAGCGAGCGCAAACTGTAATCTATCTCAAACGATTTTACAGAAACTATTCAGTTAAAATATTTCATTTTTACCTTGCTTGTAGCGTTATATGTCAGCTTCGTGGCGAAGTGCCCATCATCTCACTAATGCTCGTACTTATTGTGGTATACACATTTTAGTACGACGCTAAGCCAAATTTGAAAAGTTTGCAATAAAAAATTGTGGTCGCTATGATTTTGCGTTTGGTGCGTATTACACCATATGTTCCGGCGTATGAAATTTAGCTAACATGTTAAATTTTTCTTTAGACTTAGGAGGGGATCTATATCTGCCTCAGATCTCGAGAAAACGGATCCTGTGTAGCGCGCTCGCTCCCGATCTCATGCCCTCGAGAATGCAATGTTTACAACATCCATCACATCTCCTAAACCGCTCGAGATATCGAAACGAGATTTTGGCGAATGATAGCACACAAGAAGGAGAGTATTTTTTTAATTCGTAAACACACGGAACTTTCTTGTCTATGGGGATATATCAGTAGTTATACTTATTTTTTTTCTTATTTTTTCACTCCAGTGACTGTAATTATCGACAGCTAGCGAAACAAGAGTTTCCTAATATAAAAAGAAATATGAAATTTCTTCTCTTAAATTACTGCAAACCGACACTATGAGGTTTTTCGTAAGCTATTGATTTCTCTGACTGCCAATTACTTGTTTAATGAGGCACTCTGTTTCAGAATTCAATCGCAGTAGCTGTTGTCAACCAGAGAAATGTGGCCGTTACTCATAAATGGTGATGCTTCTTCGAATGAGAAAAGGTTAACAATTCACACAAAATAAATTGCCAATTCTGTTGAAATTTTGGTTGAATCCCCGCAACCCACCGTATTTTTAACACTGAGCGACTGGAATGGAAACTCACCAAAAGATTTTATTCCTCCTCTTGTTCTGAGCAGTACTAAAATAATGACGAGCGTTCTCTTCAGGCGGAATTACAGGCACATGCCAGATACTGGTTACTCACATACGGCTTGCCAAACTGACAATGTGTGATTCGCGAATAAAACAGTTGTTATTGAGAAAAATAAAAAATTGATCTGTCGCACAACACAATGGTCAGTGTATTGTCAGCAACTGGGAATAATCCGCGCGACAGGAATGCGCAAGCTGCCATGTGTGAGCGGGTATTCACGTCGTTCGAAAAACATTGTCATGAAAGGAGACCTTCCTTCGTCAGTAATACATTTCAACAAATTAAATATATCTCATCAAAACACTCTTTCAGAATACTCATACTTTCGGAATAACACAGACCATTTTTTCATTTGTGGAGCCTGTTGTTTAACTAGTTTATTAAGGCTATTTTGTCGAAAGTCGACATGTTAAGAAACGTAGCTGTTGTACTTAAGGTTTATAATTATCTCCTTCTATTGTAACAAATAATTAGTAACAGTATTTCTGTACTACATATAATGTTTGTAATCTTATTTGTATGTAATTTTATTTATTCCGTTTTAGATTAACTTCATACAATAGCAAAGAGATATTTTACTGTACCCATATCGACTATACTGCATCTGTAAGTTAACTTCGTTATGACTGTAAGCTCTTTGCAAATATTGTTTTCGTTTGTAATGTGAAGCTGGGCCACGCTTTGTAAACGTTATTCGTGTGTGCTGCGTGTGAAACTAAGATGATGAGGTTGAAAGTTACGTCCATTGACTGGAATAGCACTCACATAGTGCATATTGAAAAGTGTATTAAGTTTGCGTTCGAAAACATAAACGCACGAATATTTCGTCAGGCAGAACTACACAGCCCGTAAGTACACTAACCTGCAAGTTTACTAATGTTTATAATAAACCATCTCATGAGCAATTAGATTTTGTATAAGAAGTAAATCTTTCGTAAAAATACCATTACCGATATGAGAACAAAAATATTTCTTTTCTTTTCCAGTGCAGCAAGCGAATAACATAAACAAAACTAGGTCCAACTAAGAATGCTTGTAACCTGCCATCTGAAGATGGATTTGTAATGAAAAATCCGAAACCGGTCATGGTCTGAAGATAATAAACCTTTTTAAACCATACATGTGGCTGGTAGCTGTTTTTTATATAAATTATAGTTTATTAAGGCTGCTAGGGTGTATGCTACTACTGAAATGCTTTTTCTCGTCGCGACGAGCCAATTAAACCACTGCTATTCGTGAGGCCTTCTCGACTGTTTCTAGTTTTGGGTGCGAAACTGAAGTCCACATGTATGTAGTATAATGTCTCTTATTACATCCATATCCAAGTAATGATAGCGGAACTTATTTACTTCATATTTTGGACGCTTTTTACCAAGAGCCTATGGAAATTACGCCTTTTTGACGTTTTGCTACAGATCGTACAGATACATCAGCGTAACAACCAGCACGTGGATAATCTTGTTTTACTTTCCTGACTTGTTTCTAGATCACATGATTTTATAATACTCCTTACTTCTTCCTTCATTACCCTCACAATGAATCAGTCGTCTGTCCCTTTTTACCATCCTCACCAGTTATTGAACTGTGCTTTGTTCTTGACAAAAGAATAAACAAAACGAAAGAACTAAAAACTATTATGTAATAACGAAAAGAGATGGAGCGTTAAAACCTCGAAAAACGAAACACTACTCAGTGATAAGAAAATTCAGTGTATAGTGAGGCCGTGTTTTTTGTATGGGCAACACTTCCACTGCCCATATGCGCCACGTCGAAGTGAGCATATGGCACGACTACATTTGCGCTCCCTGCCTCACCCCTCCGGCAGTGCTCGCGCGACGCGCGGCGCGAGAAACTGTGCCACAACCACAACGCCTCGCGACCTGGCGCAGGTGCGTGTCGCGATCCAGTCGCGTCGCGTCCCGATTTCCACGGTCCCATTTGAACCTGTGAAGTTACAAAAATGCGCGTTGCGCTGCGCCACACGCGCTATACGCATCTGAATTTGCGCCTAACAGCTGGCTGCAATGGCGTTGATCGGCCGCAGTGAGAAAATTCACTGCCATTCCTCCAAATTTTGTTATCTAGTCAGATACATCTTTCCTGCCACTGTGCATAGGCATAAAGGATTCGACCAATGGTAGAACATAGATAGCAGCCAAAAGCAACCTGCTGCATGTTAAGATGCATTCAGTACACCAAGAATGGAAATTTTCTGCAGGGGCCCCCTGTATTCATTTAAATAAAGCGAGATTATCGTTTGTCACTGAGGCAGTTGCTGGGTCTACTCTCGTCCATTTACAGTTTTACAAAAAACCAGGAGTTTATAGGAGGAGAGGCTCTGAACACTATGGGACTTTATAGGAGGAGAATGTTGGGCATTGGTGGTCCAGAGGGGTCAGCTGTTTTCTTTCGCCATCTCGGGTATTCTTACCCGGTGCTGAGTGGCGCACGTTTCGTGAGTTTGAGGTAGGCGTCGCATTTCACGTTAGTGCTATTCAATTTCTGAGCAGCTAATGATTTGCAGGATTTGCTTTGCAACTTAAGCTTTCTGATTAATTGTGTTGTTTCGTGGGTCTTGGACTCGTTCTCTTTGGATCTGCGAACTAAACAGATTAGGAAAGTTTGTGGCGTTTCCCAAGCAGTCTTCCATGTAGATTAGGGACCTTCCCACGGTGTTCTCGGAATATTCACGATTAAATTCAGCGTCTAGAGAGCTGCATGTTTCAATATTTCAGGTGACTTTGTGTTACTTGCATGGGATCAATTTCTCAGTTAACATTACGAGATTTTACATCCATTTCGTCGAAACTTTTTCTCTCTCAGTATAATATGGTATATGTCGAAATCTTGGAGCATATAAATGACTAATTAAACTCAGATTTGATTTGAACCTCAGAACCAAACCATTGCCATAGATCCTGGATAGGCGACACCCTAAAAAAAAATACGAGTATAATCCCTGCATTCCTAATTTGTTCCTACTATATTGACGGTGCTCCTTTGCAAATCAGGTGCCAACCCTTTTTGTTTAAATATTAAATATGAGTGTATTTTAATCTGTGGTTATGTCTCTTGATTTAAGAGCATTGCAGGTCGTCACAGATATGTTGATGGTAAGTCAGAAGGATGGGCAAGGCAGGTTCAATTCATGTCAACACAGATCCAAGGAATGGTACAGTTCAATTTATACACGTTTCGATTTTCTGATACATAATGTGTCTGGAACTATAGCTGTTGATACAACAAAACGAATGGAGTTACGGACATTAAAATCTGTTAGCGAACGTTCGTGGGACTTATTCAGTTTAATTACAGAGAAAAGACGGTTGCACACATGTGGTGAATCACACTGAAGTAACTTTAGCAAGTTGTCTGTGTAGTTTAGGATATTGCTCTTGGGTAACATTTTATAAAAGTCTTGTAATCCTCTGAACTGGAAAAGCAGACCTTTGAGCCGAATGCTACACTGTAGGTATGTCAGCTCAAGGTGGAAGTCATGAGGTATATTACGAGCCAAAAGCGAGGACGATTCAGCCAGCATTCTCTCTTGTTAGTCAAGAGACAAGTGCATCATAACATCTTTGTGGGTGGCTTAATGACTTTGCAGTGAGAGTTTTTAGCTGCTCATAATAGTGCGGTGGCATTTTAAGTATTTTGCATGGCGTACAAACGACAGTAAAAAGTAGAACTATTCCCGTCCTACAATGAACGATGTGGCTGCTCCACTTCTTGTTTTTCTGTACAAGTGCTTAGATGCCATAGTATATCTAACGCACAATAAACCTAATTCAGTGCAAGTAGTGTTGTCAGCAAACTGCTTGGCGTGTTGCAAGCAAACTGCTTTGTCCTAGTGGCGCATGGCTGCGGACTTCTTTTCGCTCTCCCTCCTCGCCCCTCAGCCCATTCGCCACTGCGCTCGGAGCACTAGGCAGGAGCGCCGCTGGAGCGCTGTTTGGCCAGATTTGGTATAAGTGCAGGTATGACCCAACAACGACCGCCCGGTTGGCCGTTCGGTCTAACGCACGGCTTTCCGGACGGGAAGGAGCGCCTGGTCCCCGGCACGAGTGCGCCCGGCGGATTTGTGTCGAGGTCCGGTGAACCGGCCAGTCTGTGGATGGTTTTTAGGCGGTTTTCCATCTGCCTCGGCAAATAAGGGCTGGTTCCCCTTATTCCGCCTCAGTTACCCTATGTCGGTGATTGCTGCGCAAACAAGTTCTCCACGTACGCGTACACCACCATTACTCTACCACGCAACCATAGGGGTTACACTCGTCTGGTGTGAGACGTTCCCTGCGGGGTCCACCGGGGGCCGAACCGCACAATAACCCTGGGTTCGGCGTAGGGCGGCGGAGGGGTGAAGTGGACTGCGGTAGTCGTCGTGGGGTTGTGGACCACTGCGGCTGCGGCTGCGGCGGGGACGGAGCCTCTCCCTCGTTTCTAGGTCCCCGGTTCACATACAATGCAATACGATACAATGACCCAACAACGACCGATTCTGTTTTATCTGACTGAGCGCTACCTTTCTGAAGAAGATTATGAACTTTCAAAACCGTGCAAGATGTTATATGTGTGTACTCGGTTTAAAATGTAAACAGCCGGCTTCATACAAAACAATGAATTGTCATTACAGGCGGGAAATAAAAATGGCACTCTTCTGCCACCTAGCGACTAGTCAGGCTGACTTCTTGCGTAGTTTCCTCATATGATACCACAGCCCATCTGTTGCAAATGTAAATAGATCGTTTGTACAGAGATCTTTACAAAGAACAAACTAAAAATTGTTTTCGCTTTTTCCATGTCTTTCCACACTCCATCAGTGAGTTTCATACTGAACAGATACAGCAAGGAACACCTGCGACGAGTTATAACGGTGTGCCACCCAAAAGCAGACGCCTGCTTTCAGCAGGCACCGTGCTACCGATTACATTGTGAACGTCACACGGACTACCTCATAATTTCAACTCATCATTTGTTTCCCTCTATACTTCGAAGTTCCCAAGGATATTGGTTGCAAATCCCAGTCTGGCACATGATTCTAATTTGTCACATAGTTCCTCACAATGTATACTCCCTTAAAGGATATAAAAACGTACCTCACATAAATAAATGTGTATTTTAACTTATCAGTACCTGCGTGCACACACGCACGCACGCACACACACACACACACACACACACACACACACACACACACACACACAAGTGACTTTTCGCACCCGACTGAAACTTCCCCACAGAAAGAGCACTGGCTTAAATGCGCGTTTTCGTCTTCCACTCTTTCTTGTTTTGGCCAATGAGTTAGTGAATAACATCAAAGTTTCTTCTTTACAGGAAAGTTCTTCGGAAATCGCTTATGAAAAAATAGTCAGCAGCGCACGGATCTCACAACCAAAAGTCGTGTGGGAGTCTTCCTTGTTCATGCTGACAAAGTGTGATGGACAAATACAAGGAAAGACTGCCGCATTAGGTCGACAGCACTCGACAGGTACAACTGCTGGCCAAGCCCAGAGTCAGTGTGCTGTCTGTAAATTCAAAACTCTTTATCGCTTGGTTAATTACTGAACCTTTTTGTGTATCTTACGACCGAATTGCTTCGTTTAGATCTTTGTGACGTGATCATTTTACGTAGGAATTAGTTTTATACTCTTCTGCCTTGATATTTGTCATACACAGAAAAGTACCAGTAGCTCCATAAATACTTCTTTTTCCGTGATAAACAATAAGAAACCTTTCATTTCATTTCAGCACCGTCAAATAAAATTTCAGAATTTTCTTTTAGTGTTCTTCTGTGTCCACGTTAGTCTCACTTTCCCAGAATGCGCTCTTCTTTCTTCAGACCAGGTAGTTGCAGGGTTCCTAGGTTTTTCTGCTTGGCCAAGTGTTCAGTTCCGAACGTTATGCTTTAAAAATTATGTCTTGTATTTTATTTTGTATTATCTGTGCTTGTTTCATGTCTGCTTTTCTTGCTACAGTCAATTTTATTATATGATTTTTAACTTTACTGCGATTTTTATACAGTTCCACAACTTGTCTAGTTAATTTGGTTGCTTCTGTTCTTCTAATATGCCCAAAGAATTGTAGCTTGCGTTTTTTTTTCATATCGGAGCCTGTGTTGGTACAATTCTGAATTTCCTTATTTGTTACTAGTCTATATGTTCCTTCTTCAGTGTATTTTGGACCGAAAATGTTCTTGCTTACTATTCGTTCATTCTTTTAAATTTCATCAGTGTTTCTGTTCGTTTAAAGTAGATGGTTCATCTTTTCGCTTCGTCTCTTTTCTATTTGTTTTGTTTTTACTATTACTCGCGTATCAACTAATGTATGAGATAAAATATGTAACTACGAAAAGAGACCCGAAATACCTTTTAGTGATGCTGTGCTATGCCTTTCTTTGGATCATTAATTTTCAACAAAACAAAATATATTGTGTTCTTATTGTTCTGGATCTGGCTTTCTATTAAAGGAACATTTTTTCGTTACTGTAACTCGCCATAAAGTTCAACATATCTTCCTTACTTTATAGTTATTAAAAAAGTTAATGAAAATTACTTCGTTATCAATACTGATGTTACAGTACGCAATGATTGTTAAACATCATAATTTTGCAGTGGATTTTTGTTAACAGTAAAACAACAATAAGTACCACGACTAACACGAGAACGTGAGACAACTATCGGAGAAAAAAGATGTTTTTACTAGAAGGTTGCCAGACCAGAACTACGCACAGCAAGATTTCTTTTATGTTATGAAAGTAAATTATCTTTTTGCATTGTTAGTAATATATTATCAGCAGCCCGCATCAACCTGTAAAACACATCATAAAATCTGCTGCACTGCTCTGCAATTCCGAAAGCTGAAAGAAATAATTTTACTTCACTATTACCTGCCCGCTTCTTTGCGGTATGATAGATTTTATGTAATGCAATTTGAATGCGCCGCGGCAACGGCTCGTTCGTTCGTAGCGCAGCTCTGCACCACGGATAATATTTAAATAACTGAAAATGTCTCAAAGGATGGGATAAAATACCACGCAAGCTTATTACAAATCATAATGCAAGGTTTCACTAAGTAACTCTATTCAAAACATTTAAACAATTCAATTAATTACACACCTTTCCAAAACTTTACTTAATGGCGTCCCTCTTACAAACTTGACAAAAGAATGCTACGCTAGCGTACAATATAACGTCACAGGCTATCCTACTCACGTAACTCCAAGAAGACGACAGAGAAATTAATGTTCGTTCTGTATTATTTATACTAGTCACATATTCTCATCTTTGTTTGATATTTAATAAGTATCGTCTGTGGCGGTTTCAGTACTCGCCGACACAGATATTATCTAAAATAAATTTAAAAAAAACAGTACATAATTTTATACAAGAACAAAACATGATACACAATGTTTTCTCTTTATTACATAATATGTCTTTTGCTAAGAGACGTTACAATCTCCATAGAAATTCTCTGATTTGATGACTATGCCGCAGTGTTCCAGTATTTCGTAGAGCGTGTTTTGTTGGAGATATCTTCTGTTAAGTCTGAAAGCCGTTCGTATTTTGTGGCAATGAGTTACACAACTTATCTTTTCGAGCCCAGTTTACTGAATAATTTGGCCCAAATATTTGAAATGAGAAGTTTTCTCCATTTTTCCGTATTCACTTACAAACTTTTTGGATGCTATAGCGCTGCTAACAATGTAATTCGTTTTTAAATGAGATTGGGAGACCTACTCCCTCTGCTGATTCTGTGAGAATTATTTATTTTCGTCATGTTTGATTGCCCCGACACAGAATTGTGTTCTGACCTTGTATTCTCTCCTAGTAGTAGCTGCTCCTATTTTGATTAATATTTCTTCCAACTTTGTAAAGGAATTTTTGTTTCCGTTGTTTTGATAAACTTGTATTTCAGTTGTCCCTAATTTTGTGTTTGTGTCTTCCGAGATTGTTATTCGTAATAGTTGGATTTTACTAGTATCAAATTTAATGTGTATCCACGATGAATTCACGTATACTTGAATTCACAGATCTCTAAATCGAGTCTCACTTGCCTATTGGGTCTTCCATCTTAAGCTTACTGCAAATTGAAGACTATGTTTCTCTAGACACGTTCCGCTTGTATTTGAAAAGCATCTTCTGTTGTCATTCTCGAAATGTGGATACCCAATGTGTGCATCCACTTCGATATTTATAGATTAAAAACAGAATTTTCTTACAAATTTTATTAAGCTGTAAATACCATATTACACATAAATTCTGGAAATATAGATACATAGAAAGTCTATACATTTTAATATTTATTAATTAAAAACAACATTTCTTTCTAAAATGGTTTTTGATCTGCAAGTATCGAAATGTATAGACATGTTATGTATCCATATGTCTTCAATGATCATCGAACGTGGTTTGTAAATAAAAGGGAAATGCGTCTTGTGAAAACTGCACTTTTTAATTTTTTGCCGTAACCTGAACATGAAAAAACCAATAATAATTGAGGAATTATTGTAGCTCTATCCTTCATATCTTATCGTTTCTAATAGTTATTGAACCTGCTACTTTTGTTCGTATTTAGGCGTATGTGGTATTTAGATGCTGACACTTTTTGTGCTCTACAAACATTTTTCTTTTTGTCGTACCATTAAGCAGGAATTAACAGTTTGTATACTAGTCGATCACTGCCATTAGGGAAAGCTTTTCAAGTAATATCGCAATACTCAGGTGAGGCGTGCGTTATCGCACAGCTGTGACGTCGGCTGGCTAACGCGCTGCCTGCTTTTATCCCCGTGCCTGTGTTTCCGCAGATTCGAGTTCGCCCCTGAAAGCCGGCAGCCTGCGGCGCGCGACAGCCACCCCGCGCCGCCAAATGGACGAGGGTGGCTCGCGCATGCGCGCTCCTGCCGACACTGATGGATGGCCGCTGCTTTGATGTCAGTCGGTCCCTCGACGAACGTGAGCCGGTGCGCGCCGCGCAGCTGCTACTGCGACCCGCTGCGTGAACGTGCCTTTCCTAATGTTTCTGCTCCCTCACCACATAATAGAATTAAGAGGAGATGCGAGGATAGAGAGAAGAATTGTTCCTCGTCCGACAGAGGGACAAAAACGCAAATTGTGATCTCTTAGGGTTTCTCTGCGTGATTAATTAGTAGTGACCTTCCGGGTATTCAGTGTATTTCTCTCACATCTTTGTAACGTTGAAAACGATTTAGATTTCCCAAAACCGGACGTCAATTGCGTTCTATGCGAATGTGGCGTGTCTTACGTGGGTCAGACTATTAGAATGGTCGAGGAGATATGCAATGAACATGAGCGACTCATCTAACTAAAACAGCCGAACAAATCAGCTATCACCGAGAGCAATCAGATACGACGAGACCAGTATCTTGATGCAAACGCCAAGTTGTCGGTAAATCCAATAAACCGAGACAGAGGTTTCAATTTAAACTAGAGTTAGGGTACCGTACTCAGTTTATTAAGATCCTACCGGCCATCAGATTCAATAGGGCTGGAAAATGCCGAGAGAATGTGCGAATCACGGGCTCTGAAAAGCAAATGAGCATCAAGGGAGATACGCGGGCGCCGGGGGTCGAACTCGAATATAAACAGCGTCGCGACAGCAATAATACTTCACAGTCTGATTGTAGTCCAGGCAGCAGGTATGTATTATAGCACATCTTGCAGCACCCGAATAAGATGGCTGGGCGGTCATCGAAATATCCCGAATAAGATGGGAGCAACTCGGTTGTACACCCAAAAGCACACCATTAAAACGTCAATTATTCTGCACATAACTGCTCATGTATAGTATTTGGTATAGCGTACCTGTTAGGAAGTCAACCGTTTAAATATTGTTGTGTGTTTTCTTCACACGCTATAGAAAAATGTGTCCAAACGCTTTTCCTTTAGTTCATGGGCCAGGAAACAGCTCGAAACTGTTCTAAACATCCATAATGCGGCCCGTTCCACTGAAGTATGCAATGTCTTGCAACTGGAGAAGACTGTTCGAGCTTTCTATGGCTTTCTATTTGCTCTAAATCTTTTTACTTAATTACATAGCGCCAACAGTAATTCACATACACGCTGGTCATTTCCTGAACGTACTTGTTAGCAAAACAACGAGTGTGTCAAAACATTAATCCGATTTCACAAGCCTCTATCTTCTCTGTGAGTCAAGACAGAAACTTGGTGTAATTTTTTTACTTATGCATCGAAAAGAGTTTATATCGGTGTCAGTCGTATGTGGCCGGTTCAAGTGCTTGCCAGAACGTTCTCCAAGCTGCAGCTGGCTCGCTCACTTGTTCATTATTGTTCAGTTGCTTCATGTCCAGAAGTCTATATAACACAGCAGTAAATTTGCGTTCTCAGTTACAACACGTAAAAATCAGCTGCAGCTGAAAGGAGTGATTTTCTAACTAATGACGTACCTTCGCGATGTATCGGGTGCAAGGGCCATATGAGATCTCACATTGCACCACTGGCCTCCAAGGTCACCTGACATATGTGATTTTTTTTCCACTTTTTGTGGACGTTTGTGAAAGTTCGTCCTCGTCAAACGTAGCCGAAGTGCGACGTCGCATAGCAACAGCAGCGAATGCGGTGACTCCAGACATGCTTGTAAAAGTATGGGGCGAGTGTGAATATCGCCTGGATGTTTGTCGTGCATATACTATAGGGCACATTTAAAAATTGTGAAAGAGAAAGGAAAATTTGGTCTTAAACGAAATTACAAAAAGTTACCCAGATTTTATGAGCATGCTTGTAGAAGATAATCCTTGTAAACTTGTATCCGTCTATTGAAAATATAGCCGGCCGCAGTGGCCGAGCGGTTCTAGGCGCTACAGTCTGGAACCGCGCGACCGCTACGGTCGCAGGTTCGAATCCTGCCTCGGACATGGATGTGTGTGATGTCCTAGGTTAGTTAGGTTTAACTAGTTCTAAGTTCTAGGGGACTGATGACCTTATATGTTAAGTCCCATAGTGCTCAGAGCCATTTGAACCATTTTGAAAATATAAAACTGTGTAGTCTAATGCGTAGTTAAAATTTATCTCTTGTTACTAGTTTAATTCATGCAGAAGGTAATTCCATGTGTAATTGGATGAATTATCCGGAAACATTGTCCCCGTGACGTCGTACACGAACCTTTAGCTCTTATATGTTCTGCTTGTCTAGAAGTCAACTGTTGTCATTGCATTGATTAATATTTTACCTGAAGATCGTGGAGGTGAAACTACGTCCCAGCAATATTGACGTCATCTCAAAGTCCACTGCCGCGCCGCGTCACTCTTCCAAACGGAACCTGGGTGCACTTATCATAACCTCTCCTCGTTAGCATATCTCACACCTGAGCACCCTTTTCCCTGTCGGGACGCACTTTTCCAGTTACACTTAATTTGTAAGTCATTGGAATTTTCATTAGATACCTAAGTGAAGCCTCTGTTATTTGAGTGAGAGTTGTTAATCGGTTAGAAGTAAATTACAGAAAGGGCAGTAGAGCTGCGAATAGAGCCGATCCCCCCCCCCTTTTACCCCAAGTGCTAATGCGTCAGTTGACGTCAACCCATGTCTCAGGTAATCACTTCGGCTGCAAATCACATCTCTTTTAGTAGGTACTGAGCAAAGTGGCGCAGCAGCTAAGGTAGTCAAGACTCGTTTACGGGAAGTGTGTGGCCTTTCAAAACGAGCTTGTGTACCGCCTGTGGCAACAGCGCGCCGACAGGACGTAGATTTCAGAACGATGTGGAATGAAAAGGGTCACAACATGAAAAAAAAAGAATAAAATATGGTTACCGACACCGAAACCATTTAAAATACATGATGAATCTAAACTCTACGACTAAATTTCAGTGGTTTTTCAGGGATATTTTATGAGCATTTTGGTATCAGCCCTCATGGTCTACGATCGTTCGTTCATTTCCTTTGGACTACGTGTTCCATGAGCAACTTGGTCGCCGGACGCGACACCTTTGGAGTCCTTCTTCTGGGGCAAGTGACGAGCCTAGTTTACAATTCTCCGATCGACAGAAGTACTTGGTTACTATGTTGTAGCAGCTGTGGAAGTACTACGCCAAACTCCCGGGATTTTTGAGGGTGTAAGACAAGCCATGGTGCATTGCCGTACACGCTGCTGTGCTTATGGTGGACAATACCTGTAAGGGAACAGTTCTGCATTTCCTACGTATTGTACTGTACTCTGACAGAACGGACTGAACACACGGTGATGCAAGTGTACGTCTTTCGTTTAAAACAGCCGCATTTCTCTGTGTTTTCTGTTTTACGTTACGGTGCTTGCATATTACAGACTATTTCATTATCATGAAGATATTTTCACAGAAATGAAAGGTACCTGTGGTAACAGCGTGAATAAATCGTAATTACAGTCTTACTCTGTAACGAGCCACCGGAGATCACGGTCCCCTTACACCGAAATACTGAAAAAATATCTCTGAATAGTTCCAAAATTTTGACAATGAAATTCCAGCTCACTCTGCACAATGTGAGATATCGAGTAACTGAAGCTAAGAAGAATTGGTGAATGGAATATGTAAGATACAAGGTGCAGAATTTTGGTTAGTGACAGACAGTTCAAGGATGGAGCAAAGACTTGCTACATGAGGGCCATAGTCACAGAGCGAAAATGGACGTAATGACTGCCTCTCATGTGATCATTCCTCTACACATCGAAGAATTTTAATTATAATGCTACTACTGCAAAAGAGAAACCAGCTGTTCACAGAGGGGATCTTATATTTCAATTTACGAAACAGCATGAATGTGCATTCCTAAGTTTGTAAAGAACACGTAATGCTGCAAAAAACACCCACCTTTAAACACGACATCGCAGGTTACTGATAAAACTGAAACGAATAAATAAATATCATACCTTCAACCAAAATATTAATTAACACATGGACACTCTATATGGATTCTTCTCTTTAAGCTTGCGCCATTCTTACATTTATAGTTCTCCTTAAAGTCTGAGCTTGTTCCCTAATTGTTCATACGTCACAGACAGGTGAAACACACAGATCGGCATGCCAATGCAAACAGAGACAGATGAAATGATTACCAACTATTGTGCATTGCAGCCAAGCCATAGTTAGTTCTTACTAAACGACAAATAAACAACGATAAGAGCGCTACAAAACAATGACACATGGTGCGTAACTCTGGAGTAACGAGAGCTTTTACACCCGTTTTGCTGTAATAGCACCTCCGCAGGATATTACTAACCGCAAATTGCGCTCGGGACTGTTTTCGCAGAGGAGCTCGCCGCTAAATTAACGAGCAGTCATTACAGCTGAAGTTACGCTCAGAGCGCACTTCATTACGAAGCCCGGGAGCGTAAGAACACCGCCAGGGCCGTGTGGGGCCGCCGCCGCTGCGGCCGGCGCTGCGCCCCAACTATTTCCAACTCTTCCTCTGGCCTGACGTTCCAAAGATGCATCTCAAACTTTAATCCCACGTGAATACCCTCGGTGATGTACACCGGTCATAGCCGAGAATTAAGAAAATGAAGCACAGAGTTTAAAAGCACGTCGATGACACATACGAATTGTTCGGAATGCATAACTGTGGTACAAGGAACCGACCTTTGCCTGTTTAAGGAATCGTCCCAGATGCAATGATTTAAGGAAGCCACGTAAAATCTAAGTTTGTCAGACAGGGATTAGAGTTTCACTCTTTGCAAACACAAATCTAAAACCACTGCGCCGCAACCTGGAGCTTAAATGCAGCCGCTAGTACACTGGCCACAAGATTACGAGACACATTCCTGAAAACTTCAAAGAAAATGTGTGATGACTCATCCCTACGCAGCAACTTCAAGATTTTGCCTTATTACTGGTACGCTATACACAGTGCGAGGTCAGTTTCATGTTTTTGTTTATTTCCATAAAGGGTTCAAATGTCTCTGAGCACTATTGGACTTAACATCTGAGGACATCAGACCCCTAGAACTTAGAACTTCTTAAGCCTAACTAACCTAAGGACATCACACACATCCATGCCCGAGGCAGAATTCGAACCTGAAACCGTAGCGGTCGCTCGGTTCCAGAATGAAGCGGCTAGAACCGCTCGGAAAGCATGACCGGCTTTCGATAAATGAAAGCCTTTAAGCGGCAATAGGATCACGAGTCAACAAAATGAATACAGCATCCAAACTAACTAAGAACATCTATAACTAGAGGAATATTTCCAGCAATGCAATATTGTGACATTACCAGGCAGTGATCCGCGCTGAATCATTATACGCAGCAGAAATATTTAATCTAATAAGAACAGGGAAACATAAGAGACTAGAAATTGTGGAACGAAAGATTCTCAGAACAAGATTGGAACCTCGAAGAACAGATGATGATCAATTTAGAAGGTGAATGAACTGAAAATTGTATACCAAGAGTGAGAGAAACTTTCTGACATCATCAGGAAAAGGAGCGTGTTCTTCAAACACATCTTTTGTATGGACCATCAGAGGATAACTTATCAAATAATACAGATTCTGCTGAATAAGAGAACCAAACTAAGCTGGGTGCAAGAAGTTCAAAGAGATCTGAAAGAAACGGGAGTACCAGAACCAGAGATATACAACAGGATGATTTTTAAACAAAAAATTCAGGCTCTCACATGTTTAGAGGCCATAACTAGACCCAGAACAAAATTATCGTTTACAGCAGAACGAACCAGGTTGCAAAGCATGAGAATGAAAAACAACTAGCAGGAAGAAAGACCAGAAGAAACGAAGCTGACGCGAATAACGTGGTCGTCAAATGAGCAAAACGAAAAGAAGAAGAAGTAAGCGTTTAAATGATCTGCGGAACACCATAGCACTTGGTCTAATGAAAGCTATATTAGCATCAATTTTTGAAAGTATAAATTTGATATAAAAAGACATTGTATTCCGCCTAAAATCGTAACCCCTCAGCCTGTTCACAGTAACATCAATTCTCGTAATACAGGAAACGGCTATACGTAATTACGTCAACCAGCCATCACTGCTCAGCAAGTTTCACATAACCTGTAAGATGTAACTAATAAGAAACATTATTCTTGACGTACCGTTACTGTAACATTAAAAAAGTGTATTCATCACATGCAGTTCAGCAATCATCAAGATGCAACCTAATATCACAACAACAACGACGGTGAACAAGCTTTCTTGAACCCCCCCCCGCCACACACACACACACACACACACACACACACACACACACACACACACACACGCACACACACACACACACACACTATTTTCTTACAAGAAGCGACTGTTTCACGATTACATTGGCCGTCTATAACTGTGAAAGTGTTTCCAGTGCAGGATTTTGTGCACGAACTGGCCTCTCTATTATGTCCCATATATGTTCGACGGGATTCATGTCGGACAATCTGCGTGACCAAATCATTCACTCTAATTTTCCAGAATGTTCTTCAAACTAGTCTCACATTGCCATCCATAAAAATTCCACAGTCGTTTGGGAACGTGAAGACCATGAATGGCTGTAAATGATTTCCCAGCAGCCGAACATAACCATTTCTAGACGATGATCGGTTCGGTTGGACCACAGGACTCAGTCCATTCAATGTAAACACAGCCCACACCATTATCCAGCCACCACTAGCTTGCACAGTGCCTTGTTGACAACTTTCGGTCCATGGTTTTGGGAGGTCTGCGTCACTCTCTAACCCTACCATCAGCTCTTACCAATTGAAATCGTGACTCATCTGATCAGGCCACAGTTTTCCAGTCGCCTAGAGTCCAATCGATATGGTTACCAGCACAGGAGAGACGCTGCAGGCGATATCGTGTTGTTAGCAAACGCACTCGTGTCAGTCGTCAGCTGTCATACCCCATTAACGCTAAACTTTGTCGCACTGTCCGAACGGATACGTTCGTTGTACGCCCCACATTGATTTTTGCTTTTATTTACGCAGTGTTGCTGCCTTCAGCACTGACAGCCCTACAGAAACGTCGCTCCTCTCGGTCGTTAAGTGAAGATCGTCGGCCATTGGGTTGCCCGCAGTCAGATGTAATTCCTGAAATTTTATTTTCTCGGTACATTCCTCACCCTTCACCTGCACATGTTAGGCAAAATTTTTCTGCCTGGCTCATGTAGTACTATCACCGTCAGAGGGTGGTACGGGACTACAAGTCCCACCGCCACACCTCCAAAGTGAATTGCAGTGACGCAGTCACTGCCCTATGGAAATTTACTGCCTCACCAACACAGTTAGACCGCAATAGACCGGTGATGCTGTATTGTAACATATCACCCCGGACTACAAGTCCATTAAAAAAAAAAAAAAAAAAAAAAAAAAACCGACACTGTGGATCTCGGAATATTGAACTCCCTAACGATTTCTGTAAAGGAATTTCCCATGCGCCTAGCCCCAACTACCATTCCGCGTTGAGTGTCTGTTATTTCCCGTCGTGGGGCCATAATCATGTCGGAAACCTTTTCACACCTATCACCTGAGTGGTCAGGGCGACAGAATGTCAATCCTAAGGGATGCCGGCGCGGTGACTCAGCGTGTTCGGTCAGAGGGCTACTTGCCCTCTGTAATTAAAAAAAAAACTGAGTAAAGGAATCAACGATCAACTTAAACGGATGGCATCTGATGTCCGCCCAGACAAAACGCAACGAACAGCACCGAACAAAAAATAAAGAAAAAGGGCCCGGGTTCGATTCCCGGCTGGGTCGGAGATTTTCTCCGCTCAGGGACTGGGTGTTGTGTTGTCCTAATCATCGTCATTTCATCCCTATCGACGAGCAAGTCAAATCGGCAGCCAGCGAACGGTCTACCCGAAGGGAGGCCTTAGTCACACGACTTTTTTTTTACCTAAATACAAATGACAGCTCCACCGATGCAGTTCCCTTTTGTACCTTGTGTAGGTGGTACTGCCTCAATCTGTATATGAGCATATCGCTTTCCCATGACTTTTGTCACCTCAGTGCAATTTACGGCTATCGAAGAGTTGATTTTAGATTATTTCAGTAACTTTTGTTTTATATGAATGTAGTAATAGACGCTTTATTATCAGCAAAACGTGCTGAAAAATCATAGTAGTATACTGAATTAAAAAAAACTGACTGCTAGGAAAACAACACAGATAATTTATTGACAACAGTGACGGTACCAATACTTAGCCACTATCGGCACCGTCAAAAAGTACGAATTATTGGAACATTTACTTTAATCAAAAGATCCGATAAATCCAAAGCAGTTCGCGGCTGGAAAATGTTTCGCTTCAAATCAAGAATTTAGTGTCGTTGTTGATGGATATTTTGGAGCTTTTCCAGAATCGCACTTTAGGAATGACGTCTGGTCATTGAAGTATGTTGCACGCAGTATCCTGATTGTCAAAGTCAATCTTGAGATATCAGTCCCCGAAAGTTTCACCTTCTACTTGTAAAACGTGTGTAAATTACTTAATATACGCTTCTAAAATGATGTGTCAGTGGCCATTTTAGTGTAGCGTAAATGTGTTAATCTTTATGTTTCCCTTTAACCCCAAATAAACTTTTGTTCCTTGACAGCAACAATTACAGATAAATTTAGCTGCTTTCATCGAATGGGTTAAGAGAATGATGAAAACGATCTTCATTAAAAATGCAGATATAGTTGCAGCAGTTATGCACGATATTGTTATTGTGTGAGCGCTGTGTTTTCGCCAGAAGCGGTACCTAACTTCATTTTTAGATGGCTCCAAATAACAGGCAGTCTGAAAATAGCGACACACATAATGTGGTTTATCGACACCTGTATAACGCTCATACCAGGAACTACTTAGTGTTTCCGCACAAGAATTGAATTAGAGCGCTGAAACACGAAACTGCTTCATCTATCTATATCCGAATCCCGCTCCAGCTACTGCCGGGTCTGGGTGCTGACGAGTCCTCTCCATTTGGCTCGGTCCTCCCACCAATTTTCTTCCTCCACTTGCTGCCAGGTCACACCCCTCCTTTCCACAGATATTCTCACTCCCATTTTCCACCGTGTTCTTTGGCGCCCTCTAGGTCTTTTCCCATCCGTCTTTAGTTCTTCCATAGTTTTGGGGACTCTCTGCCCATGCATTCTCTTAACATTCCCACACCATCTTAACCTTTTTTTTTAATTTCTTCTCTCATACTTTCTTGCTTAAGGTCCTTTCTAATCTCTACATTCCTTACTCTGTCCATTTTTGTTTTTCCCTTAACTGCTTTGAGAAATTTCATTTCCCCTGCTTGCAGTCTGCTCTAGTCCCTTTCTGTCATCGTCCATGTTTCTCCACCATAGGTGACAATAGGGAAGTAGTAATTTTTATACAGAAGGAGTTTTGCTTTTTCTGAAATTTCCTTATTCCAAACCAGGTGTTTTATTGTTTGGTAGAAGTTGCCTCCCTTCTGTAACCTCCTATTAATTTCGTTAGTTATTCTTCCATCCCTAGATATTTCACTCCCTAAATAAGCGAAACTTTCTACCACTTTGAGGGGTTCTCCATTCAAGATAATATTTCCGTTGATCCCTTTCTCTCTTCCAAATACCATTACTTCACTCATATCTTTATTTATTTTTAATCCATACCTGATCATTATTTCCTTCCACGCATCAAGCTGTAACTGTACATCTACCTCTTTATCACCCCATATTACCATATCATCTGCAAAAATCATCTTTTTATCTTTTTCTTTTACTATATCTTTAACTGTCCTATTCATTCCCTCCATCAAAACATTAAAAAGTGCAGGAGATAGAATACTTCCTTGCTCAAGCCCTTGTCTTATTTCGAAGTATTCAGAGTTCCCCAATGGTGTTCTAATTCTACAATTGTGTCCACTGTACATTGTCTTTATTATATTAATGTATCCATCTTCTATATCTATCTTCTTCATTTCTTCCCAGAGTGTTTCCCTGTTAAGTGAGTCATATGCCTTTTCTATGTCTATAAAAACCATTATCACCCTTTTGTTGTACTCCCAACTTTTTTCCATCAGTTGACGGATAGAAAATATCAGGTCGATCGTGCTTCTTCCTTTCCTAAACCCATGCTGTTCTTCACTCAGCTCCTTTTCTATCTTTTCACTTATTCGATTTAGTAAAATTCTTTCAAAAATCTAGGCTGTATGACTCATAAGTTTATTCCTCTGTAGTTTTTACAAAGTCTTTTATTGCCTTTCTTGAAGATGGGAACAATGTCTTCTGTTCTCCAATCGTCAGGTATTGTACTGCTTCTCCACACACTTGATAGTACTCTACACAGCCACTGCATTCCCACTGGACCTGCTGCTCTTATCATGGCCACTGATACTTCATCAGGTCCTGGGGCTTTCCCCCCATTCATCTTCTTCACAGCTTTTTCCATTTCTTCCCGTGAAATTTGTCCTAATTCTGCTTCTCAACTTCTCTCAGTTTCTCCATTATTTGTTGTTTTCTCATGTACCTGCGCCTCAGCGTTTAACAGCTTCTTAATATGTTCTTTCCAGAGATCTTTTATATTCCCTGGATCTTCAATCACGGTACCGTCCTCTGTTTCCATCTTTACTGGTACTTCAGAAGCCTTCCCTTTATTTTTCATCATTTTATACCTTTGATTGTGGCACCATACACAATCATTAACCCGGCTCCAGGGAGGTTGGGTTCCCTTCCCTGTTCCTCCACTGGGGTAATTCCTGTCTGGCGCGTCCACGTCGCGGGGGTGGGCATCCTACACTTCAGTAGGCCGGAGTACTAGGATGGCTGAGTTCAGGCAGGGACCCAATCCCGTGGGGTATAACACGGAACCCCTGCCCAGGGTTACGGGTGAAGACCTTAATGGCAGCGACGGCGGAGAAGGAAGACTTCGGAACGGCGTAGCTGGCAGATGAGGCAACCCTCCTTTCTGGGGATTAAATGAGAAGGGAACCACTGCCTTGTGGTGGAGGAGAAACTCCAAAGGCTAAGGGAGACAACCCCAACAGAAAATCCTTCCTTGCGTTAGGCTTAGCAAGCCATTAGGAAAGTCTTCATATATTGCTTTCAAAACACAAACAAAAGGAACTGCTTCATGGACCCTGCAAATAGTTCACAGGTTGAAACTCATACGCCGAGAGCACGAGTTAAGCGACCGCCCTCCGCCGCGCGGCCAGCTATCGCCCAGCTCCAGCGGTTATCGCCCAGTTCCAGTTCTCCAGTGCTACAGTTGCCTACAAGTTACCTAGAATGCCGACCAGTCTAGTCGTTGGAAAGTTTATGTCGCCTGTCTAACATTATTCAAAGTGATACTCAAAGCGTTTACCGTATTGACCGGTACTGAACTTCAACTGGATTAGTTAGCAATCGTCCACTACATTTAGTTAGCTTAGATGTAGAACTTTACATCAGTACCATTCCTTCTGTCAAAGCTAAAGCTGAGTGTATTTCGATGTGCCTTATTTCAATTAATGATAGTTACTGTTTATCATCTCTTGCCTAGTGGTTCTGTTTCAGATATAAAAGGCGATCAAAAAGCTTCCTTTCGAAGGCCGTACAATCCAGAATCGGTGTGCCAAACAGGCAAGAAGTCCAAAACTGCCTACTGCCTTGAAGGCCTTTTGTAAGGGACCGAAGACCTGATAATCGCATTGGGAGAGATCAAGACAATAGGACAGGGGCTTGGGTGTTTCCCACTTGAGTTGACGTAACATCAGCGTTGGCGCACCATTCCGACAGTCATCCTGCCTCATACACATTCTTCATTCTCCGATGTGTGTCTGCTGGTGATTGTTCTTCGGCATCCAAGAAAAGAATAACAGCACGTTCTACATCTACATCTACGTGATTACTCTGCTATTCACAATAAAGTGCCTGGCAGAGGATTCAATGAACCACCTTCAAGCTGTCTCGAGCCCCGATTTTTCTTATTTTATCGTGATGATCATTTCTCCCTATGTAGGTGGGTGCCAACAGAATGTTTTCGCAATGGGAGGAGAAAACTGGTGATTCAAATTTCATGAGAAGATCCCGTCGTAACGAAAAACGCCTTTGTTTTAATGACTGCCACTCCAATTCACGTATCATGTCTGTGACACTATCTCCCCTATTTTGCGATTATACAAAACGAACTGCCCTTCTTTGTACTTTTTTGATGTCATCCGTCAGTCCCACCTGATGCGGATCCCACACCGCACAGCAATACTCCAGAATAGGGTCGACAAGCGTGGTGTAAGCAGTCTCTTTAGTAGACCTGTTGCACCTTCTAAGTGTTCTGCCAATGAATCGCAGTGTTTCGTTTGCTCTACCCACAATATTATCTATGTGATCGTTAGGTTATTTTTAATTGTAATCCCTAAGTATTTAGTTGAATTTACAACCTTCAGATCTGTGTGACTTATCGAGTAATCGAAATTTAGCTGATTTCTTTTAGTATTCATGTGAATACCTTCACACTTTTCCATATTCAGGGTCAACTGCCACTTTTCGCACCATACAGATATCTTATCTAAATCATTTTGCAAGTCGTTTTTACCATCTGATGACTTTACAAGACGGTAAATTACAGCATCATCTGCAAACGATCTGAGACGGCTACTCAGATTGTCTCATGTGTCGTTAATATAGATCAGGAACAATAGAGGCCTATAACATTTCCTTGTTTGAACGCCGGATATTACTTCTGTTTTACTCGATGACTTTCCATCTATTACTACGAACGGTGACCCTTCGGACAGGAAATCACGAATCCAGTCGCACAACTGAGGCGATACTCCGTAGGCACGCATTTTGGTTAGAAGACGCTTGTGAGGAACGGTGTCGAAAGCCTTCGGGAAAGCTAAAAATATGGAATAAATTTGACATCCCCTGTTGATAGCACTTATTACTTCATGAGTATAAAGAGCTAGTTGTGTTTCACAAGAACGATATTTTCTGAAACCGTGCTGACTATGTGTCAATAAATGGTTTTTTTTTTTTTTTTTTTTTTTTTTTTTTTTTTTTTTTTTTTTTTTTTTTTTTCTTCGAGGTACTCATAATGTTCGAATACAGTATATGTTCCAAAACGCTACTGCAAATCGGCGTTAGTGATATAGGACTGTAATTCAGAGGATGACTCCTACTTCCCTTTTTGGGTATTGGTGTGACTTCAGCAATTTTCCAGTCTTTAGGTACGGATCTTTCTATGAGCGAGTGGTCGTATATAATTGGTAAATACGGAGCTATTTTATCAGCATACTCTGAGAGGAACCTGACTTTTATGCAATGTGGACCGGAGGCCTTGCTTTTATTAAGTGATTCGAGCTGCTTCGTTACTCCAAGGATATCTACTTCTATGTTTCTCATCTTGGCAGTTGTTCTTGATTGTAATTCAGGATTATTTAGTTCGTCTTCTTTGGTGAAGGAGTTTCGGAAACGTTGGTACTGTTTGGATGCATTTGGTAATAACGTCACCATAGTTCACGTTTCTGCATTGACCGCACACGCGTCGGAGAGAGACGAATGCCACACTAATCCCTTGTCCATATGTTTGTACTTATATACCCGCATCTGGGTGACGCTAAGTTGCATGCCCTCAAACAGTAGCTTTTTGATCGCCCCTTGTCTATTGCCTCGTCAAGAATTTGTAGCTCGTGTGTAAGGAGGCTACTTCCACTTAACTACAGATTTGCGTAACAGGGGGTTCGCTTCCTGCTACATTTACGTTGGGCACCTCTCTTTGGTGAACACAACAGTGACAAATACTGAAACTTCTTAATTTAAATGAGTGTCGCTGTACTTAAATTGCTGAATGACTGAGACCCACAATATTCTAGAGCGCCGGCCGCTGTGGCCAAGCGGTTCTAGGCGATACAGTCTGGAACCGCGCGACCGCAGGTTCGAATCCTGCCTCGGGCATGGATGTGTGTGGTGTCCTTAGGTTAGTTAGGTTTAAGTAGTTCTAAGTTCTAGGAGACTGATGACCTCAGCAGTTAAGTCCCATAGTGCTCAGAGCCATATCCTAGTGCAACTCAATCAGACTGCTCAAAAAAATTACTACCTGACTTCAAATAACTAATTCAAAAGAATGGTCCTGACTAAAAAGAAATCCCAACAATAACCTATACATTTCATTAATCACTTACCTCACAAAAATCTTCATTACGCGATCTACTGTAATACAGCGAGCGTCAATACTGCCAGCTAAATAAAAGATTCTGGCTACTAAAGCCACTAACTACTAATAGGCATGTGGTTAGCAAAGGAAAGATTTTGTTGCAAGCCAAATAATGTATTTCTTTACCATAATAATGTGACATCCAGTTCAAACACGAATATAAATCGCCATTGACATCCAGTACAAAGATATGTAATCATGAATAATTTTCAATGTCCAAGTCGGATACTTCCACATCGTTTGCCTACGCTAACACTTCAGACCTCTATCCTCCATCAATGCTACCTTCTCAAATGGTTCAAATGGCTCTGAGCACTATGGGACTTAACATCTGTGATCATCAGTCCCCTAGAACTTAGAACTACTTAAACCTAACTAACCTAAGGACATCACACACATCCATGCCCGAGGCAGGATTCGAACCTGCGACCGTAGCAGTCGCGCGGTTCCGGACTGAGCGCCTAGAACCGCTAGACCACCGCGGCCGGCGCTAACTTCTCACATTTAACATCCATCACTGCTGGCTGTTCACCTCCAACTGCCCAACAGTACTTCCATCACTCCTGGCGACTAACTTCCAACTGCCCAACACTACTGGAGATTAACTTCCAACAACAAGTCCAACCAGCCACAGAGTCTCTTACAAAGAAAGCGCAGTCACAGATCCAATGCAAAGCGCTACACAGCGCTGCCAACACAGAAGCAGCCCACTTACAATACATGCAGTACGATAAAAGCGAAGCCTTTATAGCCGAAGTTCTTATTTCCGATAGCAGGACCACATTTCAATGATACATGTCTACATTAAACCGAAACTGATTTATCGTTGTGATCATCTCAAAATAAAAATCAAAAACCTTATTTTCTGTTACTACAGTTACGTTGGTTGTCGATCTCGCAAGAGATAAGCAGGAGTCAAGAGCGATATTAAAAAATAAAAAATTCTGCCACAAGTTCCCTGGCACCGTCTTGACCTCAAGGAAACTTGCACGCCTTTGTGTGACAGCAGGGACGCACAGAAAAGCCGCTGATCCCGACCACAGTTGGTCCACCCCCTCCTCCGTCCCGCACCAGAACTCTCGCTTCGCCAGCACGACTCCTCGACACGGCACAGAACGCTGCATTATTCAGCGCCAGCGGTCGCTGTAGCGGACGCCAGGGCGCATGCACAAATCCCCGTTGGCCGTGCCGGTCGCTCATTTCCGCGATAGTCGGACTCGAATTACTGCCAGTCCGCAGCGGCGCGCTCTTCATTTATTCACGTCGGCCGGCTACATCGGCGTGCTCGGAAACATTCGAAAGTAAAATGAAACAGGCGACGGGCAAGCGAAAAAAGTGCAACGTACCAGCAACAGTAATTGGTTGTAGCGTGTTCTTGTTGATAAAAAAACAACATGTTGTTTCCATAGCTTTTTAACCTCAGCTCTTTTTATATCTTTAATTTATATTCGAATGTTATTTCTGATAATCACGTTAGACGTTCTAGGCGCAATAAATTTCTTTCTTTCCCGGATTTCTGTTTGCACCGCGTTCGAGCATGTACAATTTTCCAGCTTTCGTCATCAAACCAAACTACAATGTATCTTTAACTGTCTTTATGTATTTATCGATTTTTTTAAACTTTCCACTCTATTTGAGTATAATGAGAGCATACCACGTGTCATAGACTAATTGATTAATGATGCATAGATCCGTGATTCGGTACCCGGGAAACTGGTTTCGAGTTTTATGCGGTAAAATGGCGTAAGGGGATTTACATAGCTACGTGGAGACCATTGAAGAGCTGCCAGAATAAAACAAACTGCAACAATGTAATACATGCCTATGATGTGGCGTCAGGTCTTACAGTTCGTTACAAATAGTGGAGACCCACGTTATTATTACGTGTTTCATATTTCCGTCCACCGTTCTTCTGTTTGCGAATTTCCATATTCCAATAGCACATCGCACACAGGACAGACAATTTTATTGACATTCACGATCATGTTCCTGTGTTTTCTTCAAAGGAAATTAGTATCGTCTCTTTATTGCGATTTCTTCTTTCTAATCTAGTTAATGAGAGACTGAAAGGAAAAGTGGTATTGACTGAACATGTTCTCCCACTTTCCCTGGAACATTTACCAATTAATTCATATTTTATGTTATTTGAACACCATAGGATACCAATACTATGTTAAAACCAATATGATGAGTAGTTTTATCAACAAAGATTGGTAATTGTAGTCCTCTCACTTCTTCCTCCTATCTCCAGGGTTAGTGGAAATTAAAATCTCCTGGTACTATTTTAAATCTACTACGACATTGATAGTTGCACTCAGCAGAACCTTCCAGCTGGCTTCCTTCTGCCACCTACACCTCGGCGAGTTCAGTTCGAATACCTCATGCCTATACAAAGTCGCTCCCTCGAAAAATTAAGTGATACAGTAAGTGAATAGTGTAGTACAATCTGTATTGTATTGAACATGAGCACTCGGGGATATGCAGTGCTGGCTCCTTGCTAGCCACTTGTCCGAAACCTAATCTTCGTCCAAAATGCCTTTTGTTCCGTCCTCTTTCTTTCTGTCCTAAACTCTTTGTCCTCCTCTTTCAGCATCTCACGATGGATACCGGCTACCAAATTACCAGATAGCAACCTTTTCAAATCTTACTCTTTTCCTGCCATCTGTAGCAATGTTTTCTAGGTTCTTGTAGGTGCAGTACACAGTTCCGTCATTTCTAGAAAATATATGTACCTGGACTCATGTTCATGGAGAGCCATGGAATCACTGAAAACGATTATTTTTTCTATTTCTTCGTCCATATTCACCTCTAAGACTACTTACTTGTTGACAGGCTTACTTACAATACTAACAGAAATTCTTATCTTTGTAACCGTCACAGGAAACTCCACTGTCTTTTCATTTGTAGTTACGTTATAAAATCTTACTGCAATACTTGAAACACTACTTCTGTTCCCAGGAGGTGATCTCCCACAACATTTAATGCTACTGCAATTGAGATTTTTCAGCGGTGGCTTAACACAAATCTGCCCCATTCAAAAGATTCTTCCCTAGTTTATGGATGCAGTATTTACTCACAGGTCCAACATTTACTTCATCCTCAAATGCATCCCTTTCCCACTGAGCAACAAACCTGTTTCCTCTTTAAAGCTCTCATCTTTATGTCTGAAGTTCTCTGACACCTTAGAATTTCTAATTTATCTTTGACATTATAATATGGTAAAAAATTTTCAGTACGTTACCAGTTATCAGTCTCATTCTCTGACACATGTTTCTCATCCATTCAGTGCTCAAGTCTTTGACATTCACCATTAGTTCCTGACCATCTACAAAAAATGTGACTGCACGTCACCATTCTCTTCCGCATTACTATCACAGCTGTTGGAAACTTTTCTACAATTCTCTTCATCCAGATGGATATCCACTGCACTATTGGAAACTCAGACTGTGTTATCCACAACAGCTGCTTCACATAAGAACAATGACACTTGCCTCCATATGTTCAACCGTATGACCGTCATCACAGTTTACTATGCCCATTCGAGCATCGTCATTAACAACCTGTTTGTCTACATCACTTTCAGCACCACTTCATTCATCGCGTAAATCCACTTTGGTTACCAAGATCACTAAAACACACACATTCATACCAGGCACATAAACTGTTTCAGGATACTCATCTGCCACTTTCTCGGCGAACGAACTTGTCTGTTTAGTAATCAGCTCCACACTACCATCTAACACACCTACATCCTCAACTATATACCACAATATCATCATTAACGTTATCATCTCTTAAACGTTTGATTCATTGGTCACATTCTCATTACAAATTACTTCTGTTTAAGTTCATTCTTCTTTCGCATTAATTGCTTCCCAACTCCTCCTTCCTTAGGGGTAATTATAGAGGTTAAATTCGCTCAAACAGTACCATATATCACTCCCTATAACTACATCTGTGTTACAAACACATTTTTACTTGTGCTTCCACTGTTCCATATTTAATATTCTTAGCCCTATTACTTGTAACGTTTATCGTTCCATCTCGGGCCACAGTTGAGACAAATTTCAGTTTTCCTGATTATGTCTAGTCTGCTACCTTCTGTCAGCACTATTATGGAATTCTCTTCGTGTCTGCACCTGTCCTTGTTTCTATGATAGACTTTTCTTTCCGCGGAAATCATCCCTTGACTGTTCTGTGCCCAATTTGGCCTCCTGTCTCTGATTAAAATCCTGTGGCTGCTTTGTTATCCCTGTGAGTTTGCATTTACAGCTTGCTTTGGTTTTTTCTTAAGACTGTTAACCTCAGTAAAAACACCTAGCGGTGAGTCTAAATGACTCAATTTTTCGTAATTATTCACTAAAAAATTCTCGTTGACTATTTGTCTGCCCCATATAACGGACTGTCTAAAATTCCGTGTTGTAGGAGACTTTCCTTCGCCCTGTTCTAATTCTTAAGTAAGAGCAGCTGCTCAAACATATGTTATGAAATAATACTCTACGCTCTTACAATAAATAAAATCTTTGCCGAACGACTGCAGTTCTCTTACAGTGACAAAAAATATTAAAATACTTGTGTTTTTCTCACGTAACATGATAGTACTTCGTTACAGTTCAAAATTACATAAAATATATCATAAGAAACATAACATTTACAATCAACTTTACTGAAAAAGAAATTTAAATTATTTATAAAGACAGTTCCCTTCGCCTGTAATATGTGCCCGTATCTGTTATGTGTATTACACGTAGACGTTGAAAATTCGAAAAAATGGTTCAAATGGCTCTGAGCACTAGGAGACCTAACTTCTGAGGTCATCAGTCCCATAGAACTTAGAACTACTTAAACCTAACTAACCTAAGGACATCACACACATCCATGCCCGAGGCAGGATTCGAACTTGCGACGTAGCGGGCGCGCGGTTCCAGACTATAGTACCTAGAACCGCTCGGCCACTCCGGCCAGCTGAAAATTCCAGAAAATTTATTTAAAATTTGGTAGATGAAAGGAAATGGCTGGGTGGCAATATGGTACTACGTGTGTGAGTGGAATGTAGTGGTGAAGACGTACTATCTGGAAGAATAGTATGACTTCTCATAATTATTGGGGGAAGAAGAAATTCCTTAGTCTGTATGGTGTCACAGACATGGCACTAAAGTACATGAGGTCCATGTCAACAGTGCATCAAATCAGCTAAGTTTATAAAAAAAAATTGTTGTAAAGTGCGGTATTCATAAATCTGTCGACACAAATTTCATAAAAGTCAGCGATATGAACTTACTTTCTGCAACTTGTCACCATAAGTTGTATAACGTCGCTTCACGAAAATCTTTTAGCTATTGCGCGTAACACAGTAGATTTCATTAGCTGTGCACCATATTTTTCTACAGGAGAAGCATTGCCTATGCTTGATGAGGAATGTTGAGTGGATGACTGTGGATGAATGTACTATTTTATATTTGCCTTGTGATTATACTTTGCCATTTTATTATGCTTCGTGGTAGGAAAAGGTATCAAAAGTATCGTCTTCGTCTACCTTCTGCTTAACATGTTAATAAGACTCAGTTTATCTCTTGTTTAAAATTCCGACTTCAAAATTCTGAAAATAAATAAGTTTCCATAACTATGTGTGGTTGTAGAATTTTAGTAGTAACAAGTTGCTGAGTAGTCCGACACACTCAGAGTCTCGACATTTAATTAGGCCGATGATAATTAAATATTAAATCGCGACGGCAGCGTTACAAGTACGTTAACGCTTCATGTCTGTGTTGTATTGACGGTAGTATAAGAATACCTGTCGCCCACATCGTCACGATAAATATAGTTTTTCTGTCGATGCTCGGTTTCTTAGCGAGATTTTACAAGTCATGACTTGGAATGGTTTAAATCCGAGGGTAATTTATTGTTGGTGCGAATTAATGTGTAAAACACCCGTGTGAGAGTACAGTTTAATGTGATCATCGTATTCGATAAATCAGCTGTCGCGGAAAGGTGCAAGGTATTACACCGACTTAGTAGTGCTGATAGAACCGTGTGTGGGAAGAAAGTGCTTGGCATTACTTAGGACTTTTTGGCTCCCTTTGTTTCGGTGCCAGGGGCAACGTTATTTCGCAAATTTCTTTTCCTGTTATATGTGGTTTCACGAGGCTACCAACTAAATTCAGATTTTTTAAAATGGTACTTATGTTCTAATTGTCCCTGCAACAAATCCCCAAGCAGGCACGCACTGCATGGCTCTGGCCCTCTTGGCAGCGGGCCACACATGGTGTTAAGGTAAGAAAGGGCTCTCAGTTGCACACTATATGGACAGGAACAAAAGATGGGGCTAGGTATCTACGTCACTTCGCCCTAACGAAATTAGTCCAGTAAATGACGGAAAACTAGAGTAAAAATTCGTTTAGTAGCAAATTTTTGTACAGTGGTAGGAGGGAGTGCCATAAACAACATACTAAAAATCGTGAACGGTGGGGTGTGAGCGTGAGGAAGAGCGAGGGGGGGGGGGGCCTTTAAAGAGCACTTTTTTATGTTTTTCTTCACTCTCTCGAAAATCGTGGCTTCTAGCGAAGACTATATTAACTATTCCACAGAGAAGGTCCTAGTCATTTTTTTTTTCAAAATTATTAATTTCCGCGTTGCAAGGTATGGAAAATCACAGCTTATTAAAAAAAATTAATGGTATAAAATTAACTTTTATTGTTAAGTGAAACGCTTTAAGAAGAAATCTCAAATGCGTGTGAGTCCCATCTAAGTACAGGGAACTGTATTAAGCGATAAAATGTGTTCCGGGGGCGTAACAGGTTGCAAAGTGAAAATGGGAGGAGGGGCGGGGCGGTGAGAAGCGTGAGGGGAGGCACGTCGTCGGACCATGGCTGCACCTCCCTCCTCCGTAGGTAGACCTAGCAGGCGATTCCCCATTCTTTCTTTCCCGTCACGTCACAAAAGCAACTACAGCGTGTTTCACAAAATTATACCTACTCTTCCGCAGCTTGTCTGGTGACACAGTGTGTAGACATACCCAGGTGTGTTTATTTTCCACACAGTGCGTTAGCAGTGCATGGAATGCATTGGCCAGTAGGAGTTACTAACAATACTAACACAAGAGAGGCAAATGACAAAATCTACATAAGCCTTTCCATACTGTTCTCCATCGCAAGAGGGGGAACTGATTATTACATGTTCTCCAAGGCAGGTCTAGCGTTCTTCCAGGAAAGTCTACTTTCCCCAATTTAGGCGTAGCTCACTTTTAAGTTTACAAAAATGGCTCTGAGCACTATGGGACTCAACTGCTGAGGTCATTAGTCCCCTAGAACTTAGAACTAGTTAAACCTAACTAACCTAAGGACATCACAAACACCCATGCCCGAGGCAGGATTCGAACCTGCGACCGTAGCGGTCTTGCGGTTCCAGACTGCAGCGCCTTTAACCGCACGGCCACTTCGGCCGGCTTTAAGTTTACAGACAGATCATACTTCCACAGCATTTCATATCCAGTTCTGTCATTTGAGTAGACAAAACAACTTCACTGAGCTCATGTAGGCATTTTCAGTTTATTAACTGAGTTTTCCTTTGCCGTTGTTAAGAGAGCTATTATGTGAAGAAGCTCCGCAGTTGAAGTTGGAGCTGGAGCTGTCTGCCACGCTGCCCCAAGTGTAACGTGCTGGCAAAACGTGTTCGACAATGTCGATTTCACTGTCTCCACTGCCAGTGGCTGGAATATTTGTCACAGCATAAGGGGTATCAAATGTATCATCCCAGCCTCAGCTCTCCCAACACCTGATAAGGGCAAGACACTTGAATTGGCTCGCTCTGCAACAGAAGTAGGCCACTTTGGTGTTACGAAACTTTACATATTTCAACATAAGCCAAGCAGTGCTTTACAGCAGATTACTGTTCTTGGTTTGAACGTAATCAGTACATCAAACATATTTACACCCACCTTACAAGATATAATGTGGACGTGTAGTAAGTGACTATACTCACTGCAGCCCACTCCACAAGTCCCAAAAATCCCTGAATTGAAGAGATTTATGCAGTCTACCAATAATACAACTGGCTTTGACAGAAGTGCTGTAACTTCCTGGTCATTCGTTACAGCGCGGTTACATGGATTTACAATATGCTGTCAACGACAGAGAGCAGCAAGATGACACATTAAATCCAATCCCTTCCCCATGAACATTACATAGGTCACTGACAACACCACAGTTCCAAATTAAGCACTTCTCAGCCATTGTTTATTGGAACTTCCTTTACGTAGAAGTTAATTTAACGACTGAAAGTAAGTACTCACCTAATAAACTGAAAATAATTCCACTATGTAAACACGAGCTAAGTGAAGTTGCTTGTCTAATTACATAAGACAACTGTACCGGAAGTACCTGGGAGATATAGACTGTCTGCAACTGAAAAGCTAGCAGTGAAAGTGCTGAGGGAAATTGCCTTTCCTGGAAGCATATTACAGCTGCCCTGTAGCGGTACAGAACAGTGAGCACAGATTTACGTAGCATGCGTCGTTATGCTTTTCTTGACTTAGTACTGTAACTCTGTGTAGCAACTCACATCTGTATTCAATGCAGTGTTAACAAACTCTATGGAAAATACACGCCTCTCCCTACCCCTCACCTCTCCACCCACATCCAGGCAGTATCTGCACGCCGTGTTGCCACTGGTTCAAAAAGTGAACTGCGGAAGTAAAGCATAACTTTTTGAAATGCCTATTAGTGGTTGTTTGTGATGTAGTGGGGTATAGAGGGTGGGGAATCCTCTGCTCGCTCTTCCGTTCGCAGAGCTACAAAGGAGGGAAGTGCATGACCACAATCTGGTGGCCTGCCTTCCCTCGTGCATCTACTCTCCAACCCCCCCCCCCCCCCACTCCCTCCACCCCGTCACACCCCGAGAACACGATTTAGGATAATAGGGTTATATTTCACTTGGATGTGGTACATACATTTAACATTTGTTCTTAATCCACTGCATTTAACAATAAAATCAGTTTTATAACATTAAAATACTACTTATAACGATCCGTTAATTTTCCGTCCCCTGAAACGTGTAAACCATTAGTTCTAGAGAAAAAATGAGAAGTACCCTTTTTCTACGAAATTTAATGTAATTTGATTTTGTAACAAGAAACATTTTCCCTGGAAGCCGCAGTGTGTGTGTGTGTGTGTGTGTGTGTGTGTGTGTGTGTGTGTGTGTGAGAGAGTGTGTGCGTGTGTGTGTATGTGTGTGTATGTGTGTTTTGCGAGTGTGCTCTGTTTTATGAGAATATGTTTCTTTCTTCTGCTTTGATCCTGTCTTTCACATCATATCTCCCTGCTTTTAAGTTATGACTATTCCGAGTTAACTGTAATAGTAGCTATGGTCCTTTACCCATTCGGACTTCCTTTCCTAGTATAATGGTAAGGCCTTACTTGTTACTGTCAAAATAGTTTCCGCATTAGTCATGGTGTCCAGCATATTGCCTACATGGGGTTGGTGCAGTGAGTCTGAGTCAAATCAGTCATAGTTATCCGCGACGGAAGCGCGTAACATACTGCGCTTACGAGTAACCTTCATATTGGTCCTGAGATTGCCAGTATCTATCAACATGAGATTTCCACAAAGATCCCAGAAGACACCGCCCTGATTACAAGAAGCAGCTCCGCAAACATGAGTGCGCTTCGTGTGCTCACAGCCCGGGCAGCACAGTTCCCAACCTACTGAGTAGAGGCCCCTCCCACTCTTTCCCTCACCTCCCCCAGCACGGCAACGCCTCTTTTACTAGCCATCACGTGACCTGCCCCCGGAATGAGTCGTTATCACGCGATCCGCCGCCGCCACAGTAATAACAGTTTTACTGCCGCGCGCACCCCATGGACACATGATTGACTACCTTGCGCTGTGCGCTTCGTAAACACTCGCTAAATCAATTACATTTACGCCCTACGTGCTATTTTGAACACACTGTAAGCAGTATTCTTCAGCTAACAAAATACACTACATATAAAACCAATCATGAGGAGCTCGATGTTGTAGTACTACAGTAAAAAATAAAGAAGGCAGCAAAACATGTTGAGAGTAGAAACTGAATCGATATCAAGTAAAATATTTGAGTTTTGACATATTTCACTTTATTTCGTTAGTCAGTCATCTAAGGACCTAGATAAGCTTACAAGCATTGTGACAGTTGTCATGTTGATTAATCGGATTTCTGCCGGTTATTCACGTCTTTCCTTCACGACTGTGAAGGATGACCTGCGTCTACAGAAACCGGGCGTTTACCACGTACCATGTGAATGTGGAATAGCATACATCCGCAAGACGGCGAGGACCGTTGACATCAGGTGCAAAGGGCACCAAAGGCACACAAAACTGAGACAGACAACCAAGTCAGCGATTGCCGAATATTGTTTAGAACTCAATCATTCTATGAAGTATAACGATGCCAAGATTTTAACACAAACATGGAGATACTGGGACAGCGTCGTCAAAGAGCGGAGAATCTCATTAACCGGGACACCAGTTTTCAGCTAAGCTCGGCCTGGAACCCAGGACTCGATCTTCGCCGCGCGGAATTAGCCGAGCGGTCTGAGGCACTGCAGTCATGGACTGTGCGGCTGGTCCCGGCGGAGGTTCGAGTCCTCCCTCGGGCATGGGTGTGTGTGTTTGTTCTTAGGATAATTTAGGTTAAGTAGTTCAAATGGTTCAAACGGCTCTTAGCACTATGGGACTCAACTTCTGTGGTCATTAGTCCCCTAGAACTTAGAACTAGTTAAACCTAACTAACCTAAGGACATCACACACATCCATGACTGAGGCAGGATTCGAACCTGCGACCGTAGCGGTCTCGCGGTTCCAGACTGCAGCGCCTAGAACCGCACGGCCCTTCGGCCGGCGGTTAAGTAGTGTGTAAGCTTAGGGACTGATGACCTTAGCAGTTAAGTCCCATAAGATTTCACACACATTTGAACATTTTGAACTCGATCTTCTGAAGGCGCAATGTAGACAACATCCAAACCCCAAGAGACACAAATGTCAGGATGGAATTAGAGATGACAGCCCAGTACATGTAACTAAGCTCGTATGTGAAATGGCACATCAGACAACAGAGGACGCTCTTCCAAGTCTCGAGCGACAATTTGAACACAATTGACCTGAAAATGACGCTGCTGCCGCTGTTGGGGGAGGGGGGGGGGGGCAAGAACTTCGGACCGAACGCCTACACAGCACGGTAACAGAACGTCCTAATTCACAGAAGGACGCAAATGATGACAATCGGAAGATAAAACGTCTAGCACAGTTTGGACGCCATTCAGAACTTAATTCAGCTATACCGACAACGGATAATAACCACAAAGCACGTGCACAGCGTTCGGAACAGCCGCGGCTAGAAGAAAATGCTACAGCCGTTGCTATTGGTCAGCGCACACCACGGACAGAGCGCCAGACGCGCCGCGGACCGCAGAAGGAACGCCTAGCACAACGTAAGCGTAAATACTGTACTCGTTCCACACTGGAATCAGTATCAGACAGCACCTGAAGAAGAGTACGAGTCACGCAGTTGACATATAGTGTAGGAAAGACGCGAATAACCGGCAGAAACCCGATTAATCAACATGACAACGCCTCGCCGGGAAAGCTTGAAGAATTACATTGTGACAGTTGCTCAAAGTTGTATTTATTATTTTTATTTTCGTTAAACGAAATGTTTTTCATCAGTGGATTGTAACTGGTGCAGCATTCATCTAGGCATTTCGCCCCAGTTGTTCGTTTATCTTCTCAGAAAGTCCCAAACGTCACGACAGCTTTTCGGAGGACATCTTGTTTTGCTGATCTTCCGGTTGCATACCCATGTTCTCTGCTTTCTTCTCCTTTCTTGTACAACAATACTCCTGTTTTCTGTTTCTAATCAAAGATGTCGTTTCGTCGATGTAGAGTCATTCATTCTTCCTGTATGGCTTAAAACCGAACTCCATGTTGGCGCATAATTCCCTTAACTTCTTTTATTTAAGATTATATTTGTTTTTTCCCTTGTTTTCGGCAGATTCCACTTTTATAGTCAGGAATTTGTCTATGTTATGTTGAAAGATATTTCTCTCTTTTCTTTCTCGTTGCGTTAGTGAACATCTCTGAGAGGAAAGCACACTCAGATGTATACACACATACTAGCTTTATGACAGAGTTGTAATGGACAGATTTGGTACGCTTTGAAATAGCCTTTTGTTTTTCATATTTCGTGTAGCTTACAAACCTGTTTCCCTTCTTCTAGCTCTTGTTTCTTTATCTAGTCCATTAACTGAAGTCTATTCCTGAGCTTTTTAAAGATATTCGAATCTTTCATCGTTTCGTAACTAGTGTGTATCTGGATTGTGTTATGTCTGATATTTGACATTCGCACTATTTTTTTGAAAACATATTTGGAAGACAGTTTTTTCTGCTATTTTTTCAGTACATTACTTTATTGTATTACTGTTTCCAAATATTCTGTCATTACGGCTATACCACCTGCAAAAGTGAAGTCTGTTAATACCTTTCCTCTTAGTCCTAATTCTTAAAGGTTTAAACAGGTTTCGAAGTTTTAGCCCTTAGCGCTATTTCGTATTATTTTTTGCAATAGACTAGCCAGTTGAAGAAGAGAGTCGAGAGTCAGTCTTTCTTTCGAAGTCTTGTTTTCATTTCAAAGGGCTTCGAGGAACATCTTGTTAATTTAATTTTGGACTTTGTGATAGTCAGTGTTGCTTTTATAATCCGGAGTAGCTTTCAGTCACTCCAGTTGCTGCCAGTATTATGGTTACCCCCGTCCTGATTTTGCAGGGATCGTCCCTACTTTCCTACTGCCGTCCTGCTTCCCAACATGAGTGTGACGGGACACGCTCAATCTGTAATTTTTGTTTAATTTTACTGTTTTACTTTTTATATCATATTGCATAATTTTTAATTTCATATTTTTAAGTTGTTCATCTTATTCTTGCCGGCTAAAGCCAATATGTGTAATATACGCGAGAGAGCATCAAAACAGTTGGTTTAATAGGCAATTGTTTCTCCGCCTCGTTGTCGTAATAATACTGAAGAGGCAGTTGTGAGGAGTGCCTGACTGAAGACGTATTCACATGGTTCATACTTCCACTTTTTCGTAAGAGCAAAACATTATTAATACACGGTGATTTTCGAGTTTTCCCTAACAAAAAAAAATTGTAGACTGATGAGCAAAACAAACTCCAGGTGAAATCTGTCGAAAGCGAACTTCTTGTTAAAATATACTATAATATGACTTGCTCAGAGCTCTATTAGCATGTACTACGTAAGAAGAACTTCAAGAAGCCACGACTTCAGTGAACAAGTACGTATATAGGTTCTATGTCCGGCCCCATTGATTTTCACCAATGTATAAGATAAACAGTGTTAACTTCTAAATATTTTAAGTTTCAAGTCTGGTATTTTAAGTTCAGTTTTGGTGTGAAAATAAAAACTGCCAATATTAGATCGTAAGAGTTTCATATTTCATATACTTAGTGTTACCTTGCGTCTTAAGGGTCCCGACTTTTGAGTTGCCAAAGCTGGCAACTCTAGCCAGCATGTTAAATAATGCATGCTACACGACACATGATATCACATTAGTGTTGTCAGAATCAGTATTTTTTCAGCTACTGAAAGGCCTTTTGTGGATTGTCACTTGCTTTCACCCAATTTATGTTAGTAGTAGGGTGATGGCAGGACAAGTGCATTTTGTTAGTTTGGGTTGCATACATCAGGGGGAAGCATACATTCCATCCTTAACTTATTGTTCTGTTATGTGGTTTTCCATGTCACTCTCTCCCCCTCCCCCCTTTCCTCAACCCATTGTTTTGTTCCATGTCATCCCCTCTGCTCCCTTTTACCTATTGTTCCCCTTAATCTGTTGTTAATTTCTGAGCCACTCTTTTGTCATCCTCCCCTCCCCTTCCCTTCAATTAATGTGTCACTTTTCCCCATTCGCCCTCCCACTCTGGGAAATCCCCTAGCCCTCCTCCCTCTCCTCCCGTCACCGAAAGAAATGGCAGAAAATCGCTCTGTCTGTGGTAAGCTGTTGATGTGGAAGGACATATTCTTTATTTTTTGAATTTATAAGTGTCTCCTGTTATGAAACTTTCTCGAAATTGGCAGGAAAATGCTCTGAGTGTGCTCACCTTGACTAGCAGGGATCAACTGAGCTAGTGTGCAATGTCAGCTGCAGAAAACGTCCCTCCCACACTTCCTGTCCCCTCACCTCCTCCCTCCCCACCCCTATCAGATAAAACTGGCGGGAGACGTCGCTGAGCTGGTGGAGGGAAGGATCTCACTACAGGAAATTCAGTTACATTGAAGAGGTCATAATAATAATAATACTACCAATAATAATAATAGTAATATTTTGTTTACATATAAAACTCAGTTTACATACCAATTCTCAGGGGTTGGATCTCTCTGTTGTTAGTTATGGAAGATGCAAGATTTATAATGGAGATCGAAAAAAATGTAATTAAATACACAACTATATTGTTTTTTTCCGATCACACAACGAACACTATCATGAAATCGACTAAAACACTCACCACAAGTAATTACAGCATTCACTTCCTCCCACAAAAAATCACTTGGGCCGTAGCTGCGGCATAAGACCGGAATCGCCTGTTTCCCTTGCAGTAGCTGCAAGGTCAGTGGGGCAGTGCCACACTGCGCATGTTGAAACCACTGTAGGGGGCCGCGCCACGCGTCGAAACTACTCTGGGGGCCTCGCCACCGTAGCCATGCACTGGGCTCACGCCATCGGCCAGGGGTCCAATCGTTGCAGCAATTGCTGTACAGTGCTAATCCCCCGAGCAAAGCATCAGGTGGCTGCAGCGCTTTGATATTTGATAACTGGGAAATCACAGTCAGTCTCAAGTGGGTGCTACCTGTTTGTGCATAAACCAACATGTGCAAACACACACAGACCAAGATGCTCCCCCACCCTCCTTCCTTCCGTCTCCTTCCCCAGCCCCTTCACCTCTGATGCAGACCTGGTACTAGTAGTCGGTATATCTCTTTGTCCTCGTGCTTTCAGTGCTATGGAAACCTGTATCAGATGGAACAAAGGCATTCCGGAAGAACCAGGTAGTGCCTATCATGTGCCACCAGAAACCACACTAATCCCTGCTTTGTCCTGAATAAGGTAGTGTATACCTGGAAGACCTCTAGCCCTTCCGAAAGTGCTGGGCTGTGGATGTCTTGGAAATAAGTCTCCTACTCTATCAAACTGATTGAACAATCAATTAAATCAATACCCTCTCTGTAGGACAGTTCTCCCTTGCATCATATTGGTGGTTGGACTGGTATATGTGGTAGGAAATTCCGGGATTCGATCCTGCAAGGGCCGAGTTTCCAAACCCAACTCTTCCCCCTTCTGAGCTTTTCCCTACTTCCTATTGGTGAAGACTGCCACAGTTCTACCGTTTTACGGGAAGTCCATTCCATTGGAGGTAGCTGAGAATTTAAGATTTCAGCTCAACTGCGCCATGTCCGTAAACCATTTCCAGGCCGGGTTGTACAGATGCATGCTCACAATACCACTATCAGAGACAATAAACTGATCTGTGAGGAATATGATGCCTTGATTAGACGTGGTGCTGTATAAAATGATAGTTGGAATTTCAGATTCCGGCGGGAATTTATGCTGTCGCGGTTGTGGAATCCCGACCATCACAGGTCTGTTAAGATTTTTTTTTTATCACTGTAGAATTATTAAGTTTGTTCTCTCTGGAGAAAAAGAAGGAGGAGGAAGGATGTAATGTGTGATAGGGTAGTAATAAAATCAAATTGTATTGAAAGACAGAGACCACCGGGATGTATTGAGAAGCACTAAACACATACACTTAAACCATGATCCATTTCGTAGCAGCTGTCACAATTATATGTTGGAGATCGTGGAAGCTTCCGTAGGCAACAGCCGCACGTTGGCCACACTGGTAGCTGCGCGCTCATCTCCCGGCATCCACACACTGGCCGTTGCGTACGCTCAGAGGCCGGAGAGAGTGCCGCTTTGACTGCCCAACTGTCAATCGATAAGTTTACATGGGGGTGATAATCGTCCAGCACAAACACTCGCCATATTGAAACTCCTCAATTTTTCAGATGAACATCAGAAAATACTGACAACACAAGGGGAACGCGAAGGCTGCATCATGCATATTGAGTATTAGTTTGTTATCCATACCCCAGAGGGCAACAGGGTTAGGTCATTGCACCCTCATATTCCGCCTGTTCAGTTCAAGAGGCTCAGCATTGGCTCGAGGCTTAAAAGGGAAATGTCCATTCGTTCTGGTCACTGGCTTCCTCCGCCATGCTTCCAGATGCCAGGCAGAGTCGTCCTCGGAAACCAGCCACATATTTATCAGTGTAATCACAATTAAATAGTACGATCATAGCGCCAATCTGGTGACATTCGAGAATGATCGAAGTATCGGAAATACGCCCTCCCAAAGACTAAGGCTCTGAACATATCAGTTTCCCACGTAAATCTGGACATAATTTCCCACGTGTAATCTGTCACCCCCCTTATGGCTATTGATGCACTGAAATCGTAGTTTTCGCCATTTACTGCCTTATGACTAGAAACATTCCCCACACATATAATTTTCTTTGCAAATGTTGGAACAGAGGCCACAGTAACTTTACACTCCAACAAACACACATTTCAGACAAGCAACGCAATTATCGTTTATATGTAGAGCCTGAAAAAATTATGGTATGTTCACGCTCACACCGGCTGGGTCTCTCGATTCTCCTCAGCACCAGGAAATTATTTGACATTTAAGTCTTCCAGTCTACCAGATTCGAGAATAGACTGCAGATATTTTCAGCCAGCACTTCCTGAATGTGCTGCATCACACCAAGACTCCCTCAAACGAGTGTTGTAAAGCACAGTCATCTGGCACTAAGTGGTAATCAAGAGCGCTTCCATGAACGAAAGCATTGGGAAGACATCGCCTACACAGGTTGGTGTATCGTAATCAGCATCACAGTCGATAATGCGATGAAGAAAATGTGAGAATCTGCTTAGGGGAGTCGGGGAGAGGACGTCCCGTGTATCTATTTTGTTACAACTGTGCCCTGTTTGTACATAATAGCAGATCCAGTTGAACCCTTGCATTGCCATATTGTGCAGCTGTTTACAAAATGAATCTATCACCCTTATGGTCAGATATACTCCTCAATGTGTTGAAATCACAATTCCCCAAGTCAAATATACCCTTCCCTTATGGCTAGGCATACGTAATATTTGTATAGGAACAGTAGTATGGTCGATTCCAACAAACGTCTAGCGATATGTCGGAACACTTATCACAGTAACTTTGCGTTCTAACTGCGTAACATTCCCGACATATAGCGTGATTATCATTTACAGGTGTACATTGTCCGAAAAATTAGCATCTGTCCACACTCACGCCAACTGGGTGTCGTTTCACATGGCCTACTATAGCTTCCCAGTAGTAAAACCCTCCTACCACAGCGTCGTTATCACATATTTGTTGAGGAATAAAGGGCGTAATTACAACGGAAAAGCCTTCGCATCTTTTATCTATGTTACGTGTGTTCTTGCACGATAGTACGATAGTCGGCGTTCGCCAGGGTAAGAAGAACTGATACCCCAGCCAAGTCACAGACCCCTGCTAATTCTCTCGAAATCCCGTCACGTCCTGACAGTAGTCTTCCGTAGTTACAAGGCTGTCTAGTTCTCCACCAGTCATTGACTACGTGAAGAGCTATCACAATGAGAAAGAAAGCAAACTAACTTATAGGAAGAAATTAACAACCATGCAGACTACATGCAGAATGTACAAAGGAATTCAGAAGCATAATATCTACAGTTCATAGATATCGAGTGACATTCTATGAATATACCCCTGTCATGTCCTAAGCTCCCTCATTGTATTCCTATAACCATCACACTATAAATACGACAGTGTAATGTTGTCAGAATCTTCATTGACAGCACAGTCTCTCTCTCTCTTTCCTCATTGTTTTTGTAACATCCAATGAAGTAAAAATTCAAAACTATAAAAATGTCGCTAACGTCACCTGGTAGAGATCTCAATAACATTTTACCTAGTCTTTCTCTTCCAATATATCGGAAACACATACCATCTGCGTGTTGATATCGACCATATGTACTGATTCCATTAAATATACATGTATTGATCCACTGGAGCAAGTAGTTAAGGATTGAAGTCGCTTCCACAGACCTATATAAAATTTTGACGCCTGTACTAGAGGAAGACCATATCCCACAGATTATCAGTCACAAAGAGATAGTTCTTGTGCTATTATTTCACTAGCAGTTTGATACGTTGTTTATTGCTGTAACACATCGAATCAGTGAATGACTACAACTATGTACGCAGCCATACCTTTTTTTTTTCTACTGTGACTGCAAGGTCTGTGTCAGGCGCTAAACTGATATTAACATGCTTTGATCCATTAGCTCTAACAGGAAGTTGCACATCACATGGTGTAAACTGTGCTGCTCCCACAATGCACAGGATGGTTGAAATAAAAGACAGAGGCAGTGTTACTTATTGATAAAAATGTGGAAGACATCGCAACATATGGAAACTGAAAGAGTTTGCAGCATTGTGGAGCGTTCCCAAACAGCTGTAATCACATCTTCCACAGTGACAAGGTAACAGATGTTTCAGTGTTCTGTTTTTGAAGAGAGCCAGAAGATTTATTCCTCATATTTGTGGTGTATACTGCACCCAGTATGACCACTGTTTCAGTGTCCTAGGTGGTAGTCATCCTGACCTCCAAATCTTTGGACATTGCGACTTTCATTTTTAAGACTTACAATGCATAATCACTTGTGGAAAAAGTGGATATTCTGCAGGACGCAGACCCACAGACCATGGATAGCATTCACTATCAGTTGTCATCCGCACCAATGAAGATATGCAATGATTATGTTCACCCAGGCGAGTATGTAAGTACATTAATCCTCCACATTTCTGTCATATTTTCACCAATTTTACGTATTCTCCATCAATTTCCCAATTTTACCACGTTTCCCATAATTTAAACGCATTTTACCCAGTTACTCAAGGCCCAAACACCACTCCCAACTAGTTGTCACGTCAGTCCGACACCTCATCATGTCGATCTCGTGATGCTATCAACCAGTGACATTGCAGGATGGTTCTCAATTTTTGTCTAATTGCCAAACTAACCCCTCCTTCACTTTGCAAGGATCATATACACGTGGATGTGTCATGAACCCTATTACACAGCCCACATCACATGACACAAATACTATTATCAATGTAGGAAATAGCCATCAGCAGAGAGGAGTGAAAAACCTACATTCCTTAGCCAAAACACTTTATAAATTCGGCAAGATTTTATTACGATCTACCATCTCCCCCTCAGCGGATGGGAGTCACAAAGTATTCTCGCATTGGTAGAATAAAGTTAGAGATTGAAAAGTCTCATCAACACCTTTGATGATTACGAACCCAACAAATGAATCATGTCCACAGCAGCACTCCGCCTTCTCCTTCTATTTGGAAACGAGCTGCCCCTTCCATCTCCAGCTTTCACCATTAGTGCTGTGTCATACATGATCTCCGTAGAAGTATGCATGCTGAGGACGTTACCACTCCTTATTGGTGTATAGTAGATATGAAGCTGATATATTTGAGAGTGCTGTGGTGATAAAACAGACGATTAAGAGGAAGAAGAAGAAGAAATGTATGTTTTATGCATGATGGAGCTCCAGACAGAAGGAATTTGAAACATTTTATGTAAATCGCTATTGATTTCAATTCTGTATTATTGTTGCAGTGTTTGGATTCTGTACCAGGAAGGTACTACGCGTATACAGCTTTCTGGGGGTGTATAGCGCGCACTGGTCACATTTGATTATAGTTTGGAAAGCATGCTATGCTCTCATCATTCCGAAACGAATGATTGTGAGCAACAGAAAATGCATGAAACAACGACTCATTATGAGGAAATAGACAAAAGCATAGCAGAGATGTTCGATGTAGGACATTACATGCCATGCTGCTCTAACAGTCTCTTCCACGCACAACATCCATCAAGAAAATGTGTACTGAGAGAGTGCAGAACCTCACAACCCCAATCACAAACATAGATTCACTGCAGTTGTGAAACTGAAGACTCAATGTCCAAAATGCGCCAGGGAAATTGAGTACTTTGCATACATCTTCGTTCTTCTAGTGGAGGTGCCAAAATAGGTTTTCCATCGGTTTGATGGACGTGATCCATCTCACATGTGTTGGAATCCTCTGCTGACTGTGATATGGAGAGGTTTGCTGTTAACGATTGCCGGTACATAGCGCTCTAAGTCATACACAGTACACGCAATTACATATGAGTCACACACAGGTTATACCACACAACTGTTACACCCCGATACAACAAGAGGAAAATGGTTAAATGGGTGATAAATGACATGCCACAACATCTGCCTCTCTCCAGAACGCATAATCAGTACACCATTAAACTAGACCTCATTCAGCCCCTTTCAACCGATTACTCCATCTACTTTCTATCATCCTTTAATGCAGCTCCATATTAATTTAGAGGCAGAACGTTCTCTTTTCCACGAAAGCATGAGAGACAGCAGACAACTTAAATGTATCTGTATTACCTCAATAGACATACAGCAGAATGTTGTTAAAAAAACCAAGTAGAGACTGTTCTGTAAGGTATTTGTTAGCTGAAACTACATGGTTGTGGTTGGTATAGAATACAGAGAAGCAGATTGTAGATACTGTTTGTTACAGTTTAAAACATATAAACAGTCTTTCACAGCGTCAGACATGGGATCCATTTTGCAGTCTCCAAGCTGGTAATAAAATGCTCTTTATCTAAGGACAATTTATGAAAATCTGTAAGATGGTTACCGATAACTTTGGGATCTTACTTGGATTTCTGATCCAACATACATAAATTTATTACTCTACATTTGTGGTCGTCCACCTTAAACAATTTATCCCAGTCATCTTAGCGCTGTCGACGAAAAATGACTGTCCCTTGGTTCCCAGCGCTTCCATGTCAACTTTCGCTTCGTATTCCTCCTGGTGTCACATACTCACTACTGTGCAAGAATTTTTCTGTGTCAAGCAGACATTTAAGTATTTCCCCATTCTCTCTCAATTTCTCCGCTTTGTGGCCTGTTTCCCCTCAATTTATACGTGTTTTATGTCAATTTTCGTAATTTTAGGATTTTGTGTCACTTCTGTCCATGTGATCACGATATCACTTCTCGTCATTTATTCTAAAACTGCTTGTACATATAGTACACTTCTCAATACCTAGCGCAACTGCGCCATTTTTATGTATGTGTGTGTGCATGTACTGGTTTCCCTTGGGAGGCACCTATGGCACAGGTTAGGTTCAAGATAGGATCAGCATTGAGCTAGCATGGTGGATCCACCATGTGTTATATCAGGGATAGGGTTCATGGGTGGATACATCAGTTGTTATGATTGGGAAAGGGTTTGAAGGTAGATCCACCACGTGTTACATCAGGGACAGAGTTTGAGGATGGACCCTCCAGGCGTTATGGTCAGGATAGGGTTTGAAGGTAGATCCACCATGCGTTAGAGCTGGGATAGTCATCCAAAATTGATCCACCATGCATTATGGCCTGTATATAGATCAGTGGTGAATCCATTCGCTATATATATGGGGCGGTGTCTGAAGGTGAATTCATTGTCAGTAGGTTTGGAGTATGGTCTGGAAAGCTTCTGTTTCATCTGCTACACATTTCCATAGCACTGGAAGTGTAAGAACAAAGGGACATACTGACTATCAACACCACATCTGCATGAGGGGCAAAATGGAAGGGGAGGGAGCTGGAAAGGAGGAGGGGTGAGCATGATGGGGGAGTGTCTTTATCTGTGTGTGTTTGCAGAAACAGAGAGAGAGAGGGAATGTAGATTCTGAGGTATCAAATAACAAAGGGCTGCCCCACCTGGTGCTTTGTTCAGGGGATTAGCACTGTACAGTGACTGCTGCAATGGTTGGGCCCCTGGCTGATGGTATGAGTCCAGTACATTGCTCTGGCTGCAGGGCTCTCAAAGTGGTTTCGATGTGTGGCGCAGCCCCCGACTGCAGTTTTGACGTGTGCAATGTGGCACTGCCCCACTGGCGGTGCAGCTCCTACAAAGGAAACAGGGTGCTTCTGGTCTTAAGCCACAGCTTCAGTGCAATTGATTTTTGCACAAGAAGGCGAGTGCTATAATTATTTGTGGTTAGTATATTTTGTCTATTTCGTGACAGTATTCGTTCTGCGACCGGAAAAAAGCAATCTATTTGTGTATTTAATTACTTTTTTCTGATGTCTGTTACAAGACCTGCATCTTCCAAAACTAAGTAAACAACAGAGAATGATGAGTCTGTCCCACCAATTAAAAGAGAGATCCAACCCTTGAGAACTGGTATGCAAACTGAATTTTATAAGTAAAGAATATGTTATTTTATTATTATTATTATTAATATTATTATCTCTCCAATGTAAATGAATTTCCTATCGTGGGATCCCTCCCCTCCACCAGTTCAGTGACTTCTCTCGCCAATTTTTCTCTTATGGGGAGAGAGAGTGACATGGAAAACCACTTAACAGAATAATAGGTTGAGAACAGATTATCCCAGAGGGTCATAAATCAATTTTCATAACATTAGGTTTGTCTCCATATTTATGCTTGTCCCTGAGGTATGCAAACTGCACTAACAAAATGGGCTTGAGCCCAGATCATCCTACTACTGACATGTACGTGATTGGCAGTAACGGGATATCAGATCATTATTCGCCACTGTAGTACTTACGCTGTCACTCAGAGGATAAGGCTAATTTACAGTCATCCGGTAACACTTCTTTCTCCTGTATGCATTATGTAAAACATCTAAAGCTTCTTTGGGTGCAAGCTTCCATAATTCTGCTAATATGGTGACTTCCCCAACAGCTTTGTTGTTGGTCATATAATGGTTATACTTTTGATTGTCTGTTATAAGGGCTGTTTTGGATACGACTTATTTTACAGCTCGTTTCTTTTCAGACATATCCCAGCAAGCTGCGAGTTGGACAGTCAGTTGCATCGTGAGGGGATTACCAGTTCTGGGTTTTACCTCACGACCGAGAGAATTCTCCATAGAAACTTGGTCGGAACCAAAAGAATGGAGCTGTCTGTTTTGTTTCTGATATGTCTCAGGCATAAAACTGGAGCCACATTATGTATACAGTGTATGTTTATGTATAAGTAACATTATACAGTCGATGGCTTGCTGTGAATGTATATTTAGGAAACGTTACGAAGCACGAGAGCGTGCTGAAAAGTAAGTCGCCGAATTTTTTACGAGAAAACTCTTAAAGGTTTTTAAATAAAACAATTGTTATTAACATTCTAGATCTTTATTCTTCATGTCTACATATTTATTTCTCAACGTAGTCAATCCGGCACGAACACATATTTCCCAACGAGAAACCGGTTTGTTGACAACACCAATGTAGACTGTTTGACTTTGTCGACGGAGCCACAACCTCAGCTATACTTGAATAGTTTCGTCGTTATCTAAGTGAAGTCCTGGAAGACGTTCTTTAAATTTTGGAAACAGACGAAACTCGAATGTGTCCAAGTCGGGACTTTATAAAGGCTGATAAGTAACAGTGAACTCAAGGTGTCGGGTTGTTGTACATGTCGCAGGGCTCGTATGTGGGCCAGCACTCCCATGCTAAAGAAGAGGGTGCTCCTTGTACTGGCGAACTCTTAGAAACTCATTACAGAACGCTGTTTATCACACATCGACGTAGTTACGTTACACACCACCATGTTACACGCTACAATTCTGAGTCCTCTAACAGCAAAGGGCTGTAAATACGTAGACAAGAAGAATAAAGGTGTAGAATGTTGATAACGTTTATCTTATTTAAAATGGCGTCAACAGTTTCACATAATAAATCCGGAAGCATTACTTCATCACTTTTCAGCGCGCCCTCGTACAATATTTATGACATCGGTTGAACACCAATTCGCTAGCGGTTGTGAAATAGCACCTGAACGTACAACGTATAATAAAATATCAGGTTCAGCTGCAGACATGACCAAGAGAAAATAACATAATGTTTCATTCTGTTTTCCCCATATGTGCTTGAAAATAAAAGCATTTGAAAAAAATTGCGTATTACCAGTCTCATGATGAAAATTGGTTCAGTGCTGCACTGTACCGTCCGGTCACATTAATGTGACTCCCGTCAAGAGCATGAAAAACCACCTTTTACAGATCGTAACGTGTAGAAAGAGAGTCAGTGAGATTCTGGAAGGTACTGACATGGGTGTGGAGCCATGCTCACTCCAGTGCTGTTGCCAGCTGCGCTATGTTTCTCTGTTGTCGACACATGGCGCGAGCAACCCGATCGAGGTGGTCTCACATATTCTCGATTGGGTTTAAGTCTGCCCAGGGAAGTACCTTGAACTCGTCCTGGTCCTCTTCGAATCACACACGTATGCTGCGAGCTGTGACATGTTGCATTCTCCAACTGGTAGATGCCACTGTACCGAGGAAAAACAAACTGCATGTGGACATTTTCCCCGAAGATAGATGCATACTTGTGTTGATCCATCGTGCCTGCCAGAATGCCGGCATTACTCAAAGGATTCCATCTCTTATCAAAACAAGATAAATAAGTCCAATAAACGTGGGTATGGAAGTGCAAACTTTCTGAGATAAGTCAAATAAATATGGGTCTCGAAATGCATACTTTCTGCGACAAACATGTGTTTACAGGAGGTGTTCACGACATAATGAATGACGCACCCTTTGAAGCACACCCGGTTGTTGTTTTACCTGCTGGCACGCATTGCAGTCGCGACCCTGTAGTGTCTGCACATCGTTGATTGGCGTGGCGTAGACCAATTCCTTCAAGTGGTCCCATAATCTAATGTCTAGGGGATTGAGATCTGAGGAACGAGCCCGACAATGTGTGTATCCCCCCGCCACCTCCCTGATCTATCCAGCGTCCTGAAATGTCTGTGTCAGAGGGTCGCGAAGTGTGCCATGATACATGAACCACATTTATATTCGTTACTACAGTGATACAGCCTCCAGTAAGGTAGAAAGCACTCTGTCTTCAGACCACGAGTGGCCTACCGGGACCATCCGACCGCCATGTCATCCTCAGGAGAGGAGGCGGATAGGAGGGGCGTGGGGTCAGCACACCGCTATCCCGGGGATTTAAATCTGCCCATAAACGCTGGTTATGGAAATTCACAACACGATCTTCGGTAAATAAAATCTTGGTTGTGAACAATAGATCTGTGGCACACTTCTGCAACAGCCATTGACATAACTTCCGCCTGCCATGATGGTCCTGTGGCCTTAGCGCCTGAAAGCATTGTAGGCGATACAGGCACAGCAGTTGTTCATGAAGTACCACCCCCAATCCAAATAAGAGAACGAGACACGCCTTCCTCTGCTGCTAATCGTCGCACGCTGGTCTCAGGGGTTTCTTCTACCAAACGGAGCATACGATCCTCCGTGTCAGGCGTGTGGACTGTGCAGGGCCTTCCGCTGTCAGCCTTCCGAGGTACAACGGTACCTGTGTCCTTCAGAGGCTGGAACAGTCTGCCGCACAGTTTATCATAGGGCCTCCGTGCTGTACATATTTTTCACAGTAGAGAGCACGGGCTCGCAGGCTACGTCCATTTATCAAACAATAGCAGAATATCACATCCGCCGTTCCACTTGTCGAATAGTAGGCTTCCATTGCTAAAAAGTGGTTGAAGAAAGTAAATGTAAATGTACGCATGAATACGGATGTTAAAATGGAAATTGATTAATAATTGCTTGAATAATTAGAAAAATTGATTGGAAAGAATATTCGAGAAAATTTTGAAGGTAATTTATGAATCTGTGCACAAATTTGGGTGAACTTTAACTGATATCAATATCAACAGTCATTGTATATCACTACGTTCAAGGTCAATAAATATTATTTGCAATACGTACTGCTGCTTCCAGTAGTGTGTGGTACCAAACAATCACCGTAACCGTTGCAGCTGTCGATCTGTCTATAAGTTCTTAAACACGCGAAGTACAATATTTTTGGTATAACTAAATCAAGTTCAGTAAGTGCCTATCAAGTCTGAGTCATTACCTACACAATAATTCCATTGTGTTTAGTCTTGAGTGTGACAATGTCGATGCAGGAACGCTCCTCGAGATATGGCGTTAATTATTCTTGTTTGCACCGAACCCCTTGGTGCAGGATCTCGACGGCGAGTGAAATGATGAACAGACAGGAGTTGAACTTATAACCGTGGCAATAAAGATTCCTTTTCTAATAATTTTTTATAATACTTTAAACGAACGGTTAAAATACACGTTTTTAACAACGCTGGTACGACGGATCCAAGCATTCGTCCTTAATTACCACTTCCCGAAGCAAAGGGGTGAAGATACATAAATTAATAAACTGAAAAGCTTATTTCCTTCTTTGTTTCATACAGATTTTAACGACGTTTCAAAACATTATCCTCGCCGCAAAACAACTCGTTAATTTACTTTTGGCGGTGTCTTTGATTTATAGCTCATTCAGTTAACATATAGTTTACACATAAGAAAAGAAAAGAACGAAAAATAATATGATTCAATACATGCACCACTTGTACGAACAAAAAGCGCAATAACAGACAACACATAAGAAGTTAGAAGATCACGATACGTACGCAGGGTTGACAGTACTGTACAATAAGGCACACAAAGACGACGAAACTGAAACACTCTACGAAAACCAAAATTAATTGCTGAGCACAGCTAACAAGATAGGCAAGCGGAAGGGTGGTTACCGTCTCCTAGCTGCACATTAAATCGTTAATCCAGCACGACCCAATAATTAATCTAGAAACTCCAGTGGTCGATTGAATACCATGTCAGACGATACTAAGGCATGAATCGGGTTTAGCGGAACTGGGGCAATGGTACGCTTCCTACTCAAACGTTAATCATCATATACTGAGCCGTACAGCTGTGTCTCTCACCAGTCTGCTGTGGCGGCAAGTCGGAGGACTCTGGTCGTAGTGGAGAATCAGAATCTCACTCGTAAGGACTCGGACAGCCCCAAGCACCATGACATCTCGAACCAGTGACCTGTCTCCACCACAATCAAACCGAGAGTGACTACTTTTCTTCCACCAGCTCCTGACACAGCAGCTTGCTCTCATATGGCCGCAAACAACAATCAGGAAAAATATAACTTTTTGCCGCCAATCGCGTGTCAATGCTACGTTTCAGAAATCCCACCCCTGAAATCTCCAGTCACGGGCCAGTCAGAGCACATCTTCGTCGCTAGTTTGTCTTAGAAATTGCCGCCTGATGTCAGCCGTCGAAGAGCGAAGCAGAGCGTAGTTTAACATGTCTGAATTTCCCGGCTCCAGACCATATTCCAAGACTTGTACTTTCCCACCATATATTGCGGTGACTCAGCAAGCACTTGACACTGTTGCCTTGGCCATCTTATGAGGAGAGCCGTGACATAGGCCGCTAACCTGACTTAGTGGAAAGGTCCAGTGAGTTCTGTAAGCACCTGTCGGTGGTCACGTGACACGCGCAAGGCAGCACGAAGCTCAGGCTACCCGCGACACACCTGCCGCATTCAAAGCACTTTGCGAGCTGTGCACTTCCCACGTATTCACAGACTTCATCGATGACCAATGAAACTTTATAAAATACATTTCCCTGTAATAAACCAACGTAACGAGACTTTAAGTAGATGCAGCTAAAGTGTCCTGCCTATCGCCAGTTGTGACAAGAGGCAAACGAATTTAGTATAAATGGAAGGAGGCAAGCCAGACGGCTTAAAACCTTCCACGTTTTCAGTGCACGCTTTTGAATCAATGTTTTGAACGAAAAACGTGACATTTGTTTCAACAGGTCACCATTTCGTTAGACTTTAATATTTTTCAATTATTGTATGTATGCACTTACAAAATTAGTTTGTTACAGGTCGAGTAAGAGGGCCTTGGAAATTCCCGCCGATGGCCAGTGTTCTGACTGCAAAGGGGTATCCCACCTTGTGCAGCGGTTACAGGGAGCGTCCAAGATGGATACAAAAATGATTTCTTAAAGCCGAAAGTGCAAGGAATAAAACTATATCATGAGATGTGGCATTATTATTTACGTTACCTGAAAAAATCACGAAAACCACTTATTTTTCATGCGTGCGAAGAGGGCTACCTCCTTAAGCAAGGAAGCCCTGAAACCGTTTGGTAACGACAAAACCTGTTTCAGCCAGTATATTAAACTGGCCGCAGGTGGCGTGCACAATTACAAACATCTTATTGTCAATTCAATACTTCAGATCCTGGATCAACTAGCTACCCCTGCAAGTGATTAATTATCAACTGACGACAAATAGCAGCAACAACAGCTTTTCGAGGTCACAGCAGAAATGAGAGCAGCTGTGACGGGTGGTTACCTAAAACTCAATCTAGTTACTTCTTTCCTGTATATGTATGTTGCGCTGCGTCCTTAGAACATCAGATTGTAACCTTCTGCTTATTTGTTCTACTGATATTTGTTTATTTCAAACTAGTTTTGGCTTATTCTGCCATTTTCAAGCCATGAACCTTAAATACGGAATTGTTATACCAATAAGTAACGGAAGAATCCGTAAATAACATTCTGCTTACTTGACTGCTCCAATCAAATTTTATTTCAATGTGACAACTGTTGATGGGAGATGGATGTTAAATTTTTATGTAGCGCTGGTGGACTATTACCGATTCGCTTTTTTCCAGAACTAACTATTTCTCGAAGTAGCACATCTGTATCGCTGCCCCGCAAGCCTCCACGCAGTGTGTGGAAGCAGTGCTTAATTTCTAAAGTGTAAGGTGCCGGAACGCACCTCATCAACTATACATTTTTCAAAACTTGTGATACCAGGTCGCAAGGCTGCCAGCTTTTAGCCATGCCTGCAGTTGATCAGCAGTTATGACATAGATTATGACACGCAAGAAAAAAGATTTTGTAAAAGCACATTATACATACGCTCTTGTTCAAACATTTCGTACGTTATTTACTTCTTGTTGATACATATGTTGCTGGTAGTCGTAAACAAAATGCGATATGTACCGATCACAACAACCGAAATAGAAGTTACTGATATGTAGCGATCACTACTTCGGAACGAAGCTCAACTTACCTTGGCTGTGCACACATACACACACACACACACACACACACACACACACACACACACACAAACACACACACACACACACAGCTCAACTTATATTGGATGTAGACACACACACACACACACACACACACACAGCTCAACTTATATTGGATATACACACACACACACACACACACACACACAGACACACACACACACACACACACACACACACACACACACACACACACACACAGTACCTCTCCCCATGCCCATGTCTACCGCATCACATTGTCACCCATTATCACATTCACTGGTGCCGGCGCAGCGGGAAATTACGTTGCATGTGTTACATGTGTAGTATTTTATATCTGCGGTGCCGACGTGTTCCAGTGAGTTCAGAAAGAATTTCCTGGCAGGTGCCAAAACGCTCGTTCCGGTCGAAGTGAAGCCCTATGTGGAGGTAACCTCTATCAGTTCCCCTTTCCTAGTTGCACACGCGAATGGAAAGTGGGAAGAACGACTTTAGGTAAGCCTTGATAGGAACTCCATTTTTCCACATTTTCCCGTCACGGTATTTTCGTGAGATACTGCACTCTTGGCATATGAACATCAAATCTCTACGTCATGCACTGTGCATCTATTGCACCGTCTGCCACTGGAATCTGGTGAGCATCTTCGTGACGTTTCGCGGCCATTAAACGAACCAGTGACCAGTATCTCAAGATGTGCCTCAAGGCCCGATTTTGGGGCCAATCCTGTTCCTGTTCTACGTAAATGACTTACCCATAAATATAAATTCCCCGTCAGTTCTGTTTGCAGACGATAATTCAGTTTTAATCAAAGATGACGATGCAGAAAAAATTCCGAGCTCCATCCTAAGCACACTGGATACCTTAGAAAACTCATTCCATTTAAATGGATTGAAACTGAACATTGCAAAAACCCATATGTTACATTTTAAAACCAAACATTCAAAATGTATGGACTTAACATACAACATAACAATCAACATATGAAAGAAGTTGATACGGTCAAATTCCTGGGACTACACATATTGACTTCCTATCAAATAAACTAAGGAATTTTGCATTTGCAATGCAAATACTAGCAAAATCCACTGACTTACACTGAGTACACGAAAAATTGCTTATCCTATTTATTTTAAATCTGTCATTAGACATGGGATAATTTTGTGGGGAAGTTCAAGTAGTGTATCTCGAATACTGAAATTGCAAAAGAAAATTGTCTGATACATGTGCACTGCACAGCAGAGTCTTGTCGCCCATTATTTGGGAAACCACAAATTATAACTGTTCTCTCGGTATACATTTATGAAATTACAATCTTCCTGCACAGCAGACAAAAATTATTTGAAAAGAATCTTTTAACCATACATATAACACAAGAAATTAAAATAATTTTATGCTGTCCACACACCAGTTGAAATTATATGCACGGACTCACAGTATATGGGGATGACAATATATAACAAGTTATGGCCCAAAAATATATTTAATATGAAGCCAAAAATTTTAAAAACGAGGCTACAGCAGATACTGTGTTAGAAATGCTACTGTTCAATAGTGGAATTCATAGAGGATGAAATGATAATTTGAGCAACGGGTTATTAGGGGTTATATTTTATTGTATACATATATAACAAAATTGTGTTATTATAATGCTGTTTGTTAACATCGCTCTTCTCTGCTTATGGTGAAATGAAATGAAGCATTCCAATGGTTTGGAGACACACCACAGTCAACCCCACAGGAAACAGAAAACAGAACTACGTTACCATATCACTAACATATTTTTCAGAAATGTCAATGTCTTACCATATTATTCGTACTGCATAGTCTCATTTGCAACTATCAACTAAGGTTTCAACATCAGTATCAACCATTAGATTACAAAGGTTTGCTATTACATCGTAAATGAAATGTAGAATCAAATGTGTCAGTTCTTAATTGCAAAAACAGACGCACTTGATATTTGTCGATTACAGCGCTATCTACCACTAATGGAAAACAACAGGCTGAGTGAACCGTACTTATTTTTTGGCGCAGAATCAAGAATAAGCAATAAAAGTGGAGATCTCACATTTGAAAATACGAACAGTTGACCCCGCCCACGTAGCAGGCGTGGTTACGAGTTGCCCAATTCTAGCTCAGACAGATGTTCCCTTTACTAATACTAATTTTTCACCTAGAAGAATTTTTTCCTTACGACGTATCGTTTTCGAGATATTCAGTGGCCTCAAGTTAAAACAAGCACCCTTAATTACCTTCTCAGGTGGCTGTTAGAGTAATGACTCATGGCAGACTTTGGTGTTTTTCAACCGAATACCAGACTAGATGATAGTGGGCCAGCAGAGGTCCCAATCTGGAACATTTGGGAGGCGACTACCAGCTGCTGCATTTGTCTACAACCAAAGAAATCAACCGAGTCTTCCAGACTCGCGGATGTGTCTCTTAGAAAACACCCATTTAAGCCACAGTGCAAATAATGGAATACCTAGTTAGCATAGAGTCTAATGTCTGTTCGACACATGAGAACTGACGATTTCATACAGTTAACCTAGACGGTCTGATGAATACCTGCGAGAAAGTCTTTAATCCACTCATAAGGCTGGTGTGATGTTCCTTAAGTTTCAGATTTCCTCAATGGCTGAAAATGACCGGGTATCAAATGTGTTTCCTAACTGACATAAGGTTTCTCTGAAAGTGTATATAATTGCAGTACCATTAAGTATGCACACCTTGACATCTGTTCTTGGCCAGCAACAAATATTTAAAAAATTTAAAGGAGACGGAGCTTAGGGTGTAACGTCTCGCAGTGCAGCTGTAGCGGTTATAAATCTAAGTACTGACAAACCTATTTGTGCACTGTTATACAGTTATTAAATTTAATAGTTTTCAGCAGTGTTTCGTGCTGTTTGTGGCGAAATAACGGTTTAATAAACTTTTGGAAACGTTCGATCGCTGTGTTTTTTAGAGTTTTCTGTGCGTAAATTTCGTGCTTTAGTTTTCAGCTGACGTTTCTTATGGTTTATAGTGAAATATTTCAGTAAATTTTCATTCAGTGTTTTAACTTCGTTTGAATTTTTGATTTTAGCTAATAATTTTGTGAAGTTTTTTTGGTATTGGTACTAGCTGTGATATAGTAGTATTAATACAAGTAGTTGCTTTCTTAGTAGACATAGAATTTCGAGACCGCTATTGTTGGTACTATAAATAGTTCTACTGTTGTAACTGAACTTTGGTAACGGAGACGTATTTTTTTTTTTCAGTAACTGTAAAATTTTACCATGAGTGAGAAGTGTGGGCTCTGTCGTAGGTTTGTGAGTAGTGGGTTACGATGTGGGATTTGTTCAAAGTATTTTCACTGGGGGGGAATACAGTGGGGAAGCCAGTGGGCATTCTAGGGAGATCCTCTCGTGTGAATGCAAAATCTGTAGTAGAAATAAGTTGATAGAGGAGCAGGAGCGTAAGATCTGTGCCCTTCAGGTACAGTTACAACGCGCAAAGGAGGAACTAGATAGATTGAGGAGGGTGAAGGGTGGTGGGGAATGGGAACCGGTAGTTGGCAAGAAGGCAGCGAAGAAGAAGAGGTATTCACACAGTTATACTTTGCGTATATGCAATAGATTTGACCAACTGTCAGAATTGAGTGGATAGAAGCCTCGTGTAGCTGTAGATGTAGGGAACATGCAGCAGTCCTCAGCAGTTAGGAGGCCTAGGTCAGTTGCAAAGTCTAACAGAAAGAAGAAGGTTCTGCTGCTATGTAGTTCTCACGGTAGAGGTGTGGGCCAGCAGTTGCAGGAAGTCTTGGTGAGTGAGTACCAGGTCACCAGCATTATGAAGCCTAGTGCAGGGTTGGCTCAGGTGACTGACTGCATAGGGGAGTTATGTAGGAATTTTACGAAGGAGGATCAGGTAGTGATAGTAGATGGAGCAGGGAACAGTCTTGACAGGGACGGGGAATATTAAGTAGGTCATGACCTCGTAAAGATAGCTATTCAAACTGGTGGCACTAATGTGCATTTCGTGCAACTGTTTCAGTGTCACTATCGGCCTCCTCTTGTTGCGCTGTTATGCGTGTTAACATGGAGCTGGGGATGGCGCTGATGGCAGAGGGCATGGGTCACATCTCGGTCGTGCCAGTTGGATCTATCTGTAGATCGGGTTTCACAAGGCATGGCCTGTGTCTCAATAGGTATGGTAAGGGGAGGCTGGCAAAGCTTATATGTGACAGTGTAGTGGATGGTGGTGGTGGGGTCACTCATGGACAAATTCCTGTAGTAGTTGGTGATAGAGCTACATCTCTTTTAGACTGAAATCAGCTGATAGGTATACCTGCTTAAAGGAAGTCTCTAAGGGCTCACCTTCAGAGGACGTAATGTTTCCAAGTAGAGAAGGAATTTGTATACTTCAACAAAATATAAGAGGTATTACAGACAAAGTTAGTGAACTGCTTATAGATTTTGAATCTGAAATTATTAGTATATCAGAGCACCAATTAAATAATTTGACAATTCAGAGGCTTCCTTTACGAGGATACAGATTAGCTGGCTGTTTTTCAAGAAGTTCCTTGTGGGGTGGGGGAGTGGCTATGCACGTAAAAAAACAGTATTCCATTTGAGTCCATAGGCATATCACAGCACTGCACTGAACAGATATTTGAATGTTGTGCAGGGGCAGTTGAATTTAGTGAAACTAAATTTCTAGTTGTTGTTGTTGTTTATAGGTCCCCTAACTCTGACTTCAGAGCATTTCTGTTCAAGCTTGAGAGGGTTCGTGATTCACTTTGTAGAAAGTACCAGAAATTAGTTATGTGTGGTGATTTCAATATAAATTTTGTATATCATGAGAAAGGATGTCGGCACATCTCATAAATTCATACGACCTGATGCAGACAGTGTTTTTTCCAACTAGGGTGCAGGGGAAGAGTAGCACAGCCATAGACAATATTTTTATTCATTCTTCATTACTAGATTGGCATTCTATTAGTAAAAGGGTGAATGGCCTTTCAGACCATTATGCACAAATTTTAACAATAAAAGGCTTTAGCACTTAAACAAATCTCTCATTTAATTACAAACTATGTAGGAAAGTTAATCCAACAGCAATAGAGAGTTTTCTAAACCTTGTCAAGGAACAAGAGTGACAGGCTGTTTATAGCGCTGATATTATAAATGAAAAATATAATGCTTACCTTAACAAATTTCTCATGCTCTTTGAGAGTTGCTTTCCATTAGAACGTTGTAAACGTGGTACTAGCAGAAATAGGCAGTCTGGGTGGCTGACTAGTGGGATAAGGATATCATGTAGAATGAAGTGGGAATTATATCATAATGTTAGAAGTAGTCACAATCAAGGTACAGTAGCCCATTACAATCAGTATTGTAAGGTGCTTAAAATGTTATTATGGAGGCCAAGAGGATGTGGTATGCGAAGAGAATAGCTAATTCACAGGATAAAATTAAAACCATATGGTCAGTTGTGAAGGAAGTGCCTGGTCAGCAGCGAAAGGTCGAAGATATAAAGTCAGTTTGCAGTAAAAATATTTCTGTTACTGATAAATCAGATATATGTACAATATTTAACAATCATTATCTGAGCATTGCTGGTCAACTAAACAAAAATTTAGTTTCTACAGGGAATCATATAGCTTTCTTGGCAAATGCCTTTACGAGATTGATGTCTGAAATACTCCTCTGTGATACAAACAAGAGGGAGATTGAGTCAATAATTAAATCACTGAAGACTATGGACTCTCATGGTTATGATGGGGTGCCTAGCAGAATACTAAAGTACTCTGCTGCACATGTTAGCATGTATTTAGCCATATTTGTAATGTTTCCTTTAGGAATGGTCAGTTTCCTGAACGATTAAAGTACTCATTCGTAAAGCTGCTTTATAAAAAAGGGAGAAAGGGATAATGCAGATAATTTTGTAACTATTTCTGTGCTATCAGTGTTTGCTAAAGTTATTGAAAAGGCTGTATATGTAAGGATAATTGATGATTTTATATCACATGATTTGCTCTCAAATGTACAGTTTGTCTTTAGAAGTCGTTTAACTACTGAAATGCTATATTCTCTTTTCTCTGTGAGGTACTGGATGGGTTAAATAAAAGTTTTCGAACGCTAGGCAAATTTTTTCATTTAACTAAGGCATTTGATTGTGTTGTTTACAAAATATTGCTCCTAAAGTTGGACCATTACGGAATACGGGAAGTAGCTCACAACTGGTTCACCTCTTACTTTAGCACCAGGCAGCAAAAGGTCATTATTCACAATGTTGAGATCGGCTGTGATGTGGGGTCTGAGTGGGTTATAGTCAAGTGGGGTGTGCCCCAGGGATCAGTGTTGGGGCCACTCCTGTTCCTTATTTATATAAATGATACGTCCTCTAGTATTATGGTTAACTCTAAAATATTTCTGTTTGCTGATAACACTAGATTGGTAGTAAAGGATGTTGTGTGCAACATCGGCTCGGTTTCAAATAGTGCAGTTCATGACCTAAGTTCATGGCTTGTAGAAAATAAATAAACGATATATCACAGTAAGACTCAGTTTTTACAGTTTCTAACACAATTCAACAAAAGCTGATGTTTTAATTTCACAGAATGGGCATATTATTAGTGAAACTAAACAGCTCAAATTTCTAGGTGTTCCGATAGATAGTAAACTTTAGTGGAAAATTAGCGTACTTTGCTTATTTTCATTCGCTTATGTCGTATGGTATTATATTTTGGGGTAACTCTTCCCATTCTAAAAGGATATTTTTGGCTCAGAAATGGGCGGTTCGGGCCATAAGCTGTTTCTCTTTGTACTGTTGATTGCGTTTACTTAAACTTGTGGACTGACCTTTCTCAGGTTCATAACTATTTATTTTTATCTATTATTACTTTTATGTTGTAATTTCATGTACTGACACGTTCCATGACCGTGGAGATTTGCTCCTCAATTTGGTCATACGGCACTTGACGTGTAAATAAATAAATAAATGAACGACTAGATCATTAGGATCTAGATCTGGGGGACGGTCCTTCCGAATGCGAGTTCAGTGGTTTACAATTGGGCCTCTTTGCTCGATAACAGAAAAAAAGTACAATGAGGTGACGATAGTCGTGGGATACATCCTAATATCGTGACGGACCTCCTTTTGTCCTGCGCAGTGCAGGAATTCGACGTGGCATGGACTTAATAAGTCGTTGGAAGTTCCCTGCAGTAATATTGAGCTTGTTTCCCCCTATAGCGGTCGGCAACTACGAAAGTGTTGGCAATGAAGGATACTGTGCACGAACTGACCTCTCGATTATGCTCCATAAGCGTTCGATGGGGTGGCCAAATCATTCGCTAGAACTATCCAGAACGTTTCTCAATCGCAAACAATTGTGGTCCGAGGGCATGGCACCTTGTCAACCAATAAAAATTCCTTCGTTGTTTGGAAACGTGAAGTCCATGAATGGCTGTTAATGGTCTCCAAGTAACTGAACATAATCATTTCTATTCAATTATCGGTTCGTTTGGACCAAAGAACCAGTCCATTCCATGTAAACAGAATACAGCCTTCACCATTAGGGAGCGACCACCAGGTTACACATTACCTTGTTGACAACATGGGTCCATGTCTTCGTGGGGCTGCGCCACACTAGAGTCCTACCATGAGCTCTTACCACCTGAAATTGGGATACATCTAACGAGGCCACGATTTTCTGTCGTCTGGGGCTCCATCCGATATGGTCACGTGCCCAAGAGAGGCGCTGCAGGCGATGTTGTCTGTTAGCGAAGACACTCGTGTCGGACGTTTGCTGCCACAACCCATTAACGCCAAATTTCGCCGCATTGTCCTAACTGATAAACTCCAGTGCTTTGACTCTGACGGATAATTCCAAAACGTTATTAGGACGTGGCTGCAATCTCAGGTGGAAGACTTTTGATGGAGTGAACTTGTTGGTTACAATGGTATGCAAAACTTAAGGACTGAAGTAGCTTTCACATGATGGAACTTCGGACCATACATAGAAACAACTGCTGCGGTATAGTACAGAACCTAACTGAAAGAAACACACAACGAAACCAACAGAAATGGCACTTTAATTCGAAGTCAATAATTATACTGAAGTGACCATGCTTCATAACGATCCCCTGGACACTGTAAATGACGGGACAGGGTTCTTATAGCTTGTGTGATGGCCACGGACGGTAATGCATGCTCTGCAACGTACTTCCTTGCTGGCCACAAGGGTGGTACAGAGTTCTTGAGACAGGGCCATCCATTCCTCCAACAGAACGACTGACAACTGCTGGATAGTCGTGCATGTGAACGTGTTGAAATACGTCTCCCCAATGCATCCGATACATACTCGATGGAATTTAATTCGGGATAACGGGCAGACCAGTCCATTTGCCGAATATCCTCTCGTTCCAAGAGATCCTCCACCTGCGCTGTTTGATGCGGTGGCGCACTGTCATCCACAAAAATGAGATCGGGGACGAATGCACTCTTGAAAGGATGCGGTGGCCAAGGCATACAGTGTCAAATAAGTGTGCTGTGGTCAAAGATTTGGAGGTCAGTACGCCCATCAACATTATGCTTGCTCAGACCATATCACCTGGACTACCAAACCGCTCACGTTAGACAACATTGGACGTACCCTCACGTGGCGAGAGGTGGGAACACGTAGTACACCCAGGAGTCGAGCGACCATCATGTCACCGTCCTCTGACAGCATCGATAGCATCGTTGGATGCGGTATGGAAGGGCATGGAGTAATCATAGCGCTCTCCCGGCCGTTGTCAGCCTTCATGACGTGGAGCCGCTACTGCTCGATCAAGTAGCTCCTCAGTTGGCATCACGAGACTGAGTGCACCCCGTTCCAGTCCTCCCACCGAGGAAAAATGCTTGGCAGTACCGGGAATCGAACACGGATCCTCCGCGTGGCAGTCAGCACCACTGACCGCAGCGGACTGTATTGTTAAGAGATATGATAAATGCTTAAATCTGTATGTCCGTTATGTAGAACAGTGGGAAGCTTCTTCCAGTCGATATATTTAACTATTTCAGCATTTTGTATGCAGGGCCAATCACCTAAAACTTGCACCGCAATTATTGCGAAAATAGAAAGTGCTATTGATGTGCGGTTTTTATAGAGTGGATTGGTAGTCAGGAGCCCTTATTGTTAGCCAGTAAACAGACTGTAATAATACTTGGAAAGTGTACTTTTTTGCAAACAGTTCAGGGCGGCCGAAGTGGCCTAGCGGTTCTAGGCGCTACAGTCTGGAACCGCGCGACCGCTACAGTCGCAGGTTCGAATCCTGCCTCGGTCATGGATGTGTATGATGTCCTTAGGTTAGTTAGGTTTAAGTAGTTCTAAGTTCTAGCAGATTGATAACCTCAGAAGTTAAGTCCATAGTGCTCAGAACCATTTGAAACATTTGCAAACATATACTCTTTGAAATGAAAAATGCGTATCGACATTAACAAACTAAAACTATCGTAAATTAGAATGTCAATGGTGTCTGTTGGAGGATTCAAGTGCGAGTCGTTTAAGAGATATTTTGAAAAGTTCACACACAAGCACTTGTACGATACCAGTGATAGCACACACTATGGAACGACACAAGTGCATAACGAGGCAAAATGGGCACCTGCAGCGGCAGTACACACTTTCAGTCTGATATGGAACGACTGCTGCACACTTGCTAGCATTTCAGCGGAGATGTCCGAGCAGGTTGCAGTAATACGTCGTTTCATACCATCGGGTGTAGTTGGCATGACCTTGTAAACGGCGTCTTCCAACTTTCCCCACAGAAAAATCTCTACAGGCTTCAAATCCAAAGGACGGGCCGACCAAGGCACAGGTCCCTGCGTCCAATCCAACGATCTGGAAACAAATCGTGAAAACACGCTGTAGTATTTCGTGCACTACGGACTGGACAGCCATCTCGATGGTACCACAGGTTCTTCCTAGTCTGCAGAGGAACATCTTCTAGTATATGTGGAAGATGGTTCAAATGGCTCCAAGTACTATGGGACTTAACATCTGAGGTCATCAGTCCTCTAGACTTAGAACTACTTAAACCTAACTAACGTAAGCACATCACACACATCCATGCCCGAGGCAGGATTCGAACCTAAGACCGTAGCAACCGCATGGTTCCGGACAGAAGCGCCTAGAACCGCTCGACCACAGCGGCCGGCATATGCGGAAGATAGTCTGTTAGGAGGCTGAGATACTTGTGCCCTTTCAGTATTCCGTCTTTGAAAAACGGGCCTATGAGCTGACGGTTCGCTGTTCCACGCCACACGTTTACACTCCACGGACGCTGACGTGTCGCCTAACGAAGTCAGTGGGGATTGTCAACAGACCAGTAGTGCAGGTTTCGGTGGTTTACCTGGCCATGACTGGTAAATGTGGCTTCATCAGTAAACGATACAGATGACAGGTCAAGAGTATCATGTCCTAATGCCCATGTAAAGAAGATAACACGTTTCATATAAACGTTTCCACGCAGCTCTTGATGGAGAGAGGTGGTACTGAGATGGAACCTATGTCGATGGAGAATGTGTACGACGCTTGCCGTAATCATGCCATTTCCTTGTGCAGTTGCGTGGTAGCTAACGTGTAGATCAACTGCAACAGTATCAGCATGAACACCAGCAAGAACCTTAATTTCCCTCTCTTCTGTCGTCAGTTATTTCCTTCTGTTATGTTGTCTAGTCGTTACAGTACCACTTTCACCTAACTGGTTGAAGAGGTTGATAAATAAATGCCGAAATGGTTGACGTCGATCGGGATATTTTGCTGCGTACACCGTACAAGAACGAATTGCAGTCTTCCTACATTCTCCATATACCATGAGCATGTCGGCTTTTTCTGCAATGGTAAATCGTATTATCCATTCACGACCTACTGCCTGGACTGTCACACACTGACTAGCAAGTCGCAGTGCACTCAAGGAACACGTAAGCACACTGTCAGCAATCATAACTACATCGCTCCTAGCAACTACGAAGGTTGAATGGCACAAACAAGTATCACTGTGGAAACTTTCCGAAAAACGATATCTCGTAAATGACTTGCACCAGAATTCTGCAACAAATACCATTGACATTCTAGTTTACCCTACTTTTAATTTGTTAATGTCAATAGGCATTGTTCTATTTGAAAAAGTGTATGTTTGGACAAAAAAATACACCTTATAAGTATTATTACACTCTGTTTATTAGGCAACAGTACGAACCCCTGGCTACCAGTCCATCCTGTGAAAACCGCACATCAACATCACGTTCCATTTCCCCAATATTTGCGGTGCAAGTTTTAGGTGATGCACCATGTATATCCGAAAGATTTTCCAATTATCCGTCGCAGATGTAAATCGTAGTAAGTGTTTATGCGGAACAGAACCTTACATACCCACAGCGGCACATGAACTACACGACTACCTGTGTGCCTACAGCCTCGACTCGGAATGAATGGGTATTGTGGGCCACGACATTCCCAGACATCGTTTGCGTGTTAATGTTGCTACGCCACTTTCCGTTTTGTATTTTGCTGCCTGAATGTTACTCCGGGTCTTTTCACGGGGGGACACTCTCCCGGCCTCGCCTAACCAGAGCGAAAGCTTAATGAGAGAGCGAGTACGGGACGGCCGCCCGGCTGGAACTCGTTCTGCACTTGTCACTGCCGGAACACCTTGCTGTGCAGCGGGGCGGCCGTTTTAAAAGCTTCGCCCGCCGTCTCGCCATTCAGGGCAGAAAAACTTAATTGGTTTCTGTCCCTGCCTTTTCGAGCAGAAACGCGCGATATAATGCTAATGAAAAGAGAGGTAGGAACCTTATGACGCTGGTTTTGCTGTCGTAAGCACAATTCCATTCCGCCCTTTTTTACGCTGTTCCATTGTTGAATGAAGTGCTGAGAGAAGGGAGTAAAATTGTTCTTTCGCTTAGCACTCGGCGAAAATTGTATAAATCTATGTTATTACACAATCCTTAAGATGGAAGGCAAAACAAAAATGTCTGTTCAGCAGCTATGAACTTTTAAATTTGAGAGATATAGAACATCCATCCACTTCTGTAGGCTGCTACTAGTTTCATGCTCCACAAATAACACCTCGTTTACAATGAAGTAATCTAAAGTGTTTCATAATTATTAGATAATTCAATGGAATGCTTATTTTAATTTCCGGTTTTTTGAATTGGCGAAGTAACTTCTCCAGGGATTTTTTTCCTAACTATGAAAAATTTCCAATTTCGGGCTGTTTCTGGGATACGCTTTCACTAACGACAAAACGACTATAAAATCTGACGTAGGCTAACTTACGCATCTATCACAGAAATCGGACTTCGGATCAAACTAAATGATGAAGTTTAAATGTAAAAATTCAAATTCACCTGTTTATTCCCGTTGTTAGAATTCGGCGTCCATCGCGTAATAGCCGGACATCCCTGCGGACATTCCAGAAAAACAACTCTGCTTTCTACGAATTTGAAGCCAGACGCTGCGACCTCACTAGGCTCCTTTTTGCATGAGCAAATTAGTTGCCTGCTCACTGAGGCTCTAGGAGTAGCAATATGAAGCGATTGGGCAAGCACACAACCTACGATAATTCTGGCACAACTGTATCGAAGAGTACGTTGTCTGCTGCTCCAATTTAGCCCAAATAGTAATCAAGCGTCGATGTGGCTTAGTATAATAGTGAAATATTTATGCAGTTATTAACAGGTTTTCAAACATGTTTAAAACAAATTGACAGAAAAAATGAAATTATATACTGTGTCCTGAAGAATTATGATTAATCTAATGCACTGGTTTAAATTTGTCTTGTAAATTTATTACAAGAGAAAGAATAAGAAACACCTGTGAAAAGGTGCCCCTACGATTATAATGGGTCTATAGAAAATATTTAAATATATGGATCGACAGAACAGAGCAAATCAAGCAGAGTGTCAAATAAAAGTTCAAAAACGTAATTACTCTCACAGTTCATTTCAACAATTTGCAATGATCAGAAAATTTCCCCTAAAACTCATTAAGAGATGAAGCTAAATAATATACTACTAACGGTTCTACTATTTTTCTTCTTTTTCCAATCTATGATCGGTTCGCGAAATGGAAACTACAATGAAAATCAGAATGTTTCTTCTTTTTTTTCAACACGGGTGTAATGTGTAGCTACACAAGGAGTTGCCACCCCGACTTACAGTAGCGTTGCACCAACTTTCCAATACCCTACGCTGGTCTGCAGCTCGTTGTCTGTGTCAAAACGCTGTCCCCATAGCCAGCAGTTCATGTTAGCGAAGAGGTGAAAATCAGAGGGAGTCAAGTATGGGTTGTGTAACAGGTGATCAAACACCTCCCATCGAAAACGCCGCAGGAGCATCGCTGTTGCAGTTGCACAGTGCGGCAGAGCACTGTCATGTAGGAGGAAACGCAAGACAGTTACGCTATGTGGACTGTCATGGAATCAGACGGAACCCCTCAGCAAGATCATCACACTTGGTGGAAGACTCTACTGCATTTTTTACGCTCACTGTGCTCTCAAATATGAAAAGTACGACGGGATGTGATCGACAGGCATACTAGAGACACTGCGCAACACAACTGCACAAAGCTACATCGGATTTTCATCGTGGCTTTAAATTCGTGACCGATCGGAGGTTGAAGAAAGAAACATATGCAGGGTGTTTCACAACTCGTGTTACTTACTTCTAGTGGTTTTGGAGGGGACTCAGAAGATCCAGATTTACACAGGAACTCAACCGGAAGCTTCGTCCAACAACGCTACAAATAATCAAAGTGATAGGTGCACTATATATATATATATATAAATTTCGTAATGATAAGGATCCCTGTACTGAAACCGAACGAGTCGCAAATTATTATAAATTCCTTCAGCAAAGAAGACGAATAAATATTCCAGAATTCGAATCAAGAGCAGCTGCCAACATGAGTAACTTAGAAGTAGATATCCTCGGAGTAGTGAAGCAACGTAAATCACTCAATAACAGCAAGGCTTCTGGTCCAGACTGTACAGCAATTAGGCTTCTTTCTTACTGATGCAAAACCTCCACAATTAACAATCATATACAACCGCTGGCTTGGCGAAAAATCCGTACCCGACAACAGGAAAGTTGCGCAAATCACATCATTATTCAAGAAAGGTGGTAGGAATAAGCCACTAAATTACAGGCCCATATCATTAACATCGATATGCAGCAGCATTTTGGAGCATGTATTGTGTTCGAACATTATGAATTACCTCGAAGTAAGCGGTCTATTCACTCAAAGTCAACACGGATTTAGAAAACATCGTGCTTGAGAAACACATCTAGCTCTTTACTCGCACAAAGTGTTGAGTGCTATTGAAAAGGTATTGCAAATTGATTCCGTATTTCGGGATTTCCGGAAGGCTTATGACACTGTACCACACAAGCGGCTTGTAGTAAAATTGCGTGCTTATGGAATATCGTCTCAGCTGTGTGACTGGATTAGAGATTTCCTGTCAGAGAGGACACAGTTCTTAGTAATTGACGGAAAGTCATCGAGTAAAACGGAACTGACTTCTGGCGTTCCCCAAGGTAGTGTTATAGGCCCTCTGCTGTTCCTTATCTATATAAATAATTTGAGACAATCTGAGCAGCCGTCTTAGGTTGTTTGCAGATGATACTGTCGTTTACCGTCTAGTAAAGTCATCAGCAGATCAAAACGCATTTCAAAAATATTCAGAAAAGACATGGACTCGCATTCGCGAGGACGACGGTTCAAACCCACGACCGGCCATTCTGATGTAGGTTTTCTGTGATTTCCCTAAATCACTTCAGGCAAATGCTCGGATGGTTCCTTTGAAAGGGCATGGCCGATTTCCTTCCCCATCCTTCTCTAATCCGATGGGATCGATGACCTAGCTGTTTGATCTCCTCCTCCAAATCAGCCAGCCAGGAAAGATATCTATATGGTGCGAAATTTGGCAATTGACTCTAAATAATGAGAAGTGAGAGGTCATCAACACCAGTGCTAAAAGGAATCCCTTAACTTCCATTACACGATAAATCAGTCAAATCTAAAAGCCGTAAATTCAACTACATACCTAGAAATTACAATTACAAACAACTTACATTGGGAAGAACGAATAGAAAATGTTATGGGGAAGACAAACCAAAGACTGCATTTTATTGGCGGAACACTTAGAAAATGTAACAGATCTACTAAATAGACTGCCTACATTACGCTTGTCCGTCCTCTTTAGGAGTACTGCTGCGGCCGGGGTGGCCGAGCGGTTCTAGGCGCAGGTTCGAATCCTGCCTCGGGCATGGATGTGTGTGATGTCCTTAGGTTAGTTAGGTTCAAGTAGTTCTAAGTTCTAGGGGACTGATGACCTCAGAAGTTAAGTCCCATAGTGCTCAGAGCCATTTGAACCAGTACTGCTGCGCGGTCTAAGATCCTTACCAGATAGTATTAACAGAGTAGACCGAGAAAATTCAAAGAAGAGCAGCACGTTTTGCATTATCGCGAAATAGGGGAGAGAGTGTTACGTATATGATACAGGATTTGGGGTGGAAATCATTAAAACAAAGGCGTTTTTCGTTTCGGAGGAATCTTCTCACGAAGTTTCGATCACCAGCCTTCTCCTTCGAATGCGAAAATATTTCGCTGACGCCGAAGTACATCAAAATACAATAAGGAAAAACAGAGATCGCAAGAAAAGATGTCGGTGTTCGGTTATTCCGCGCGCTGTTCGAGAGTGAAATAATAGAGAATTATTGTGAAAGTGATTGGATGAACACCCTGCTAGGTACTTAAGTGTGATACGCGGAGTATCCATGTAGATGTAGATGTAGATGTAGATGTAGACGTAGGTAAGCGAAAATCGCTCCGATACCTCTGACAGTGGAATACATGTACCGGTACCGTCTTTGTTAATACTATAGTGTAGACAATTTTCGAAGCTGGTAGTATGGATCAAAACAAGAAAAAAAGTCTAGTAATCATGGATTCTAAAACGTATACCTTAAGAGCTATGAGCACTTGTTCAATAGATGTGTTTCACACTAGCGAAGATGAACAAGTGTTCATAGCTCCTCAGGTATGCATTTTAGAGCCTATGTTTACCTCACATTTTTTCTTGTCTTGATCCACACTACCACCTCTAAAAGTTAAAAACAGCACCGGTACATGTATTGCGCTATCAGAGGTATCAGAATGATTTTTGCTTGTAACTTTCGACTCTCTCGCTACCGAATCACGAACCCTTACCTCAAACTGATTTTTCTCGATCACCTTGAAAGTTTGTAACATCATCACGTAATCACTACGTAAATAGAAACATTTAAAGACGCCTGTGCCTATAGCTTTAACGTTCTGTAGTGTCGTTGGATGACGTTTCCGGACACGGCTTCCCATGTACACACATCAAAAAAAGTTTTGCATCACCCCGGTTCCCAGAATTCCTGAAGACAGACGTTGACTGTGGATATTGTATCACAGACACAGTCCCTTTGACTGTTCAGAGATGTCACAAAACCCGCCCACATATATGTAAACAACCATGCATGAGCAGCGCATATTAGACGGAGGAAGTCCGACAGCCGACCAGTTACAGTCATTCCACCAGGAAGGAGGTTCACGGCTCGTGTTGTCTGTAGTTCAACCATACGTTGTTACTCCGTGCCAGGAAGGTCTCTCAACAAGGGAAGTGTCCAGGCGTCTCAGAGTGAACCAAAGCGATGGTGTTCGGGCATGGAGGAGATACAGAGAGAGACAGGAACTGTCGATGACATGCCTCGCTCAGGCTGCCCAAGAGCTACTACTGCACTGGATGACCACTACCAACGGATTATGGCTCGGAGGAACCCTGACAGCAACGCCACCATGTTGAATAATGCTTTCGTGCAGCCACACGAAGTCATGTTACGACTCATACTGTGCGCAATAGGCTGCACGATGCGCAACTTCACTCCCGACGTCCATGGCGAAGTCCATCTTTGCAACCACTACACCAAGCAGTGCGGTACAGATGGGCCCAATAACATGCCGAATGACCGCTTAGGATTGGCATCACGTTCTCTTTACCGATGAGTGTCGCATACGCCTTTAACCAGACAATCGTGGGAGACGAGTTTGGAGGCAACCCGGTCAGACTGAACGCCTTAGACACAATGTCCAGCGAGTGCAGCAAGATGAAGGTTCCCTGCTGTTTTGGGGTGGCATTATGTGGGGCCCACGCACGCTGCTGGTGGTCAATGAAGGTGTCGTAACGACTGTAAGATCGTGAATGCCCTTCTCCGACCAGTTATGTAATCATATCGGCAGCATATTGGCGAGGCATTCGTTTTCATGGACGACAATTCGCTCCCCCATCGTGCACATGTTGTGAATGGCTCCCTTTGTGATAACGACATCTGTAGACTAGAGTGATCAGCATGTTTCCAGACATGAACTCTACCGACCACGCCCGGGAATAGATTGAAAAGGGCTATTTATGGAGGACGTGACGTACCAACCACTCTGAGGGATCTACGCCGAATCGCTGTTGAGGAATGGGACAATCTGGACCGACAATGCCTTGATGAACTTGTGGATAGTATGCCACGACAAAACAGGCATGCATCAATGCAAGAGGACGTGCTACTGGGTATTAGAGATACCGATGTGTCCAGCAATCTGGACCACCACCTCTGGAGGTCTTGCTGTATGGTGGTACAACATGCAATGTGTGGCTTTCATGAGCAATAACAGTGGCGAAAATGATGTCTATGTTGATTTCTATTCCAATTTTCCGTACAGGTTCCGGAACTCTCGGAATGGAAGTGATGCATAACTTTTTTTGATGTGTTTATAACGTGATTTACTAAGTAAGATGAATTCTGAAACACCCTGTATATCTCTTGTATAATGCTTCGCTGCGGAGGAAGTCACAGACTTTAATCAAGTGCACGTCAGTATTTTTTCGCCGTTACAGCACCATGTGACTGAAAGTACATTTTTGAATTCATACAAACTTAACAAATACAATTTTTATAAACGATCACATTGTAGAACCTACTGCAGTGTCGACATGCTAAATCTAACAGAGTATGCATGTGTGGAATTCTTTGTTTTATCACCACTGAATTAAATATTATGAATAAATTGTTTAATAATTTAGTACCATACATATCGCACAACTAAGCATGTTCGTTATGTAGCTGGTATCATGACCGATTCACGAGTGTGTCGTATATATTAATACCATATCTACAAATGAGTAATACTCCATTATACACAAATGAATATTTAAACTTCAATAACTTCTAAACAATATGCTATACAAATATGGTTACAATTTTATTGTGTTCCAGGGCTTACTCCAAGATCAATCCCGGCCTTATACTGAAGTGACAAAAACCGTGGGATACCTCCTAAATCAAGTCAGACCTCCTTCTGCCCGGCGGAGTGCAGCAGCTCGACGTGGCATGGACTGAACAAGTTGCTGGAAGTCCCCTGCACAATTACTGAGCCATGCTGCCTCTAAACCCGTCCATAATTGCGAAAGTGTTGCCGGTGCAGGATTTTGTGCACGAACTGACCTCTTGATTATGTCCCATAAATGTTCGATGCGGTTCACGTCGGGTGATCTGGGCGGCGAAATAAATCGCGCCAGTTGCCCAGAATGTTCTTAATACTAATTGTGAACAAATGCGGCCAGATGACGTGCGCATAGCCGTGCATAAAATTTCCATCATTGTTTGGGATCATGAAGTCCATAAATGCGTGAAAATGGTCTCCAGGTAGCCGAACATAACCATCTAAACCAGAGTATACAGTCTCTTCCATGTAAACACAGCCCGCTCCATTATGGAGCCGCCATCACCTTGCACAGTGCCTTGTTGACAACTGGTGTCCATGGCTTCGTGGGGTCTGCGCCACACTCTAACCATACTGGCAGCCCATCAGTTCTTATCAACACATCTGACTAGGCCACGGTTTTCCAGTCATCTAGAGTCAACCGGTATGGTCACGAGCCGGGGAGAGGCGCTGCAGACGACGTCGTGCTGTTAGCAAAGCCACTCGCGTCGGTCGTCTGCTGTCAGAGCCCATTAAGACCAAATTTCGTCTCACCGTCTTCACTGACGCTTTCGTTGTACGTCCCACGTTGATTTCTGCAGTTATTTCACGCAACGTCAAATGTCTGTTAGCACTGGCAACTCTGGGCAAACGCTACTGCTCTCAGACGTTAAGCGAAGGCCGTCAGTCACTGCGTTCTCCATACTGAGAGGTAATGTTATAAATTTGGTATTCTCTGCACACTCTTTGACTATATGGACCTCGGGATACTGAATTCCCTAACGATTTTTGAAATGGAATGTCCATGCCTCTAGCTCGAACTAGCGTTCCACGTTCAAAGTCTGTTAACTCCCGTCGTGAGGTTGACTTTCGTCACCCCAGTGTATATTTTCTGTAGCTCGCCTCTAGCCATTTTTTACTATTTTAACGGACATTCAATGCTTTCAACGTAATACTTACGATAGCCGGGTCATCTTGGCGTTCACCTCTTCTTGCCAGGTGTGTTAGCTTCGGACTTCTACCAGTCTGTCCACGTACCTGCTGGCCCTGAGCCGCGTCGCTCATTCTGCGGCACCGTCCAACCTTCCTGAATCACCTCGCCCAGCCACACACAGCGTCAAGTCAGCTCTCCACTGCTCACCACCACAAAGCGCTTAGCAGTTCCGCCAAGCCTCTCGTTTTGTCACATACTCTCACTTTGTATTGTGTTAGCTTCCTACATATGCCAAAAACTAGCACCAACAACAATTTTTACACATGTTTTTTAGTACACTCAGTTACCTAATTATTCTACCATAACATGTATATCAGTTAGCAGCGACGAATTACTCAATATATTAACTGTCTAAATCCAACAAATAACTTATTCTATGCATGAATCTCTTCACATTGTATTTATATCACATTGCATGTCCTATTACTAAAAACATTTTGCAACTGACTTTTGTTGGCTCTGGTGGTCGGTTTCTGGCGACTGAAGGTCCTTGATTTTCTATGTGATAGTGAAGATTTTCGTCCACGTCGCTAATAATATGCACTATCGCCAGGCAAATGATCTATTAGAAACACAGTGAATTCCCAAGACTAAATATCCTAAAAAGGCATCCCCAAAGCTTCCAGTGGTCAAGCTCTGATAACCGTCCCTGGAATACCATGTGTCCACGGTGATCAGCTCTCAAATTAGGGTCACTCAAGCAACACCAAATGCATATGTCGAACAGCAAACATTGTATTACTCTGAAGTCTCCATGTCAAAGAATCAGATCCCCGAAAATGCTTCTGTATGTCTATGCCTCTCAATATCACACTAAATATATTGACCCATTCTTTAGCATTCATCATATATTTATTCATTTTATATAATCGACTCCTGAGATACCACAAGTTAGATATAATGCTCACACTGAGATACATTCATTTAAGCCACAAATAAAACACCAAATATCTTGTTGCTATATACATTATTACTTTTGCAGCAAACGCCAGTGTTTTTCCAATATTCGCTTTCACTCTTTCTCAAGATAATTTCTTAACTCTGTGGTATTTCTCAGTCCTTCCATATCCATTTTTCCCTAAACTGGCTATTGGATATCAGCACCTACAGTCTTCTTATGCCCTTACAGACTGTTCTGACCTCCCTTTCTCTCTCCACACCTTTCATGTGCAATACCTGGAATTCCTTACCTTTCACATTTACTTCACATTCTTCAAAAACGAAAAGTGACGTTGACACAGCACCAGGTACGTTATTCTGGCCCTTTAACATACTATACATCATAACTGAACTGTAGCAGGAACATAGCCCGTCTCATTAGTCTTTCATTCACATTCCTTAAGGCCTTGCCATCTATGAGACAAGCACTTTCTGCTTTTCAGATATATTCTGAATTTCTGGAACCCTAAAACAATGGTCAACAGTTCTTCTTCAGAGTTGCCATACATTAATTCGTGATTAGATAACATTTTGCTAGCAAAAGAAATTGCCTTAAGCTGAATCATCTCATCTTGGATCCTCCTCTGAAACAGATCTGCCCCCTCCCCCTTCCATAATACGAGTTGCCTGCCTCAACACAGAAAGGAAAAGACATAAAAGGAGTACAGTATCTTACTGTTATTTGGGTTATTCTTAAAGGTTTCAAATTCCAGCATCAGAACTATGACGCACTTCCTTAATAATCTACACAAGTTAGGTGAATTCAGACTACAATCCCTGATATACCTTCTATAGAATAAGCATAGTTCAGTAAATGCCTTTATTTGTTTCCAGTTCTTTGCCACCTCACATTCAGCCTTAGCTTTGAATTTCCCTCTATTGGGTAAGATGCCCTAAGTATTCAAGCGAACAGTAGTAATCCCATTTGCACAAAATCACGCATAGTTTAACTCTGGAGTGGGCGCCCCGTTTTTCATCACGCTAGCAGGCGTGTGGTGCACTTTCTACCTGTGTAAAGACTAGCTTTATTTATGTTACCAAAGTGAGCGTCTATGAGCAAAATCACAATTTACTATTTGCTTAATTAAACAGCTACACAATAAACTTACATTATATGAGCTAAATCGCTTTTTAATTAAATAATAATAAAATAAAATTTTGACTCTGTTGCCGCATAGAAGTGTTATCTTACAGTAATGACCCATTCGAACCATTAATCAGTTGCAGCAGGTCCCTGCAAACAACTTATTTGATTACCAATTATCTCGTAGGTAGCTGCCCCACTGTAGCACGGAATCTGGGTAGTTTTCTTGTCTGTATCGTAAATTTTTTCTCACCTAGCTCGTTGTTTGTTTTATATTACTGCTGTTCACTTGGATGTATGACAGCACAACTTATTTCTGTGTTAGATGAAGCAACACAGAGGGAATAGGTACAGTCTCACTATCGTAGAAAAACAGTGGAATGGTACAAGATAAAGTTACTGTGATTCACATATTTTGTATGTATGCGTGCCCACTCCAAATTAATTCACTCCTTAGCACATGATTTAAGACTCTGACAAGTACGGTTCCATATATAGTAAACCAAAAGACACACACTATTTATATATATATATATATATATATATATATATATATATATATATATATATATGTGTGTGTGTGTGTGTGTGTGTGTGTGTGTTCTTTTTCAGATAAGAATGCAGTGTACTTTTTCCTTCCCTTTGCCAGGGATGCTTCATATGATTATACAAATGCATGGTGTCTGTTCTTGAGGAAAGCATTATTCTGTCCCTTTAACAAATTTCTTATCATGTTGAAGTGCTATAGTAACATAGCCCATCTCACTAGTTTACCATTCACATTTCTTAAGGCTTTGTGATGTGTGTAGACAACCACTTTCTACTTTTCAGACATGTTCTGAATTTATGGAACACTAAAATAATGGATAACACTACACAGAATCCTCAACTGTGACACATATCATGCAAATTGAAGGCAGAGGGGAGGGTGGTGGATGGGCGTTAACACAATGGTTAACGCAAATGTCTAGTAAGCAGAAGATCCTGGGCTCGATTACCGGTTCAGCACACATTTTCACTCATTAGGTACCAATGCAGCTGATGTCATCAGATCCTTTGCTCCCTTTTCCTTCCCTTTCCTTTCCATTCTCCACCCTCCACCTTCAAAATCCCATGCTGAGTCTATGCTAGACATAATCTTTACATTGAAAAAAGTTATGCAACAAGTCATTCATATTTTCAGGCTGATTATTTTCCTTAATTATTCTTATTCAACTTGCTTGCATCCAACATAATTCTTACAGAACATCATTCGTCGTAAAAACAAGACTGCAATATTCACTTGCACCTATCTTCATCATGCCTGAATCCAACATCTTTTGTACTCTGGCCCTCGCCGCTTCTTTGTCTGTCACTGAAATAGGAAATCGTTTGATCCCAGTTATCTCATGTGGCATCACCCTCAAGACATAACCAAAATCTAATCTTCCCTGGTAATCTGAGAATATTTATGTAATAAATCATTAAGTTGCAATCTTTGCTCCTCATTAATCATCTTACTCACCATTTCACATATTTGCTTTTCTATACATGTTTCACCATTTCATTCACCTCTTGTAAGTGAGCCATTGTTTCACCTTCTTTTAATTCCGTTTTGAATTAGTTCTTCCTCTCCCCCCCCCCCTTCCCAGCATCACATTCCACAACTCCGTCCTTCATTATAATGTTACAGTCATATTTGTACAAGAAAGCCATTCCCAAGATAACAGTCATTATCAGTCCAGGTATCAAAAAAACCTTACGGTAAAACAATGTTCAATAATATTAAATTCATATAGTATCTCTCTTTTGATGGACTTTCTACATGTCCCATTTGCTGTCTTAATTTTTATTCCTGTCATCAAAAAAACCTAATGGTAAAACAATGTTCAATAATATTAAATTCATATAGTATCTCTCTTTTGATGGACTTCCTACATGTCCCATTTGCTGTCTTAATTTTTATTCCTGTCACCACTAATTGCACTTATCCCAAACATTAATTTTTCACCAGCAAGATTCAGAAATAGCAAGCAAACTTGCATCTATATCCACTGTCAAGGTTGAGCCTTTATAACATCAACTCTTTCCAATTCTGTCTACTCTAATAACCATTTTCAGTTTCTTTTCTGCTCTCCTCTTGCATTATACATATTGCCTTATCTTCCCGCCCATATTCCATACCAGTATCACCTTCAAACAAATCTTTTTCAGTGCATCCCAAATGTATTCATTTCCCCTTAATTCCCTTATTTTCTGGCAACTCTACATTTAATTTCACCCATTCTTCTGGTAATAAAGTTTTGGATACTTCTGCAAAGGATGTCCAGCCCTCTAGATCAGTCAGCCTCATCTTTTCAGAACCAACCACAGTTAACTTTATCATCCTGAATTGCATCCTCATCATTTAATAAATCATATGCTTCAGTTTTATCCTCGGGGCACACCTTCACTAACAAGATTCACCTCAATGCTACACAATTCCATTTCAATGCTCAGTGCATCTCCATACAATAACAATCATTCTCTGTAACCACAGGTACATCCACATTATCAATAAACATTTTACTGTGCTGTTGTTCATTACTGTAGTCATCATTAAAATTACCCTGTACACAATAGAGAGAAATTTTACCCACCTCTGCACAATTCTTCACAGGGTTTAGTAATGCCGTTATACTCACCACTTTCTCCTCACTACATTCATGGCTGTTAATATCACTGCCCCTTCATTCTGTATGTATTACTGTTTCCATCATCTGTGTCAGATATTTCATTAACTTCAGCTGAACTTAGACCCACAACACATCATCATCAGACTACCATTCCTATATCTGCTAGACATTTGTTCAGTAAAAGAGCTACACTGTTTATTGTTAAAATTGTCTTGATTCCATTTATCCCTGCAATTAATTTCTTTATTACTATTGTTGTATTTACTATGTCCTCACAAAATCCTTTATTGCCCAAGACCACATCCATACTATACAATCAATCTTTTCTCTCTCCCTGCTACATTTATTTCTCATCCCAAAATGCCCTTGTCTGACCCTGTTTATATCACAATTACTAGCCCCCATGCAGGCCTTGAGTGAGGCACCCTTCAGTTTCCCAACTGCCCACTTTGTCTGTTTGCATGTGAAAGGTGCCCAATTCTTACTCACTACGTAACATTCCTTCTTTCTTCAAAGTTATCTCTTCTCACTCCAAAATTCTCACCATCCATTTGTGATCTGTACCTCCAAACCCTGACTGGGACACCCATTTCTTTCCTCTCTCCACCTGTCAGTATTGTGCCCATTAAAATTATTGTGGTTCCCCATTAAATAATACCTTCCGTTCTGCCTCTGTTCTGTATATCTGGGCCTATAATATAAGACCCTCTCCACACTCTCCCCAAAATTCAGGAATTATTCTGTATAATCTGTTGCACTGTGGATAAGAATCAGTTGAAAATGTTTTGGCAGCCTTCCCTTTAACGTTGAGATCTATGTTTGTATATGCAAAGGCCTAAATAAATGATTAAATTTATTTCATTCCTTAGCATAGAACTCTTTCACATTTCCTCTGCAACTTCTGTAGTTTGCTCGAGTGAAAAAATAATTTTACTGCCTTAACAGCTTCACTTCTCCCACCAGATTTATAAAAAAAATTCAAAATTGCTTAGCATTTCGTGTAGCCCACATTTCCAATTTCCTTTTAACAAATTTAATTTTAGCAATATCAATCATCCCTGTTACAAAATTATCCTTACTTCTAGCCAAAAAATCCACTGCATGATATTTATTATCTCTGCTACATGATTTTGGTTGATGCCCATACCCCATAGGATACCTCACTAGTATATTTCCATTTTCTGCTGCTACATTATTAACAATTTCCCTTTACAGATTTCTTTTTGTTATTATTGATTCCCTTGTGACATTTAGGGAACACAGTCTTCATAGATTTGATTTATGCCTCTGTTTCCTACTCAAATAATATACATTTTTGTTCCTGTGCCTGAATTTGCCTCACAAAATTACTCTGCACAGTTCCAACTTGTTTTGTTAATTTTCCGCCAACCTGTCTACTTTATTATTAACCTTCTCTAAATTTTTTATATTTTTTCAAGTTTATGTTCAGTCTGTGTAAATTTGTCTTCCAGCTCGTTAGTTTTCTCTACTATAGCACTTATTTCATTCCAAAGCCAATTTATGCCAATTTCAGATTGCATCCTTGCAGTTTACTACCACTGTCAGATTTCATTTCCCCAGAATTCAAAATTAGTTTTTGCTGCTAACATGTTGATCAATAATCTACACTGATTTTCAACTACCCATTATGTCCATCTGTCTTTTCCTTTTGTATCCTAGGACAGTCTGCTTCACTACTTACACTGTTTGACCCACAATCACTTAAAGATCTTTCAATTCAGGTGTGACTGGCGATCCAAACACAGAGACAAAGAAATATGCTGATTCTTTATCTATCTAATGCTCATCCATTACTATGGCATAAGGTCTGCGTTTGTTGCTGGAGGAGCACTGACATAATGGCTCAAAGGCAGTAGTGTGGACGTGCAACGGAATTGAGATGAGGTGAGGAGATCCAATGTGCATCTGGAGTGTGAAACCTTGGCAGCATGATGATGGGACATAGAAGATAGCAATAAGCTAGGGGAGCTGATGGACATGGCACATAAGGTCATACAGAAAGTGGTGTTGCCCTTTGAAGCCAAGGACATGACGCAGAAGATGGACAGTGGCATCAACCTTGGCTGTGTAGGAATGAGGAGCAGAAAGCAGTATGGGTGATGTTATGGACCCTTGTAGCACAAGGATGTGGTATGGAAAACAAGCGTGGACAACATCACCTGTTACAAGCATGTGTGTGCATCACAAAAATCATTGTTTACGACAGCACTGACCTTCAGCAGTGTGAGGAAACAGCATGGAAGATGGGCATCGGTGTGAGTGTAGGTGTAGCCTGTGGCTGTGATGTGGAAGGCAGCTTAGTTGACTCTTGGCATGAGCATCTCAGCATGGCCACACGGTGGCGTGAAGAAAGGCTTGGGTACCTAAGTATGGTCAGGCAACAGCATGGAGATGCAGTGCGTGCACCTCAGCATGGTACCACAGTGGAGTGGGCGCGCAATATGTGCACCTTTGCATGGTCCTCCAGCAACAAGGAGATGTGACATGAGTACCCTGGCATGGTCTGCAACTTGCACACCTTGGTGTGGTCTGCAAATTAGTCAGAGTGCGCTTACACATGGCCATCTGATGATTGCAGTGTGAATTAGCAACAGCACAGTCATGGTGGCCCTGCAGTACTTTCACACGCATGCAATGGTGCATACCTTTCACTGCAGTAACTGTAGCACTATCTCGAGGTTCATATTTCACCTGCATGGCTGAAAAGTGGTGGTAATGTTATCTAATACAGTATGCGAATACTCTACTATTGCTACAGCTGCTTTTGTACTGTCTGTAGCTCAGAGCCCCACACTAATTAACTACTGATTATGCCACTTAATGTATACAGACATTTCAGACCTAAAATATTTTCAAATAAACATTAACAGTGACCTCTATCCTGGACAAACCAAACCAACTACAACCTCATTAGGCTATTTTTTGGATGAGTAAAACAACTGCATGCTCACTAAGGTCCTAACAATACCAATGAGCAATGACGGGTCAAGTGGACAACCCACAATAACTTGGGCTTGACTATATCTATGGGTTGTTTGTGTACTCCTGCCTTTTGTCCCAAATGATAGTTACACATTAATGTGACTTAGCCTAATGGTTCAGTGTTTTTACAGTTAACCATAGGCTTTCAAACACGTTTAAAACGAGATTGCTTGACAAAATGAAATGAGATACTGATGACCATAGTATAATGATGTAGGTTAATGCGCTGGTTTTAATTCAACTAGTAAATTTATTATAATCAAAGGAATAAGAAACACACATGGAAAGGTGAACATTCGTTTTTAATGTATTTACTGCCAATAATTTGCAATGTTCACAACAGTTCCACTACAATTCATTAAAAGATCAGGTTCACTCAGCTACTGCTGTAATTTTCGCCTATGACTCTAACGTCCCAAGTCACCTAGAATTACGCAAAGTTTGTGATACAACTGTCCTGAACAACTGTAACAATAATGGCTTAATGTCTGCCCATCCTTGCCACGCTTACCGACCAACACTAACAAAACACTAACAAAAGACAGTGACCCCCCCACTTGCTTACTTTTGTCAATCGACCTACCACTCTGTTCAAGACTGCTATTTCCCCTGGGCCACTGTATAGAAACAACACTCTTTACATTGATTTGCATTCATTATACATATTTGAGAAACATATTCATAGGGATGCATATTTTTACATCTTGTCCCATATATAATTATCCACATTTTGATTTATTATTTTTATGTATTTTTCTGAGAGAAAGTCACAGAACCTAGTCAAGTTCGTGTTGGCATTCTACCCACCATGACTGAAAGCACATTTCTTAACTCATACAAACTCAGCAAATTCTGTTTATATACATTATTACTATGTCAACATGCAGAAGTTATGTGACAGTGTGCATTTTAGGATTCTTTGTATTATCACCACTGAATTAAATATTATAACTAATTTATTAACAATTTAGTATTGTACATATTGCACAGCCAAACTTGCTCATCATGCTGTTGAAATCATAACCTATTCATCAGCATGCCATATGTATCAATACCAAATCTGCAAATGGTTATTATTTTGTTATAGATAAATGAATACTCAATCTTTAATAACTTTTAAACAAGACATAATACAAATATGGCGACAATTTCATTGAGCTCTAGAGCTTTCGCCGACTTCAAACATGCCCTTATATTCTCTGTAGCTCTATAGGCATTTTTTTACTATTTTAGTGAATATTCAGTGCTTTCAACAGAAGAAGAATGGATGATTGCGACAAAGAGCATTACGATAGAGAAGAAGAGGATGATGGTATTCACGATTGGAAGAGAGTCAACCACAAATCGTTGGGAGATATCAGCCCTAATGAATTAGTAGAGAGGTTCATATTCTTGTTTGCTTCGAAAGTGGGAGCAATAATTCACATGATAATGAAGTACTATCTATTGCAGAGGAACTTCGAGAAGCATCGATAATAATCAGAAGTCGAAAGGAACAAAGTAAAGTTGCATATGAGGGACTAAACTCAGTAGGATGATGAGGGAAATGTTTACTACTGCACCTTCCCTTTCTTCATGTAATGTTATATCACTCTCTCCCTCTTTTCCTCTTTTTTATGAAAGGTATCGGTCTGTTACGTTTGGAATCGTGGATGGAAACATTTATAAGTCGTAACGTCACGTATCGCATATTCGTCGTAGAGGCAAACAATTCAGAGTGAAGGTACTACGCTGAGTTGTAATGATTTACTTACGTTGCCAGCATACACAGCTAGCTCAAAAATACGCGTGGTTTGTTTAAAACTGTAGTAGCTAATGCTCGATACATTAATATTGTTGCAGAGAGAGATTCAATGTAATTACTCACGTTGCTGCACTATTATTCTCAGTCTTATGTAAATTCTTTGTTAAACACTGATGTATTATACTATTAATTATGATGTGAGTAATATTTACGGCAGTGAAAATAAGATTTTTGCCAGTCAGCGATTTACTCATAAGCAATCCTGAGCCTCATATTGTTATTTATTATCTTTGCGTTCGGCATATATCTTTAATGGAAACGTTTTTGCTAAAAAAAAAAATTCTTTTCTTGATAGCAAAATATTTGAAGTATTTTTTCCTGTTATTTTGTGGGCGAAGCTGAAAAACCATGCGATCCATTATATTTCACATAATGGCTGCCCTATGTGCCATTAAAACAAAAGAATGGCAGATGGTCAATGGTAAAACTTACATTGTAGCAATAATTAATTATTTCCACTTAATCGTATTGACATGGAGGAAGAGATATGAAATGTGATTGAAAGGACAAATACTTTTTGTACATATATCTTACATACAATTAATAAAATCGTGAATTCCGAAGCAACCTCGTACAAAAGCGTCTAGTAGGTTCGAGAGCTGACAACAGAGCGATCATTTTATTCAGCCAAGTCTTTATCCCACAAATAAATTGAAATTCCGTGACATGTTGAACTCACAGACTTTGTTGTTCTTAATATTTGTTACACAGGAATAAATTTACTATTAATGTTTTTATGTTCACAACGTATAAATCTGGAGAGTTTTATTGTTCCAAAATAATATTTCGTCGTTGATAGCACATTTACACATGTAAACACGCGTAGTTTTATTCGTTATTGACACAGTTCACTTCTGGTTATCCTGACATTTTACTATGGCTTTTAGAAGGCTTTCCAGGAGACAGTACACTGTGTGTCAGAGTAGTGTTTCAGCTACATTAAGAGCATATTTGTCATAATAAATTCTCAGTCTTTTTGGCAAATAAAATTGATTATTAGTACATATTTTTGACTGTGTTAAATGTGGAAAAAATCACTATCGTTAAAAGAACGTAGCTAGTTTTTGGGGTTTCGTATATCAATTGGTAAAACCCGAATATTTATAACATAACTCTGTTATCTGTCTGTCTGTCCATCCGATTATTAAGAACCCTTTTTCGCAGGAATTGGTAGATATTTCAGGTTTACGTCACCTACCAAGGACTGTGGTGTGGTGTAAAGATATAAGCTTATAAGTCGATACAATCAAAAAATACTACCATTTATGTTACATTTTTGGATATTCGCAAACTCGCTCAACAAAACGTATACGGTACTTCCCCTTGACCCTAGAATCTTGAATTTTGGTAAGAAGCAAGGCTTTACAGTAAAAGTAAAGGAATAAAACAGAAAATTGTTAAATTGTAACTATAGCACACAAAAATCATGGGACTTATGGGACCGATATCTTGCCATTATCGATATCGGTAACAGGCAAAAATCATCGAGAGTCTCGACTTTCGTGACAAACGAACTATCTACATACATAACTAAAATTTATACGTAACCCTTAGAGTGCGATCCCTTCTCACACTTCGCCAGTTTTTTTTCTTTTCTTTTATTTTATAGTAGCAGTCTTGGGTATAAGGCACTTTTGTAACTCTTAAGTGTGCTTTTTAGCACAAAGTTCTTATCAGTAGAACCAATATGCAAGCTGCGAGTGTTTTATCAAGTAATACGGACAATTTAGATGTGATAATATTTTATTTGAAGTTTCATTGTGCTTCCAATATGTGAGAAATCTTACATATAAAGCAGTTTCATTTATCTCAAATCTTCGTAGAGATCTTGCATGTTTTATGATAAGCTTGCAAATTGAGTGCATTTTAATAAGCAATACAGACAATTTAGGTGCTGGAATATTTAAAGTGAAGCTTCATTGTGCTTGTAGCGTTTGAGACATCTCACATATAATGCCATAAACGATAAATAATTACTTTAATTTTTGAGATATCGACAGTGACCTGTCTTTGGAAATGGCAATTCTCTCACTGTTACCATTAGTGGTCGTCTCTCCATCATAGTACGAAACTTCATTCATCTTATTCCTACCTCCCCACCCCCACCCGCCCAAAAAAAATTGGAGTTGTGCGTGCTCGTGTGTGTGTGTGTGTGTGTGTGTGTGTGTGTGTGTGTGTGTGTGTGTGTGTTTGTGTGTGTGCGTGCGCTTGGTGATACTTTTATTAGATGTTAGTGTAGTTGATTACAGGTTTCTTAGCGAGCTATAGTTCTGAATGCAGCAGCAATTTGTAATAATTGCCATTTTTTTCTGTTGCGTTATATTCCCTCCCCTCCTAAACTAGTGCCGAGAAAAAACGTTATTTCATGACAGCACGCACATTATTAGATTTAACACACTTTACATGTTTAGACACTGTTTCTACATAAATATTATGTTTTCAAACACATTTTAGAATAGCTGCGGTAAAAAGTTAATTCACTTTCACACGTTTTCCTTGTACTTAACCTCAACGACGTCTGAATCATTTGCAATAATTCTTATCGATTATATTTTTCTAGTTATACGTTATTTTCACTCTCTGCTTTCCCCTTATTCATACCGGATATACTGGAGCAACTGTCCGCCATGCCATGTTATTGATGCAGCATGTTGCTGAGATGGGAGACCATACTGCATACATGTTATAACTTCTGAGCATAACCTAATAAACGTCCCAGGATAGCATATGATGACATATTGGTCTGATTACACTGGCTATGCTGCGTGCAACACTCAACCATGGCATGTTGCTCATGCAGCATTTTGCTCAGTCCGGAAACAATACTGAACACTCCTTGTATCCTAATAAACCTGTGAGAACTACCGTTATCATATCTCTGATCCTTCCTCCCCTTTTTCTGCACCCATACCATATTCTGACTGTTTAAGCGTTATGTTTTCACCTGGCGGCAGAAAGTGAACTACTACGTTTTTCAGCATACTCTGCGAACGCCGTGATTAATGAACATACCTAAGATGTTTCAGCGTCTGGTGGTGTATACATCCCACACTGCAGCACCCAGAACACTGTTAGTTTGATTATAACCAGCTGGTACTACCTGATCAAGTTCCATACATGATATGACGTTGCGGTTCTCTTTAGATGTAAAAGTATGTAGTTCGATCAGAGAAACACAAATTCGGTGTCGTAATTTGGCGACCATGAACGATGAAAATTACTAGCGAAATCAGAAAATTCACCATATTGTCCACTATAACTTGGCGAAAACCACACCTAGATATATTTATTAATTCTGGATTTAACTGGGGTGTCGTGACTCCGTTGCCTCACCCTGTGTAAGTGTACATAAATAGTGTAATATGACACTATTTTTACGCCAGCGGTACTTGTCTTCCGGAAATAATCGAATATCTTTGACTTTAATATGAAAATATGTAGTTTTTATTGCATATTCGGCATATTTTTTGTACTACGCTTTGAGTGGTTGGAGACAGGAAAGCGTACATCGGAACTAAAGTAATTTTATACCATTTCCACATATCAGTTAAATAGTAAACTCTGAGTGGTTGGAAATAGGAGGAGATATGGGGTGTAACGCATCAATTGATTTACTTCAATCAACTTGGAGTTCTAATACTATACTAAGACTGGCTTGAGGTGTTGGTTGTGAGGAGTTTTTAATTTTCCATTGACACAGTTGGTCTACTTCCACCTTCTTGGAGTTTTTTAATGCTGCACTGGAGATAAGGAGTGCTGCCCTGTGATTGGTTGGAAATGGGGAGAGGTATTTTTTAATTTTTTTCCACTAATGCATTTCAACAGTTCCCGCCATCTTGGATTTTTAATACGGTGCTATGATTGGCTGTAGATAGTTGTATGGCATCCCAGTGACAAGGATGATGCCAAAGATAAGAATGATACCACCAATAACAGAGATGGCGTCACTGACGACGTCATGAGTTCAGTGGCATCGATGACATCATGCCTGACGCCACTGATGACAGGACAGCACAAAAAGTGTACCAGACACAATATATTCAGATCCTACATGAGCTAACATCATCCTTGCTCAATTGCGAAGTGTGGTTTGAGAGTGAATGCTACGGCTCCCAGGGCCAGTAACATCACAGCCCCACAGCACTACCTCTCCCAGTATCTCTCTTCTATGGTACTTTCCAAACTTCACAGGGGCTCTCTACTATGTTTTGCGGGACCAGCGTTCCTGGAGGATATGAGGTTGTGAAAAAATGGCTTAGCTTCAACCTGGGAGATGGTTTCTAGAACAAATCTTTCGTCTAGCGTTGCTAGTCCGATTAGGTACGGTGGAGAGCTTCTATGAAGTTCGTAAAGTAGGAGTGAGGTACCGGCGGAAGTCAAGCTATGAGGGGGGATTCGTGAGTTGTGGGTGGATAGCTGAGTCGGTAACAGCACTTCCCCTCGAAAGGCAAGCCCGCGGCATTGAATGCCGGTCCGGCAAATAGTTTTAATCTGCCAGCCAATTTCACAACAGCGTGCACTCCGCTACAGAGTGAAGGATTCATTCTGGAGTAATGCACTGCAGTTACACATCGAACAAATACCCGTTTCGTTGTTGTACTTTGCAGATATCAGGCAGCTAGCTGGCTGCAAGTGTGTTACACGACTGACATACTGGTGGTTAAAACTCGAGCGGCTGCGCTCCTTGCCAGGGTAGAACAATATAACTTTTACAAACGGTGAAATGGCTGTAGTTTGGGACAGATTTTGCGTCCGCGACATTGGAGCAGGCAGTAGAACTCTTAACGAGCACCGAGGCTCTGGGAGCGGAAGGGCCGTCCATTGCCTGCGTGGCGCTCTGGCAGGCTGGAAGGTCCCGCCCTATAGGGGAGGTACTGCTCTGCTGTCAGAAAAAGCACTCCTTCTATTATTTGCCGTACATATTTATGAGTATGTCTGTGCCTTCCCTTACGACTCCATCCCTCTACTGCTGCCTACAGCACCGTGGAAGTTATTCCCTGGTGTACTGAAACACTTTCTGTCATCCTATCCCTTCTTCTAGTCACTGTCGCAAGCCGATTCGCGGAGAACTCCGTTTCTTACCTTACCAGTCCATTTAACTGTTAGTGTCCATCTGAAACACCACACTTCAAACAGTTTGGTCTACTGCTTTTCGGACTTTCTCGCTTTCATAATCCACTTTCGTACAATGCAGTACCCCAAACGTACATTCTTATAAATTTCTTACGCGAGTTAAGGTGCGTGTCGCATACTAGTAAACTTAGTTAGGATAGAACTGCTCTGTTATATAGTGCTAATATCGTTCTAATGGCGTCATTGCTTCATCTATCATGCGTTACTTTGCTTCCAAAGTAGGAGAATTCCTTCACTACATCTACTTACGGGCCCACAGTATTGACTTCAAGCTTATCATTAAATTTATTTTTACTACATCTAAATCCTTCCGGCTTTGTGTTGTTTACTCTCAGTATACAGGGTGAGTCACCTAACGTTACCGCTGGATATATTTCGTAAACCACATCAAATACTGACGAATCAATTCCACAGACCGAACGTGAGGAGAAGGGCTAGTGTATTTGTTTAATACAAACCATAAAATTTTTGAGTGGAACCCCGTTAGTTTTGTTAGCACATCTGACAATATAAACAAATACGTAATCAGTGCCGTTTGTTGCATTGTAAAATGTTAATTACATCCGGAGATATTGTAACCTAAAGTTGACGCTTGAGTACCACTCCTGCGCTGTTCGATCGTGTGTATCGGAGAGCACCGAATTACGTAGAGATCCAAAGGGAGCGGTGATGGACCTTAGGTACAGAAGAGACTGGAACAGCACATTACGTCCACATTCTAACACCTTTTTATTGGTCTTTTTCACTGACGCACATGTACATTACCATGAGGAGTAAGGTACACGTACACACGTGGTTTCCGTTTTCAATTACGGAGTGGAATAGAGTGTGTCCCGACATGTCAGGTCAATAGATGTTCAATGTGGTGGCCATCATTTGCTGCACACAATTGCAATCTCTGGCGTAATGAATGTCGTACACGCCGCAGTACATCTGGTGTAAAGTCGCCGCAGGCTGTTACAATACGTTGTTTCATATCCTCTGGGGTTGTAGGCACATCACGGTACATATTCTCCTTTAACGTACCCCACAGAAAGAAGTCCAGAGGTGTAAGATCAGGAGAACGGGCTGGCCAATTTATGCGTCCTCCACGTCCTATGAAACGCCCGTCGAACGTGTACGTCAACCCTCATGGTAATGTACATGTGCGTCAGTGAAAAAGACCAATAAAAAGGTGTTAGAATGTGGACGTAATGTGCTGTTCCAATCTCTTCTGTACCTAAGGTCCATCGCCGTTCCCTTTGGATCCCTACGTAATTCGGTGCTCTCCGATACACACGATCGAATAGCGGAGGAGTGGTACTCAAGCGTCAACTTTAGGTTACAATATCTCCTGATGTAATTAACATTTTACAATGCAACAAACGGCACTGATTACGTATTTCTTTATATGTTCAGCTGTGCTAACAAAACTAACGGAGTTCCACTTAAAAAACGTAGGTTTGTGTTAAAAAACATACTTCCGTGCATTTTTTATGGTTTGTATTAACCAATCAAACTAGCCCCTCTCCTCACGTTCGGTCTGTGGAATCGATTCGTCAGTATTTGGTGTGGTTTACGAAATATATCCAGCGGTAATGTTAGGTGACTCACCCTGTATATGCTCAGCTGAATCGACTGTTTCTTTAACTGAAGCATTCATATAATTCATCATGACTTTCGCCCCGGATGCCAATGTCATCTGTGAATTTTACCATTTTTATCCTTTCGCCCTGAATTTTACTATTCCTTCGGAACCCTTCTTTTACTTCACTCACTGCTCATTCGATATACAGGTTAAACAAAAGAGGAACACTTCATCCTGCATTGTGCCTTTCTTAATCCGAGCACGTCTCCCATCACGATGAATTTGATATCAATAAAAAAATCTTAAACGTTTCGTGATTCATTGATTTTGTTCAATATTTTATGTTCTCTTCCTCAGAAGCACCCTAACCTCATCGACGGCTACCTATCCAGTGAACATATTCTTTCTCCTCATTTCGTATATATTCAATTCGGCAAGTAATAAGTACAGTAGTTTTTGATTTGCTTTATGATAAAATACATTACACTGAGTTTTCTGCCGGCCGGAGTGGCCGTGCGGTTAAAGGCGCTTCAGTTTGGAACCGCGTGACCGCTACGGTCGCAGGTTCGAATCCTACCTCGGGCATGGATGTGTGTGATGTCCTTAGGTTAGGTAGGTTTAAGTAGATCTAAGTTCTAGGGGACTGATGACCACAGCAGTTAAGTCCCATAGTGCTCAGAGCCATTTGAACCATTTGAACTGAGTTTTCTGACTGAGAGATTTTGCAGATTTTTTCCAACACTTCGACAGAGAATGGCCTAACACTGAATCAATCGACTGTATTCTTTAATTTTTGCCTTTACAGTTTTCTGTTAATGAATGTTTCGTTTTAGAGCATCCCAGTGTTACTACATTTTAGAGATACACATATCCATACACGTAAAAATGTATGTATGTACGTTCCACATCGCCTCCAAAACCACTTGACCAAATATTAAGAAAACTTGGTACACAAATAACTTACTGTCTGGAAATAATCGCTGGGGAGGTAAGAACCACCTTCCTATCAAAGGGATGGCCGTGAAGGAGCGGTGTAGCCCACTATACAAGAATACTCATACTTCAGTGATCCAGTATTTGAGTGTAACTTCGCCTTAGCTGGTCCCAGGCCCGGCTCTGAAAGAAGGAGGGGGAGGAGTAACACTTCGTTAAAAAACCTTGATTCACCTAACCCAGCTGATAGTACCTCGCAAGGGCCTCTTGCCATGGTATGGCGATGACCTCAACGGCGGTGGAGGCGGAGACTGTAGGATTCAGAACGGTGGAGCTGGCGGAAGAGGCAGCCCATCTTTCTGGGGCGGATACAGATGGAAGCCGCTGTCTTGAGGGATGAGGAGGAACCTTCGACGGCTAAGGGAGTAAACACTGATAGAAAATCCTCGATATATTCTCGATCTACTGCACCAATAGCTTCCTAGGAAGGTGGATGAGCTTGTAGGGGATTGAAGTCCTCAATGGCAGAAGAGGCACAGGGACAACCAAAGTTTCCCCGGCGACTGGAAAGGCGGACGAAGGTCGCAGCACGTTCGAGATCTCGAGTCGTCGTAACTACCATGTACTGGGCACAGGTCCTGTGCCCGTTAATAAATGTGTGATTGTTGTTGTGCAGCAGCATTCCCTCAATGACGGTATCACGCACAGGCGTCTTCTGAAGAACACAGCACAACATGTTCTACTGCAATCGGGGAGCTGTGATGGAAGCAGGATCGCGTCGTCTGAGACGTGATCGCTGCTTTGCTTGAGGACAGGCTGTAAAGCAACTCGTGTACCGCGTTCGTGACTGAGCAGGTCTATTCAGGGAAGGGGGCTATAGAATATGCCCTAAATATAGTGAACCTAAATTTTAACACGACTGGGAGGAGCATTCAGAGGGTACACCACATATGGTCAACAGAAAATGAATAATGGATAATGATACCGTACATCGATCAGAAAGGCGAACGGATATTGTTTCTCGTGAACTTAAAACATTTAAGATCGATATTGCAGCACTGAGTGAAACTAGAAGACCAGGCGAAAGACAAATCAAGGAACAAGGGAGTGCCTATACTTCCTTTCAGAAAGGAAAACACATTCGTGAACTCTGTATTTATTTTGTTGACTTTCCTGTCACAAATGAACTTGTTCCTCACCTCGATGAACTGCTTTCTGGCATAAGCGAAAGACTCATGAGCCTACGCCTCAAACTCACCAATAACAACCGCTTTACAGTTATCAGTGCATACGCCCCGACCGTCACTTGTGAAGACGATGAAAAGGAAGCCTTCTACCTCCAAGAAAAGAAAGCCTTCTACTCCCGACTGGAAATGCTTCTATCAATAGTACCCTAAACTGACAAAGTCAGTCTCTTGGGAGACTTCAGTCCACGAGATGGCAGAGACTCAACATTATGGCCCAAAGTAATTGGAAAAGAGAGTGTAGGGAAGTGCAGTTCTAACGGAGCTCTTCTACTCACAAAATGCTCAGAGCACCATTTAGTTATCACTAATACAATCTTCAGGCAGAAGGAAGAACTTAAAACCTTAGGGAACATCCACGGTCAAGACAATGGCACGTGGTTAACTATGTAACTTTGAGCGCCAGAGACCAACCCGATGTCATTATTAAGAAAGCATTTACAAGTGCTGACGACTGCTGGACGGACTATCGACTGATACGGTCTGTGATAACCCTTCACATTCATTTGCAACGTAGGACACAGAGAAAACTTTCAAGATGTAAAATGAACGCAGACTGTCGTAAGGATAGTCGCAACAAAGAAAAATTCCAGAAAATCTTGCATGAAAGTCTACTGGATAAATATCCTGAACGCACTGAATAACACTGGGCGACAGTGAAGGCTGCAATAACGTCACCTGCTGAAGAATCAGTTGGATACTGCAAGACCAACACCAACTCTGATTTGGCGAAAACGACCAAGAAATTCCGGTTCTGCTAAACAAAAAGAGAAATGCACATCAGGCTTGACAGAGGAATCCTAAGTCAATCATCAAGAAAAGAGAATGTCAAGAAGTGAAGGCGGAAGTACAGAGGAAAACACGTGCTCTGAAAAACAAGTGGTGGACGATGATATCTCAAGAAATGCACCGTCTAGAAGAAAGTAACATGACTCAAGCTAAACCCACTTAAATCTAGGGATGACTCTATCCTTCTGAAGGACAGCAACTTCATTAACACACGATGGAAGGACCATTTCCAAGATCTCTTGAATAAAGTCCCAGAGATCAATGAAACAACACTTTCCACAATTCCGCACAAAACCTCATCTTGGCGAAGCACCTTCTCTGCAAGAAGTTGAGAAAGCTATCAAACAACTAAAAAACAACAAAACCACCGGATTAGATTGAATCCCTGCTGCATTTTTCAGGGAAGGTGGAAGTGTCCTCATACTAATTGTCATTGTCAAAATATGAAGCACTGAAGCCATTCCTCCCGACTTCAGAGATGCTCTGGTAGTTACCATCTTCAAAAAGGGCGACAGAACTGACTGTGGCAACTACCGTAGAGCATCCGTCCTACCTGCTGCTGGAAAAATACTTGTTCGAAGTCTATCCAACCACCTGATAGCTCTCGCTGAAGTCTGTTTGCCTGAAATACAGTGTGGAATTCGACCTAATCGCAGTACCACAGATATGATTTTTGTGCCAGTGAAATGCAGGACATGTGTAAAGAATAAAGACCTCCTCTGTACATGGAAATCACACATTTTGTCAAGGCTTTCGACTCAGTCAACAGAGATTACTTGTGGAAGATATTAGCTAAAATAGGCTGTACTGTGAAGTACATTAACATTCTTAGACTACTGCACGATAACATGAATGGCATGGTTCTTGTCAACAATAGCCCTGGAGAGAATTTCGAAATCATAGCGGATGTGAAGCAATGTTGCGTGGTAGCTCTCATTTTGTTATCAATATCTGTTAGAACTGTACTTTTTCTTGTCGACAGCAACCTAGCAAAGGGATAGAAATAGAATATAGGACTGATGATGGTCTATTCAGTCACAGTAGATTACGAGCCAAGACTAAAGTATCCACTATGATCATCATTGAACTTCAATAAGCAGATGATAATGTCGTTCTTGCCAACTCAGAAGAAGATCTACGAGCTACATGATGAAGCATACACGAGCACTGGTCTAAGCCTTAACACCCAGAAGACGTAGATCCTACACCATCCTGCATCCAACTCTACCGCCATACCCCCAAGAATCACAGTCCAAGGCAAAGTCCTGCAGAACATAGAACAATTACCATACTTGGCAGTCATCTTTCAGGAAATCCAAATATTGATGCTGAAACACAACATCGTCTCAAATGTGCCAGTACAGCTTTTGGTCGACTTTGTTAACCATAACATATCTATACCAGGCCACTGTGATACCACCTCTCCCATGTGGGTGCAAAAGATGAAGAACTTACAAAAGTCACATATGATATCTGGAAAAGTACCATCAACGCTGCCTGAGAAGGATCCTATGGATGAAATGGCAATATCAACACCCTAACATCCGTCTTCTGGAAGAAGCAAACTCTGCTAGCCTGCTAGCCTTGAAGCCACGATCTTCAGGCATCAACTCCGTCGAACGGGCCACATTGTCCGTATGCCTGAATCTCGTCTACCAAAACAGATTACGTATTCTCAGCTAAAGGACGGTCAAAGAAAACTAGGGAGACCAAAGAAACGAATCAAAGATTCGCGAACGACATGAAAGGATGTCAAATAGAAACTGATAGCTGAGAAACTAATGCATTTAACAGTGCAATATGAGGCTGCAGTGTTTGGGAAGGTACTCAGCGCTTCGAGCAACTGAGGCGGAAAACAGAAACTAATGAAGGCAATGGTAGGAAACAATGCCAACTCCTGAAGACAAGCAACGCTACGCAGTCGGTCCCCACGAGAAAAAATATGTGTCAACAATCTGGAAAAATTAGCAACTCCAGGATTTGCCTCTACAGTTGCTTAAGATCCCATAGAAACAGTTTCGAAGAATTATACTCGTCAGCGAGTGATAGCACATTATCACCATTTGAAAATGAGAGAACTTAGAGACTTGAAACAGACCTAACACACGATTTCAAAAATTTACGAAACTTTTTGTTGCTGACGACCCCCATCAAATGATGAAAAGAAAAAAACTTATTTCTTACTACATTGTCGATGTTCATTCACTAAAACTGGCGTATGAACATGTTTTTTTAATTTATTACTTCTTTACTACTACCTGTATTCTCGATACTTTTGCAGACTGTCTTCACATACGTCGCTGAACGTACTTACAATAATATATCATTGTACAACCCATAGTTCAAGATACATGACGACAAATTGTGAGATGTGTGAAAAACAGCTCCATCATGCATAATGTTTTAATTTATTACGCCTTTAATGTTAACTCTATTGCCAACACCTTTCGCAGATAGTATCCACGTATGTTCCTGAACGTATCTACAAAATAGGTCATTCTACGACACATAGTTTAGGAGATATGATGTGAAGTGCTGAGATTAGTGGAAAATTGTGGAGTCGTGTATGACGTTTTAGTTTATTACTTCATTACTACTAACTCTATTCGGAACCCATTTCACAGACAGTAGCCGCGTACACCACTGCATGTCCCAGCAATATCATATGATTGTACAACAGATAGTTCAGAAAATACGACGTCATAAACATTCAGCTGCGTGAAAATGAAACTGCAGAGCGAAATTCACTAGAGATACATGTGAAATATGTGTACAAATACGTGAGAATTATGTTTCATATATGTGAAAAGTATCTGCAGTGTGTGCACGCTGGCAAATCATTCGGTGAAAAGCTCATTCCAAACACCTGGTATGATTTCAACCGAATTTGGTACACATATTAGTCACGATATAGAGTGAGCGTCACAAGGTAGCTAGAGAAGGGGGAGAAGGAGTTGGACATTGAGTGGGGGGGGGGGGGGGGAGAGGAGATAGGGAGAGGAGAAGATGAACAAGGGGAAAGAGGAAATGAGCAGAGATACAGGCAGGAGGATACGGACGGAGAGAGGGGGAAATGGGTGGTGTGAGGAGAGAGCAGTTGCGCAGAGGAAGGAAAGGGGAGGAAATTAACAGAGAGGGGAGTGAAGGAGGAGGTAGACAAAGAGGGAGGGGGGAAGGAGGAGACGGACACAGAGAGTGGGAGGAAGAGATGGACAAAGAGAGGAGTAGGGCAAGGACAGATGAGAAAGGAGCAGATGGACAGAGGGGGGGGGGGGCAAGAGCAAATTGACACAGAGGGGAGGGACAGAGAAGAAGATCTACATCTACATGATTACTCTGCAATTCAAGATTTTAAACATGGCTGCAACAGCAACTGTTGAAATTCTTCACGATAAAGGATGACAGCCAAAACAGTTGCAGGATAAGAATTTTTTTTTATTCACAACGACAGATGGTTTCGGTTTATTATAAAATTTTGGTTGTTTTCGCTAGTATGTATTTCACCGCCTACGTTACGCGAGATTCTCGCGCATTACACTAGTGCCCTCTCTCTTTAGATGTGTTCCATAGTGCAAGCTTCATCTGTTTGACACTAGGTCACAGGTAAATTGGTTCCATATTTTCTATTTTACATAAATGTTTTTAAATGGTCTGATATGTTTTATTTATTATGACAGAAAGTTTGAATTAACACAACTTTTAATAATTTTTGATGCGCTTATGTAGGTATTCATGGATTTTAATATGCGCGAGTGTCTGGCACATACCACAAGTGCCCTCTCTCGGCGAAACCATCTGCCCTAGTGCTTTCACACTCTTGTCTCGATAGTTCATAGTCGAAGTACTGGTGCTAAACTGTTCGCATTGACCCTGTGCCCATAGTCATGTTGAACAAATGGAGAAGATGTCTTAATTATTGACGACGCCTTTGGCACAATTGATTTATTAATCTCCATTGCATGATGTAATTTTAGTAAGCAACTAAAAGATTTTGTGCCTGTATTACTCTGGTAATTTCACTGTTACTTAAGCTTTTGTGTTTCTCACTTCCTCACATTCGAGGGCTGGATTCCCTCTCTTCTTCATTGAAGAGTTTCACTGCCTGGGCTACTCTCAGGGTGCACCTTCGACGTGGAAGCTTCCCGCCGTTTCCTTGCCGTGTCGTCTGCTTGCCGTCCATACTGCTCGCCGTCCGGCCCTCCTCGCCGCCGCCGTCGCTGCCTGCCGGGGCTCGCCGCCGCCGCCTGGTCGCCGCCTGCCAGTGCTCGCCACCGCCGCCGCCGCCGCCGCCGCCGCCGCCGCCGCCTGCCGGTCGCCGTCTGCGCCGCCGTTTGGTCACCGCCTGCCGGTGCTCGCCGCCGCCGCCGCCGCCGTCGCCGCCTGCCGGTGCTCGCCGCCGCCGCCGCCGCCGTCTGGTCGCCGCCGCCGCCCTTCTCGCGCGCCGCCGCCATGCCCCAACCCACCACCACCACCACTATCATTTTCACCTCTCCCTCCGCTGCTCCAACCACCATCACATGGAGCTCCTCCTCCACCCTACTTCCCGTCCTTCCTTCTCTCCCTGTCCACCCCACCCCTGCACCACTTTCGGCTGTAACCACCCCCAACTCCTCCTCCCCTATCACTGTCGCCCCATCGACAGCTACTGACTTTCCGCCGCTTCCCGCACCGCCTCCGACAGGCTCCAAGCCAGCACGGATCTCTGCTCGACGTTCCACAGTCTCAGTGACACCCACGCCCCCTCCGTCTGCGTCATCCGCTGCTCATGGTGGTCCTGCCCCCCGCCATCTCCCCCTGCAACCCGTAACCCTGCCCCCTCTCCACCCGGTCGTGCCCACGAAACCTTCAAAGCACCCGAATGTTGACCCTTCCCCTGCAGTCTCCTCCAAAAAAAACCCCAACCCCCGTGACCCACCCACCCCCATGGACGCGGCTCCGACCCCCGCCCCCGCCCCGCCTGCCACCCACACCTTTGTCCTCTCCAATCCTGACCCTCAATTCCTTGATGCCCGCTCCCTCACCCTCGCCATCCGGAAATACTACCCCAATGCTCCCATCTCCCAACTGATTCCTCGCAAGGACTCGGTCCTCATCAAATCCCCCAGTGCTTCCCTCCACACCGATCTCCTCTCCCGCATCCCCCGTATCCAATTTGGCCAACGTGCAACCCTCACCCCCTACCACACCCCGTCCTCTCCCCGTCAGCCTCAACCTCCCCAGCGTCTGCCAACCTTCACCGCTGTGATCACGAAGCTTAGCCCCGTGATCACGGAGGCTGAGGTGTTGGCGGAACTCAACTCCCGGCCCGACATTGAAATCCGCTCGGCCCGTCGCATCTTCAATGATGCCGGGCCGACTTTTCTCATGTGGATATTCACCGAATCCTCCTCCTCCATTGACCGCCTCCTCACCGAGGGAGCCCTCATCTACAATCAGCGCCATAAGGTGGACCCCTCCCGTTCCCCCGTCCAATCCTACCGCTGCCAATGCTGTCTCACCTACAACGACCACGTTACCTCTGCCTGCAGGAACCCCCCTACTTGTCCCCACTGCAAAGCTTCCCACTTCCTCAAGCATTGCCCCAACCTCAACCTCTCCCCCCTCCTGCAACACTTGCAACGAACCACATCCTACCTACTCCTTGAAGTGTAAAGCGAAACCTCCACCAGTAACCCCTGAGCTCACCGTGCCTGTCCGTCCTGTTGATGACCCCATCCACCCCAACAACTCGCCCCGCCCTCCCCCTACTGCTGAGGACATCATCCGTTTCACCACCATTGTGCTCCAAAACATCCACCCCTTCCAGCGCTCACACACTCTTTCCCAAATCGCCCTTGCTGCCCGTTCCATCTTCCATCTTACCACCTATGCCACATACTCCCACAACCAGGCCCACTTCACCTTCACCCCCCTCACCACCCTTGTCTAACTCTCCACTCCCATGGCACAACAACCGTACCGTATCCTGTACCACAACATTCGCTCCCTGCCCACCCACAAACTCCTCTTCCTCCACACCCTACGTCAGCACCGCGTGGATGCCTTCGTCCTAAATGAAACCTTCCTTCAACCCCGTCTCTCCGTCTTCACGGCTCCTTACACTCTACACCGCACCGATAACCCATACCCTCTCGCGCGTGGCGGAGTTGCTATAGGCCACCTCAAGCACCTCCCTGTCCGGCCCCAACCTCTCCTTAACAATCCTGCCGAGCATCTCACCCTCAGCCTCTTCTTCCCCACCCTTACCATCACCTGTGCCACCATTTATGTCCGCCCTCGCACCCCCATCCCATACGATTTCCTGGCCCACATTGCCCGCACCTTCTCCACCTACATGATTGCCGCTGACCTCAATATCCACAGCCATGATCCTGCCGACCTCCGGCGGTGGCATCAGTTTCTCACCACTCTCCAGGGAGACCTGGTTCCCCTGCCTCAGCACACCCAGCCCGAATCCAACACCACTCCTGATGTGGTCCTTGCCTCTCCAAACCTCCTTGGGCGCATCACCGCGGATGTCCTTGACCTCATTGGCAGTGACCATGCTCCTGTCCTCCTCACTATCTCTAACGGTCGCCATCCCCGCCACGCTCCTCGCCCTGACGTCCCTCCTAAACTTGTCCATGATTACTCCCGTGCCAACTGGGATGCCTACTGGGATTCCATTCACACCCAGGTTGACGGCCACGACCTTACCCTCCAGTCTCCTGATGACATCGCTCGCGCTGCTGCCTTCCTGCACCAGACATGGTCTGACGCCGTCGCCACCCATATCCCCACCAAAGCCATCCACCCTCACCGCCTCGCCCTGCCTCCACAGGCCATCCTTCTCCTTCGAGAGTCCCGCCGCCTCTACCTCTCTTTTCTCCACACTCGTGACCGGGATACACTTACCCGCCACCGGCAATTACAGCGACACATCCGCACCCTGCTTGTTGCGAAGAAACGCCGAGCCTGGCGCCAGACATGTACACGACTCAACACCACACTCCCCATCCACTCTTCCAAGTATTGGTCTGCTTTCCACCGCCTTACTGGGAACCGCCCCACCCCCCAGTACCCTCTCCTCCTTAATGACCGTCCCTTTCCTGACAACCTCAGTAAGGCCAACCACTTTGCCTCCCACCTCTCTGATGTTTTTTCCATCCCAGATGATCCCCACTTTGATTATTCCCTCTTCCCTGATGTCATGGACCGTACGAATACCTCTGTTCCTCCCCTTGCTCCTAGCTTCCAGTACTTGGGCCACGCCCCACCTTCTGCACTTAACACTCCCATCACTACACAGGACATCAGCCTCACACTCCGCACTAAACGCAACACTGCTCCCGGCCACGACTGCGTTACCTACCGCCACCTCAAACACTGCCCTCCCTCCTTCCTTTCCCTCCTTGCCACCCTCTACAATGTCATCCTTGCCACTGGCTTCTATCCCGACCTGTGGAAAACCTCCCGTATCCTGATGTTCTCCAAACCCAATAAGCCTCCATCTGATGCCTCTTCCTATCGTCCTATCTGTCTCACATCGGTGTTCAGCAAGCTCTTGGAATCCATCCTTTCCCGGCGCATCCATCTCCACCTCCACCAAAACCACCTCCTCCCAAACACCCAATGTGGCTTTCGACCCTCCTTCTCTGCTGATGACCAACTCCTCCGCCTCACTCATCTCCTCTCCCTCCAGCTTAACTCCCGTCGCTCCGCCATTTTTGTCTCACTTGACCTCGAAAAGGCCTACGACCGTGTCTGGCATCCCGGTCTCCTGTTTAAACTCCAAACCTACGCCCTTCCTATCAACTACATCCGTCTGGTGGCCTCCTTCCTCTCCCACCGCCCCTCCTATGTTACCGTCCATCATGCCAATTCCCACACCTTCTACCCCTCTGCCGGTGTGCCCTAGGGCTCTGTCCTCTCCCCTCTCCTCTACCTCCTGTACACGGCAGATATGCCCCAACCCCCCCCCCCCCTCCAGTACACCTCTTGCAATATGCTGATGACACCGCATTCCTCGCCCTCGCTCCTACCCTCCAACGGTCCCAACGCCTTCTCCAGGATCACCTTGACCTTTTTGCTGCATGGTGTAACCAATGGCTCCTGAAACTCAATCCTTCCAAGACCCAGGCAATCATCGTAGGTCGTACCACTCGCTCCTTCCGACTCCTGGATTTCTCCCTTACTGTCTGCGCACATCCTGTTCGCCTCACCCCCACCCTCACCTACCTTGGCCTCACCATTGACCGTCACCTCACCTGGATACCTCATCTCCGCTCCATCCAATCCAAAGCCCACAACCGCCTCCGACTCCTCAAACTCCTCTCTGGCCGGACATGGGGGTTGCACCCCTCTACCATCCTCCACACCTACAAATCCTTCATCCGTCCCATCCTCTGTTATGCCAGTCCTGCCTGGATATCTGCCCCCCCCCCCCAAATTCTATCAGTCCCTCCAGATCCTTGAGCGTCATGCACTCCGCCTCGCCTTCCGTATCCGCCTCCCGTCCCCCACGCGGATCCTCTATGATCTCATTCCTTTTCCCCATCTGCTCCTATTCCTCGAACATATCCGCATCCTCTACACCTCCCACCGTCTTGAACCCCCTCACCCCCTGGTTGCTCCTCTCCTCTGCCGTCCCCGCCCCCTGCCACATCTTCGCCGTTATGTCCCCCCTACCCTCCATCTCTACACCCTCCATCTCCTTTCCCAAGGTGGCTTCCGTCAACTCCCCCTCCCGGATGATGCCCTCTCTCCCTCCATTTATCCTTCCTATCAACTCTGATCCTCAATCCCCCTCCTTTCCTCTGTCCTTTCCCTGGGCTCCCTCCCCCTGCCCTTCCGTCCTGTTTTTCTCCCCACTAACCCTCTCCCTACCTCCCTTCTCCCCCCCAGTCCTTTTGTATTCCCCTCCTCTGCCTACCCCACTCCATGTCGCGTCTGCCCCCCACCCCTCTTATGGGTCCTCATCCTCCTTCAGCTCCTTTTCTGGTTCCCCCCTTCGCTTTTACTCTCCTTTCCCCCCCCCTTTTTTTTTGTTTTCCCATCTTCTGTCCAGTTTCCCCCCACCTGCTCTCGACTGTGGTGTCACATTTGCCAACTTTTTAGTGCAGTGTTCCAGTGACTATTCAATGTTGTTTGTCTTTCTCGTGTTGCGAACAGAAACCATGCTGTCGCTAAGTGTGAATTTTATGTCCTTTGCGAACAGAATCCAGACTGTCGCCGTGTTTTTTAATTGTCTATTGTTTTCCCTGTCTGCTTCGTATGCATTTTTATTAGCGTCATCATCCCTGTGTTGTTGTTTTAAGTTCCACGATTTCTTTTCGCCTTGTTACTCTCTAAGTCTCCGATTTTATCGCCTGTTTTTTATTATCTGTTCTCTTGATCTTTGTCACAAACTCTGTCGGCTGAAGAGCGGCATACTAAGCTGCTGCCAGCCCGCCCCCTTCGGGGGGAATTGAAATTCAATAAAGAAAGAAAAAAAAAAATCACTTCCGATGCTAAGGCTTTTCTAATGAAAGTGCCTTCCTGTTCAGGATTTTTTATTTCTGATGAAGGTATATTTATATGTACCGAAACCTTGGTCAAGAATTTTAATAAAAAAATCTTATCCTACTCTGCAATTCACATTTAAGTGCTTGGCAGAGGGTTCATCGAACCACAATCATACTATCTCTCTACCATCCCACTCCCGAACAGCGCGCGAGAAAAACGAACACCTAAACCTTTCTGTTCGAGTTCTCATTTCTCTTATTTTATTTTGATGATCATTCCTACCTATGCAGGTTGGGCTTAACAAAATATTTTCGCATTCGGAAGAGAAAGTTGGTGACTGAAATTTCGTAAATAGATCTCGCCGCGATGAAAAACGTCTTTGCTTCAATGACTTCCACCCCAACTCGCGTATCATATCTGCCACACACTCTCCCCTATTACGTGATAATACAAAACGAGCTGCCCTTTTTTGCACCCTTTCGATGTCCTCCGTCAATCCCACCTATTAAGGATCCCATACCGCGCAGCAATATTCTAACAGAGGACGAACGAGTGTAGTGTTAGCTGTCTCTTTAGTGGACTTGTTGCATCTTCTAAGTGTCCTGCCAATGAAACGCAACCTTTGGTTCGCCTTCCTCACAATATTATCTATGTGGTCTTTCCAACTGAAGTTGTTCGTAATTTTAACACCTAAGTACTTAGTTGAATTGACAGCCTTGAGAATTGCACTATTTATCGAGTAATCGAATTCCAACGGATTTCTTTTGGAACTCATGTGGATCACCTCACACTTTTCGTTATTTAGCGTCAACTGCCACCTGCCACACCATACAGCAATCTTTTCTAAATCGCTTTTCAACTGATACTGGTCTTCGGATGACCTTACTAGACGGTAAATTACAGCATCATCTGCGAACAACCTAAGAGAACTGCTCAGATTGTCACCCAGGTCATTTATATAGATCAGGAGCAGCAGAGGTCCCAGGACGCTTCCCTGGGGAACACCTGATATCACTTCAGTTTTACTCGATGATTTGCCATCTCTTACTACGAACTGCGACCTTCCTGACAGGAAATCACGAATCCAGTCGCAACTGAGACGATACCCCATAGGCCCGCAGCTTGATTAGAAGTCGTTTGTGAGGAACAGTGTCAAAAGCTTTCCGGAAATCTAGAAATACGGAATCAACTTGAGATCCCCTGTCGATAGCGGCCATTACTTCGCGCGAATAAAGAGCTAGCTGCGTTGCACAAGAACGATGTTTTCTGAAACCATGCTGATTACGTATCAATAAATCGTTCCCTTCGAGGTGATTCATAATGTTTGAATACAGTATATGCTCCAAAACCCTACTGCAGACCGACGTCAATGATATAGGTCTGTAGTTCGATGGATTACTCCTACTACCCTTCTTAAACACTGGTGCGACCTGCTCAATTTTCCAATCGGTAGGTACAGATCTATCGCTGAGCGAGCGGTTGTATATGATTGCTAAGTAGGGAGCTATTGTATCAGCGTAATCTGAAAGCAACCTAATCGGTATACAATCTGGACCTGAAGACTTGCCCGTATCAAGCGATTTGAGTTGCTTCGCAACCCCTAAGGTATCTACTTCTAAGAAACTCATGCTAGCAGCTGTTCGTGTTTCTAATTCTAGAATATTCCATTCGTCCTCCCTGGTGAAGGAATTTCGGAAAACTGCGTTCAATAACTCCGCTTTAGCGACACAGTCGTCGGTAACAGTACCATCGGCACTGCGCAGCGAAGGTATTGACTGCGTCTTGCCGCTTGTGTACTTTACATACGACCAGAATTTCTTCGGATTTTCTACCAAATTTCGAGACAATGTTTCGTTGTGGAATCTATTAAAGGCATCTCGCATTGAAGTCCGTGCCAAATTTCGCGCGTCTGTAAATTTTAGCCAATCTTCGCATGCTTTTTCCGTTGCCTCTGCAGATGCACAGAGAGAGGGGCAGGAGGAGATGGACAGAGAGTGGGTGTGTAGAGAGAGGGGGTGAAGGAAGAGATGGACAGAGAGAGAGAAGGAGGAGATGGATTAAGAGAATCTAAACTTTGTGTTCTGCCTTACGGCAGGTCTTGCATTGGGGGAAGCCTCGTCAGAGAGGTCCACAGCATGAGCGTCTAGGGAAGTGATTCCAGTGGTGGTTTCCCGTTGCCTTCCACTGATGATGATGAAATGATAATGAGGACAACACAACACCCAGTCCCTGAGCGGAGAAAATCTCCGACCCAGCCGGGAATCGAACCTGGGCCCCTCGGCGTGTCAGACCGCCGCGCTGACCACTCGGCTAGCGGGGCGGACGGACTCATAGAAGACCTGAGTAAATACATACTCAGCTAATATTCTATAAAGTTGCATGTTGCATGCATTGAAAAATGGTTTGTTACTAATTTATTGTGTTCCTTACATTGAAATTTGGATTAAAAGTCAGTGAGCTCACATTAAACATGTTATTTACAAATTAATCCTGAAAGATACACTGATTGTCAGACAGTAAACTCGTCTTCATTATTCTTGCCCAGACAATCGCAATTATGCGCCTCTCGGCAAAGTGCTAGATAACAGTGCCGAACCTCGCTTTGCTAGCTGATGCAATATTAGCCTTCTGCCGAGGTTGATAGCCAACAGCACTGGGTGCTTTCTGCATATACACAGCCTCACTTTGCCTCTCTGGCACATTTGTCAATTGTGTGCCGTGTAGGTAACAAAGCAGGTGGCCGGGGGTCGAGCCCTATGATGCGTTTGCTGCTGCGGCTCGCTGCCTCGCCGTGCGGTGCGTTACGGCAGTGTTTGATGATCCGTTCGTCGTCGGGCCCGGGGTCTATCACACAAATGCCGGTGTGGTATACAGAGTTACATGGTAATGTACCAGAAGTGGAAATCTGAGCATAGATAGGACGAAGCATTAAAACGAGAAAGATCGCTAGAAAAATACAGTTGAGGTGGATACAAGGCAATGATAACATAGTAATATTACGTTACGTCGTCTCAGTAACAGCCCGCGCTTAGGACAGCATCAAGTCTATATTATCCATCTGTACTACTATCTGTGTAACGTTGTTGCTAAAAATCTCGAAAAGTAAAAGTTCTTGACCGATTTACTACAACTTTTTACAGAATGTTCTAACAAACATTTAGACGGACGTAGAGCATATATTTTTCAACATATATGTCGATATCAACAATAATACGACTTTGACGATGTGGCGATATGAATACTACCTGGCTACAGAAATAAAATTCATGGTAAAGGTCTGGCAATGTGTCACATCGCACTAACGCTAAGAAAGAAGAAGCAATTCTCTCCTAAGCATCTGCCGTGCACCAGTAGATAGCTACATAATTCTACAATGCCAGCCACTCGCGTTGGTGGAACAACAGAAAAATTTGCGAATGGAACAGAAAGGGAAATGACTGGCAATAGTACAACGTACCATCCGCCACTCAACGCACGATAACTTTAGATGTCGTACTAAGTTCTCCAAATGAAATGATAATTAAATCATGACCATAAGACGTCGACAGGCGTTGATATGCATCAACGGAGACAGTTGAAAATGTGTGCCCCGAACCCGGGACTCGAACCCGCGATCTCCCGCTTACATGGCAGACCCTCTATTCAACTGAGCCACCGAGGGCACAGAAGACAGTGCACGCTTGCATGCTCCCCGCGTGATCCATATTCCCAACTTAATGTCCACACACTACATTCGTAGTGCCCCTGCCCACTACACTCATTACTCACGGCAGACAATCTTACCGAGTCCCGTAAGAATTTGGGCAATGCGTGTGTATCCAGCACAAAAGAAGAAGGTCAATGGCCGGTTAGCCTTAACGATTTGAAGAACATTACGAATATGGTATCTGTTCTTTCGGACATGTCCGAAGGAACAGATACCATATTCATAATGTTTTCCAAATGTTGACATTGAGCATTGCTATGCAAGCGGTTCTTGAGGGAAAAAAAATACTGCACGTTCAGTTCCACCTGAGCAGCCCAGGTTCGTGTTATAAGGCATTTCATGCTTTAGGGAGTTGTCGCTATTTCCATTGTTCTCCAAATGTTCTCTCAAGAGGGTCAGCCATTACGTGTACGAAATGGAAGGGACATCCGTCACGTTGCTACCCCACTGAGTCTCGTAAAAGACTCGGGTTGTTTGTTATTCAGTGATCGCGACTAAATGCCACGATCGCCAGTGAATGCAGCTAGCCGCTGCTTAGTCGGGCCTCGGTGGATGACGGTGTCGGACACTCGTTTTGCGGCGGCGCGGTTCTTTCCGTCCCTTTACGACGAACCTGCACCTACCTGTGAACATTATCTCAGTATATCATCAGTATGGAAACCGAACGAAACCTACTGTACTTCGACGTGCACCAGACTGCAATTAAAGTCACTAATCTACGTTTCGGGAGAAAGTTTTCGCACGAAATGAAAAGTTGGAAATTTTGTCCTCAATTAATATATTCTGAAACTTGGGTGAACAATTACCACTACCAAGCCCGTGCTATTTTTAACACAGTCACTCACAATCTCTTTCACTTACGTTAACAAGTTTATGGTGTTGCATTTCCCGAAAACGTAATAGCTACAAAAATACTCATTGTTTTTGATCGATAATACTCGCCAAATATTAAGCCTGTCGGTACCAAATGCAGTCACAGTTTTTAGCCACCGACCTGCTCAATACGCCACGCGGAATTCATGTCTTTTCTCGTCACAAAATTCACTTAGAAATTCCGAAACTTTTACACACCCATCGGAATAATTATGCCGTCACTTTATAACACTTTTGATGTCTGAAACACTGCTAGGTCGGGCAACTTATCGTTTACATCGGAACTACTTCTACCCACGTCTGAACTGTTTCATGGCTAGGCTTCCACTCCTCTTTAGGATACTCTAAGTCTTCTCTAACAGCAGAGAAAGGTGCGCGAAGAACATTGCTTTACCATTGGTCAGTTTACTCAACAGCCAATAGCAAAACAACATTCCCCCGCGTCAATCCGCGCTTTTCATCAATAACCAATCGCAAAATAGTAAACCTAACGACTACACCATTTACCGACGTAATTACCTCATATGCTGAAATTTTGCCTATGCATTAAGTTATTTACTATTGTTGGTCATACCCGAATTAACTTTCCCTTTACCATAAACTTACTTTACAAATCTATTCTACAAAAATCCCCTTTGTCCATATCCTTACTTCTTCGAAATGTTCCCACACTAAATCCTACTACACAACTCGTTAAACAATTATCTTCATATTAACCTTAAACCACACTCACGCATCATTCATACTGCTAAAACACATTTATAACATTTTACATACACAAAAAGACATAATAACACTTTATGAAAATACTAGAACAGTTTATCAAAAACATTCTATTACTTTAGTGCACTCTAGTGGGCACAATCGAAAGTAAAATCACAGTCCCCCTATCCAATATTGTCCTCTATCGGCTGATACATAAACTACGTGCGGGTCCAGTTTCGCGTCACCATCTGTCACGATCCAGCTCTGAGACACATCTCCCACATAACGGTATACGGCGCTATGCCTCAGTTTCTATCGACTGTTTATTTTTCTCGTGGAACCCTCTAAAATCTCCAGTGTTCTTTGGTACATAGTATGTGACAGAAACAAAGCGGCAGCGTCGAAACTATAGGGGCTAACTTCTGCCTATGCAACAGCTTCCGCCTTCTACTCCGCTGACGTTTGTAGGAATCAGTTGCGTTCAATGAATAACGGAAGAGTTTTCGAGACATCGGCTATTTTATTTGAGTTAAAGGATAGAAAATATCAATGCAAAGACAAGACGAAGAAATTTATGAGTCTTCACTGTGGTAGAAAATAGAAAACAAGTTTCAAGTATTGAAATTACTATTTACTCCATTGTTACAAGAAATTAAATAAAATTAAAGAAGGTGTTTAGAACCCCTGCCTCCAATAGTGCAGCATGCCTGCCGCCTGCGTGCGACTGCCTGACGCACTCGCTCAAATATACCGGATATCACACGAACATCTTCACATGCTGCATGTATCCTTGCAATTAAGTCTTCTCCTGACTCTACTGGAGTTTTACATACCTAAGGATTGAGGTCAGGCGACCGAAGCGGCCAAGTGCCAGGGTCACATTGATCAACTCAGCGATCTCCAAACATCTGTGCGATCTGAGTCCTGGCAGCTAGACCGAAGTGTGAGGGCGTCGCAGCTTGCTAGAAGCGCACACTGCGACGGGGCTGCAAGTAGCACCGCCTCCTGTAATTGCGGCAGCACTTCTCTAATGGGCGCTGCATAGCTATCGTCTGTAAGTCGAGGAGGAAACATGTAGGAGCCAATAAAGCGATCGTGTACCATTCCAGTCCATACATTTATGGTAAACTTCCCTTGGCGACCTCTTTCGTGTGTGGCGTGGGGTACCTCTTCCGTCCAGATGTAATAATTGTGAGCGTTGAACACAGCCTCACGCTTGAAGGACACCTCGTCGGTGAACAACATACAGGCTGTTTCACTAAATGTGTTTGCCTTTGTAAGTTACGAAGTAACAAGTGACCGAAATATGTATTGCGGTAGGTCACCATAAGAAACGTTACACTGTCTCTGGAGCTATGAACATAGTTTATTGTGTTATTATCCAAAGAGTTACAGCAAAAAGATACAATTTTTGAAATGGAACAATAGTTGTTTCTATCATCCAATAGAATCAGTAACATCAGCTGTGTATACATCAATTTAAATTACATTCCTATCACTTTTAGTTTGGGAGCTACAAACCTTCAAAGTTTCAGGGGCAGATACCATACACGCTGCGCAAATGTGATGCGGCCGACTTGTAACGTCGCCAGTGTCACGGAGCGAGAAGCTTCCTCGATGCGCTGTTAAGACTGCCGACTGTCGCCGCACACGGCCGCATACCCGACAGTTAGGGCCACACAAACAAACGGGGCTCAATATACCACAGTTGCTGACATCGGATGAAGATGGCATCCACGAACAATGAGTACGTTGACATGTTGCTGATGCTCGGAGAGTGCCTACACGATGCCATTGAACTAGCCATGGCGTACGCCGTGAGATATCCTAGGCGAAGAGCTCCGGCAACCATTACGTTCTTACATGCCAAGCAACGACTTCGAGAAAGAGGCAACTTGGTAATGCGCCGCAGTAACAGACGAAGAATTCCAAAAAGTGAGGAGACGCAGGTGTTTGTTTTAGCTGCAGTACACCACAATCCTCATGTCAGCTTACGAGCCGTTGCTGCAGCCACTATTGTCAGTCTCACATCTGTTAGCGTATAGTGCACGGCGACAGGTTTCACCCGTACCACCTGTCACTGACCCGGGAGCTGCACGGGGACGATTTCCGTGCGAGAGCGACGTTTTGTGAATGGGCGATGCGTAATTTCACGCTGGAGTCTTTACAAGATGTTATGTTCTCTGATGAGTCCACGTTCACAAATTATGGTGCAGCGAATCGCCATAACGTGCACTATTGGGCTGCAGACAATCCTCAGTGGGTACGACCTGTAGACCGTCAACATAGGTGGTCTATTAATGTATGGTGTGGAATCATCGGTCCACACTACTTCCCAGGTACACTGACAGGTGAGTTATATCGCGCGTTTATAGTCGACAGTTCGGGTGGTCTCCTTGAACATGTGTGTCTACACACGAGAGTCCATATGTGGATACAGCACGATAGTCACCCAGCCCATTCTGCGCGTGCTGTTGTGGAAGAACTAAACAACAGGTTTGCAGGAAGGTAGTTGGGTCGCCATGGTCCTCATTCATGGCCCGCAAGGTCGCCCGGTTTAACACCATTACATTTCTTTTTGTGGGGATATTTAAAGGATCATGTTTATGTCACTGAGCCCACATCCCCAGAGGACGTGACACCGGCGATGTTACATCTCGTCCGCAGATCCTTTAGAAGGCGCATTGCATTGTGCAATGAGGAACATGGACACACTTTTGAACATCTCATTTAAATCAACTTCCCACCGCCAGAACATCCATCACCCACCACACAGCCATGTATTATGTACAGCGTGCGGTATCTGCCCCTGTAACTTTGAACGGTTGTAGCTCCCAAACTAAAAGTGATAGGAATGTAATTTAAATTGATGTACACACAGCTGGTGTTACTGATTCGAGTGCGTGATGGAAACAACTATTCTTCCATTTTAAAAAAATGTATCTTTTTGCTGCAACTCTTTGGATAATAACACAATAAACCATCTTCATAGCTGCGCAGAAAGTGTAACGTTTCTTATGGTGACCTACCGCAATAAATATTTCCGTCGCCTATTACTTCGTAACTTACAGAGGCAAACACATTTAGTGAAACATCCTGTATATGCAGTGTAATGTGTCTCTCCAGCGCAACGCTGCAAAAACCACTGCCGAACTCCACACACGGAGCAAAATCATGGGCTGTCAGATGCTGTGCCTTCTGAAAATGAAAAGGATACCTTCCCTCCTCATGCATCAACCTCCAACCGCTACGTGAATCCTTTGCAGTGCGCCCCGCCACAGCGTGGGTGTGGATGGACCTGCGTCGAATCTCTTTAATGTGCCCTCATCAAACAGTTCCGTGCCTGAGCTTCTCACACCACCTTCTCTGTTTTGACGTCCTTTGAAACCACCTGTTTACCTAGACGCTAATGAGTAGGTGCAAACGTGAAATCGTGTGGGTGGTGCCTATTTTGATATCTTTGCCCGTAGACGCGTAAAGATATGGACCCATTTCCTCTTCTCTCATTGTGGACGAAATGCATATTGCACTGCTCGGACCAACTGAAAATCTCAATGGTGTGATGCAAAAGCAGGAGACAAACTACGAAGAAGCGCTGTGTTTCTACAGTGTATGTTAGTCTTGCCCCTCTGTCGCCACTGCTGTTAGCTATCGCTACAGTGTTGTTGTGACATGCGTGGGCGCGTTCGGCTCCACGTAAAGCCCAAAAAGTACTCCTCAAGACACATTCTAAAACCACCCGAAGTTTGTCGATATTGTTTTGTAACACCCCGTATATACACTCCTGGAAATTGAAATAAGAACACCGTGAATTCATTGTCCCAGGAAGGGGAAACTTTATTGACACATTCCTGGGGTCAGATACATCACATGATCACACTGACAGAACCACAGGCAACACAGCATGCACAATGTCGGCACTAGTACAGTGTATATCCACCTTTCGCAGCAATGCAGGCTGCTATTCTCCCATGGAGACGATCGTAGAGATGCTGGATGTAGTCCTGTGGAACGGCTTGCCATGCCATTTCCACCTGGCGCCTCAGTTGGACCAGCGTTCGTGCTGGACGTGCAGACCGCGTGAGACGACGCTTCATCCAGTCCCAAACATGCTCAATGGGGGACAGATCCGGAGATCTTGCTGGCCAGGGTAGTTGACTTACACCTTCTAGAGCACGTTGGGTGGCACGGGATACATGCGGACGTGCATTGTCCTGTTGGAACAGCAAGTTCCCTTGCCGGTCTAGGAATGGTAGAACGATGGGTTCGATGACGGTTTGGATGTACCGTGCACTATTCAGTGTCCCCTCGACGATCACCAGTGGTGTACGGCCAGTGTAGGAGATCGCTCCCCACACCATGATGCCGGGTGTTGGCCCTGTGTGCCTCGGTCGTATGCAGTCCTGATTGTGGCGCTCACCTGCACGGCGTCAAACACGTATACGACCATCATTGGCACCAAGGCAGAAGCGACTCTCATCGCTGAAGACGACACGTCTCCATTCGTCCCTCCATTCACGCCTGTCGCGACACCACTGGAGGCGGGCTGCACGATGTTGGGGCGTGAGCGGAAGACGGCCTAACGGTGTGCGGGACCGTAGCCCAGCTTCATGGAGACGGTTGCGAATGGTCCTCGCCGATACCCCAGGAGCAACAGTGTCCCTAATTTGCTGGGAAGTGGCGGTGCGGTCCCCTACGGCACTGCGTAGGATCCTACGGTCTTGGCGTGCATCCGTGCGTCGCTGCGGTCCGGTCCCAGGTCGACGGGCACGTGCACCTTCCGCCGACCACTGGCGACAACATCGATGTACTGTGGAGACCTCACGCCCCACGTGTTGAGCAATTCGGCGGTACGTCCACCCGGCCTCCCGCATGCCCACTATACGCCCTCGCTCAAAGTCCGTCAACTGCACATACGGTTCACGTCCACGCTGTCGCGGCATGCTACCAGTGTTAAAGACTGCGATGGAGCTCCGTATGCCACGGCAAACTGGCTGACACTGACGGCGGCGGTGCACAAATGCTGCGCAGCTAGCGCCATTCGACGGCCAACACCGCGGTTCCTGGTGTGTCCGCTGTGCCGTGCGTGTGATCATTGCTTGTACAGCCCTCTCGCAGTGTCCGGAGCAAGTATGGTGGGTCTGACACACCGGTGTCAATGTGTTCTTTTTTCCATTTCCAGGAGTGTATTTAAAAGACGATTCTTTTCAACTAAGTCTTCTGTGACAGCGCTAAACAAGCCTAATGATACCCATTAGGCGACAGAAACAATCTGATGTTTTCAATGTATTTACACGGTACGTGACTTTCTTAGATTCGCTTTTCATTGATCAGTAGTCTTTGAAACAACTGCAGCCCATTTCCATCATCAGGTATCACTACATTTGTCTAAATGGTGAAACTGTTATTTTTTATGTTTGCCTTCTGTGTGTTGTTCTTGTATACTAAACTGGTTTCCTACTCTTAACTTTCGTGCATGTTTGTGTTGAATATTATCCTGAACAATTCAAGTGGCGTGCCGTCTCATAAGAGTTGCCTAATCAAAGTGAAAATGTATAGCTGTATTACAATTAACAATTATCAAAAATAATTAGGAAACGTAAAATTGTGTACTAAATAAGCTGCCATGTAAAATTCTGTATTGCGTAGTGCAGTGAATAGTGCTACAGTGCGTGACGTCACAGTACAATTCCAGTACACAAAACTAACAGTATAAAAATTCTACACAAGATAAATCGAATTTTGAAAGAATAAATGTCCAAAATGCTTGTATAGAAAAACCCCATAGCTTTACGTACGCAAATCAACTAAATACAATACGCGACGTTAAATGATGCACACGCGAATGTTACACTCGACTGTAAGAATACGACTTTCTGACAAAGAAATGAAGTCTGAAGTAAACTTCGTCTAAACTGACACTGCTAATAATTTTGAAATGCAGCTCATGGCTTTGAATGATTTTACTGTGTCCTGCCTGATATTAGATTCGTCCTAACAAAGGTTTCATGACTTATCTTGTGGCGACGAAACGCGGTACTGGTCGACAGTGGTAAATATTAAAATACAGCGCAGCAACAAACCAGCTAAAGAAAAGACACCTTGCCCAGTGCGGAGCAAGGAAAAGAAGCTATGCCAAGCACATCATGCTTTACTCTGAATGACTGTGTTCCGTTCCATGCAACGCTACGGCACACACTTATGAAACAAAATTTGCACGAAGTGATGATGGAAGAAACTCGATTTATTAAGTGACTGAAAAGAGACTAGTATTCAAAACTACACTGAAGAGCCACAAAAAACTGGCACACCTGCCCAATATCGTGTAGGGCTTCCGCGAGCACGTAGAAGTGCCGCTAAACGACGTGGCATGGACTCGGTTATAGTCTGAAGTAGTGCTGGAGGAAATTGACACCATGATTCCTGCAGGGCTGTCCATAAATCCGTAAGAGTACGACGGGGTGGAGAACAGCACGTTGCAAGTCATCCCAGATATGCTCAACAATGTTCGTGTCTGGGGAGTTTGGTGGTCAGCGGAAGTGTTTAAACTGAGAAGAGTGTTTCTAGAGCCTCTCTGTAGCAATTCTGCACGTGTGGGGTATCGCATTGTCCTGCTGACCTGCAAGACCGTCGGAATGCACAACGGACATCAATGGATGCAGGTGATCAGACAGGGTGATTACGAACCTGTCACCTGTCGGAGTCGTATCTAGACATAGCACGGGTCACATATCACTAGAACTGCACACGGCCCACACCATTACAGAGTCTCCGCCAGCATGAACAGTCCCCTGCTGACATTCAGGGTCCATGGATTCATGAGGTTGTCTTCATACCCGCACACGCCCATCCACTCGATACAATTTGAGACTTGTCCGACCAGGCAACATGTTTGCAGTCATCAACAGTCAAACGTCGGTGTTAATGGGCCCAGGTGAGGTGTAAAGCTTTGTTGTGCAGTCATCAAGGGTATACGAGTGTGCCTTCGGCTCCGAAAACCCATATCGATGATGTTCCGTTGAATGGTTCGCACTCTGACACTTGTTGATGGCCCAGTATTGAAATCTGCAGCAATTTGCACTTCTGTCACGTTGAATGATTCTCTTCAGTCGTCGTTGGTCCCGTTCTCGCAGGTTATTTTTCCAGCCCTAGCGATGTCGGAGATTGGATGTTTTACCAGATTCCTGATATTCACAGTACAGTCGTGAAATGGTCGCACGGGAAAATCCCCGCTTCATCGCTGCCTCGGAGATGCTGTCCCATCGCTCGTGCGCCGACTATAACACCACGTTCAAACTCAGTTAAATCTTGATAACCTGTCATTGTAGGAGCACTAATCGATCTAACAACTGCGCCAGAAACTTGTTATGTTACATAGGAGTTGCCGACCTCAGCGCCGCATGCTGCGTGTTTAAATATCTCTGTATTTGAATAGCCATGCCTACATCAGTTTCTTTGGTGCTTCAGAGTGTATTGTGAATCTTATTCCTTACCAACTGCAGTCATATTTACACAAATAACTTCTTATTAAAAAAAGTGTGACGCTGCCATGAAATTAGATAGTATAGTGGTAAAGGAGTGGTCTATCTACAGCTCTAAGCTAAGTGAACAAATAATTGTACTTAACCCCGTCTCGATAATCAAACTAACTGATCCGAACCAATAAAGAGAAAATTGCTAAGTATTTATGTTTCTCAAACTTATGATAAATTACGTGCGAGATAGTAGTGCGGCCACAACGTTACCTAAAAATCTTCACACTTCTCAAATCAATCTTTACCAAAACATATTTCCAAAAAGCAATTTGCATCTCTGTGTTCTGGTAGTTATTTACAGATCGCTCAGTGGCGTAATCAACATCCGGTTCCCTCACTTTTCTGTGAATGCTGCTGGCAACGAATATGCTATTGATTACCGAAGATCACGCTGCTTGCACCTTGCACTCAGAATCTTTGCGGCGTAATATAACGACCATTCAAGACTTCTGTCCGAAAAATATCCAGCGTACAGTTTGGCCCGCATCTTGTGGTCGTGCGGTAGCGTTCTCGCTTCCCACGCCCGGGTTCCCGGGTTCGATTCCCGGCGGGGTCAGGGACTTTCTCTGCCTCGTGATGGCTGGGTGTTGTGTGCTGTCCTTAGGTTAGTTAGGTTTAAGTAGTTCTAAGTTCTAGGGGACTTATGACCACAGCAGTTGAGTCCCATAGTGCTCAGAGCCATTTGAACCAACCAGCGTACAGTTTTGAAGTGTGACACATCGATTAAAAATAGAGTTGATACCGTTTACATTGAAATCAAAAAAATAAGCTAGTAACCTTCCTGTGGATATTAACGTTACCGTATAGCAACTGTGCTAAATCCGTTGTTAAGATGTGTTGTCCACGCAGTGTGAGTCAGCCTTCCACGGCGCCTCGGTGTACCCCACAGCAGCCGTCCTTCTCCGGGAGCAGGGCTGCATCACGCCCCCCAGGTTTTCGCGGCTGCCCGCGCCCACCCCACGAGCCGCCGACTTGCTATTCGGAGGACGCTCGACCGCCAAGTCGAGCGAGAGGCGGAGCCGGTAAACTGCGGACAATGCGGGTTCATTTGGCGGCCTCTCGAACGCGAGGGCTGCTCGCTCCCGCCTCGGGTGACAGACAGACGGCGGCTGCGCGGCGCACCAGAAGGGACGCCTAATTCCCTGCCCGCGGCGAATCCCTCACTCCCTGCCAGTGACCAGTTTTATCCGAGCCTGCAACCTGTTTCTAGTAGCACAGTTCCAGCCAGTTCACGTGGAACGTTCTCCGACCAAGTTAAGGACTTCGTTGCTCTGTTTCCACTCAGATTGCAGGCAATACTGTCTCGTCATACGACGGACCGCTTATTGCAATTACAATTTGAACTACCAATAAGATCTGGAACTAACACAGCTCACAAATTCAACACTGCACCACTCATCGAAACCGTGACACATATTTGTGTTGAACAAAACACTATGAACACATAACTAACACAATGTACACCACATTTGAGATCCAAAACAACCTGCATCCAGGCACATAAGTGCTGAGTGAGAGGCAACACCATACCTCACTACGAAACCAATAACATTTCGTGAGAGGAAGGTATAGTATCCAATGAACGTCCCACTTTAATCTATTCGTGGTTGTTGCCATGACTGTTGAATAAAATAGATGATGCGGTAAAAATCTACATTCTGTCGCACGTATATTTCATTTTCAAGAATGTGTTTGCAAACCTTTGGTTTCATCGTCTTGTGCTGATTGACCATAACAATTTAGTCACTTCGCATTACAATGGTTGGCGCCAAACACACAGAATTTTTCTGAATAACAATGTACAATATTTGTTATTGTTTACGACGCATATCGGCCAAAGCCGTCAATGTAAAGTTCTTTACCGTTTCAGACGAAATAAATTTATCAGCCGTTCTTTTTATTTTTGTATCTAATGATTGCTATGGTCGAGACGCCTTCTAACGAATAATAAATAGATTTAGAGGTAAACAAATTCTGTGCGCAAGTGCTAAGAACGTTCACCGAGCCTATAACGATTTTCTGTCCTATACAGCGGCATTACATAGTATTTGGCCCGCTTCGCTTGTCGTGGACTCATAGCGAAAACCGAGACGCTTTGTTTGGCAAAAGGCGAATAATCTTTCTTCTACAAATAATAATGACGTGCCTTCAGGTAAGTCGTTCTACCTCTGTTATCTGCCTGTTCTGACGCAGAAGTGAACAGTCCAACGTTTCACTCCATGGACGATTATAAATGTGCTAGTTCGTGACCCACAGTGGAATGAACAGACGCGCCTTATGAAACTTTTACAATATCACGACGATATGTGAAACAAAAGGCAACTGCTGAAAACGAATAGGGAGAGAACCGCTGTTTAGAGAAAGAGAAGCCCTGCATGTAGAATGTGGCGTTTCATCAACAGGAAATTGTTGTGTGGTTTCCAGCCTACAAGTCAGGTGAGAAGTTCTCGGTCTTGTCGGTCAAAAATAGACGATATTCAACGTAGTCCTCTTTTGGATCGATGCATTTTATCTCAGTGAGTTGAGTCAATGTCTAAATATCGATTTTGGAAGGTCTGAAAAATACCAGCGTACGAAATCCATAACTTTTCTATTGAAGTGGAAACGTTTCCAGTTCGAAAATATCTACAGATATGGGCACAGAATGGAACAAGATGGTGCTTGATGTAGTGAATAGTATAAATATTCTACGTTTCAACAAGTCTTACTTCAAAAGCCTAGAATTTCTCACAGGCAAAGTTCCTCTGAGGACAGATGTAATGATCTGAAGAAAAGTGGTTTTATTCTTCTCACTCCAAACCTCTCCTTTGTTGCTCATGCATTATGCCCAGAATATTTCCATAGTATCTACCACTTATTGTTCTACGCTTTACAAGGCAATCGACAATAATAACTCCTTTTCCCCTGAAAAAGAAGGGTCATCAATTTGACTAATATTTATGTAGAAAAATTAACGCATAAAGGAAATGGTGCCCTTACGAGGTATTGTATGTGAGAAAATCAGGTATGAGTAATGTCGTATTTTTTACTTGCGCTGTTACTTCGTCTTCTGTTACAGCTGGAGTGGTGTACTTCTAAGGCCTGTGATTGCAGGTGAATCGAATTAAGCTTCATTTGTTTCAGCGACACTTTTCGTAGACTACTGATTTCATCGATGGGCGACACAATTAATTCCTCACTTGCGGACTTGTGTGGATATCTGCGTCGCTAGCATTAATTTTCCTTTCAATTACGGCCAAGATACATTGTTATTGGGGTAGTAGAAATTACCTTACAGTACTAACGTAAGACAGTACACCGAAATAGACCCAATACACTCCTGTTGTTTATTCGGAGTTGTAAATTCACCCATCAAAAGAAACAAATGTTACACAGTATCTTTCAGAAATTATATAACGACAAGTACTGATCGAAACGCATAGATATAAAGAAAATCTTTTCATCTATGAATTCCAGTACTCCCCTCGCCCTTTTGACAAGTGTCAACGCCATCACGTGGGGGAGGGGAGGAGAGGTGCCCAAGCCTAATAAGGCGAGCCTCGTATTTTCCGCTCAGCTTTGTTATGTTTCAGAGTCCGACGTACTTGACCTATAAGAGGAGGACACCGAACATTGCTCTCGACGACGACGGTAGTAGAAGCAGCTAATAGTTCGCAGCTATCAGCAGAATTAACGTAACTTGAAAAGAGAATCCAATTTAGTTACGAAAGCACCGAATGACTCTTTCGTAATTTGGAGATAAGACTACAGTTGATAGCATTTCAAGTTATGCTCTCCTATTATGAATTTAAAAATTACCTGTCACCTTACAACTTGTATTTGTTTACATTCCTTACCGTTCTTCTTACGTTAGGAGGCAGTTAGCAGATGACAATTGATTTTGTGCATAGAATGGGTAAAGACATAATGCGAAAATACAAGTATTGCAATGAAACGTGATGCTAGTATGAGAGGCACAGGAAATACGAGTAATATCTTTCTCAGTAAGATTATACTCGTCTGGAAAATGTAAATACACTGGTGTGCAAAACTTAAGGACGAAAGTAACTTTGGCATGTTGTGTCGCTGACAAGCAACATAGCTCGACGATACTTGGACCATACATAGAAAGAACTGCTACGGTATAGTACAGAAGATAACAGACAGAATTACGCAATGAGAGAAACAGAAATGACGCTGTTACTGAAAGACAGCAATTACACTGAAGTCACTGCAATTTTTGACGGTTCTCAGGACATTACAAAAGACGAGACACGGTTCTTAATAGGGCGTGTGACTACGACGGATGGCAAGGCATGCTCGTCAACGTGCTCCCATGCTGGCCACAACGTTGATAAGGAGTTCCGGTGGTAGGTCGTTCCACTGCTCCAGCAGCGAGGTTCACAAATGCCGAATGGTCTTTGGTGCATATGCACGTGCTGCAGTACGTCTGCCCAGCACATACCGCACGTTCTCGACGGGATGTAAGTCGGGGAAGGGAAATGCCAGTCCATCGACGATTGCACCCTTGAAAATATGAATGAGGAAGGAGTAGAGCGTTGCAATAACGAACACCGGTGACTGTACTATGTAGAAGCATTTGGAGGTCAGTACACTCATGCAACACTATGGCTCGACACGCCGTAACACCTGTATCACTGAAACGACCATGTTCGCAATGTTCCTCCCGCCCTATCAAGAAAAAAAAATGAAACTTCCAGAAGACAAGGACGAATGTCAGGGTTAAATTCGTTCACACCATTAGTTGGTACGCATTTGATTAGAGTCGGTCGTGTTTAGTATTGTTACCAGGCCTGGTAGGGTATAAAAGGAGCGTGAACTGCATTGTATGTCGAGTGGTCACTGTGAAGGACACGCAGATGTTAAGTACTTTTGTCAAACAGGGCTATCAGCTCCTGACAGAGTTTAAAAGGGGCCTCATTGTGGGACTCCATTTGGCAAGCTGGTCGGATCGTGCAATATCCAGCTTTGTGGAGCACTCAGATGTGACAGTGGCCCAAACTGGGCTGCAAGCGTACGTGTGGCCAGTTGTACTTGTCGCCATGGTTGAGGTCGACCACGTCTGGAAACCATAAGGGAGGACTGCCGCATTGTGCACCAAACACATCTTAACCCCTTCACATTTGCGGCTGACAATCAAGAACAAATAATGGACTCCCTGTGTCGTCCCACACCAGAGGATGGAGCCAAACAGCAGCCCGACTAGGAAATTACCGTCCCAAGTGTCAGCTGCCGTTAACACGACAACGCTAATGGCTCGTTCATAGAGTGGTGCCGTGGCTGAAACATCGAGTGATGATGAATGACGTCGCATTGTGTTCAGCGGTGAATCAACGATTACCCACTACCTCGAAAGACCGTCGTCAGCGAGTATGGCTGCCACCCGGCGAGAAGTCGCAGTCTTACAATGCTTTGGAGACGCATCGGGGTGTTTCTTGGCATCATGGTGATCATGGTGTGGGGGGCTGTCAGGTATGACAGGTATGACTGAGGGAACTCTGACAGCAAAGCGGTACCTCAAGGACATCCTGCGTCATGTGTTACCGTTCGAGCGATAGTATCGAGATGCCATTTTTCAACAGAACATTGGTCATCCCACATGGCATATGTCTCTAAGAACTGTCTCCGTGATATTGAAGTACTCATGTGGCCAGAAATATCCCCAGATCTGTCCAAAGTATGTGTGGCACCAGCTCGTATGTTCGCTTCGTCTTGGTGCCAGTATCAGGGTATAAACGACCAGTTACAACAGTTGTGGGCCAGCTTACCTCAGGAAAGAATACACGACCTTTATGACACTATTTACAATTGAATCAGTACATACAGCCAGAACAGAGGGCGTCCCACATCATACTGACAAGCGGACCAACTTCTCCATAAATATGATTCGATTTTGTATTCACTGAAATAATGTCACGTGCCCTCCCTACACGTGAAGTTTCATTTCGTTTCTTTCTCCCCTTCAGGGTACTTTTCTCTTTTTTTGTCAGGATGCATTGGTTAAAGTCAGATATAACAGGAATTAGAGAAGTGCGATGAAAAGAAATACAGAATTTCTGCTCCGGTGAGTACAGACCTACCAAAACGTAACCAACTAAGAAACTGAAAAGTAAGAATAATAATGAAAGAGAAAATAGGCATACAGGTGACTTACTGAACGCATCAGTGTACTACGTATTATCAGTTCGTTGAGGGAGACGAAATTATGATGGGGCGCTGAAATTTGATAGTAAGAAAATCAGAACATGGAAAATAATAGAGGACCTTGATAGGCAATCAAAAAGAAATTTTTTTGCACAGAGTGCTGTTTGATCATTGCTAACTCTTGGTCTATGAATCATGAAACGCGTAAAAGATCTGTAGATCCTGGAAGGTTTAAGATGTAATATACAATGGAGACAAAGAGATTTCGAAACCAAATTTTAAAATCCGAAATATATCCAGAGTAGACGTGGACTCTGCTGATAACTTATTGATTATGAACTGTAGATTAAAACTTAAAGACTAACAGAGACGTAGTGAATTAAGGAGGTAAGACCCGTACAAATTGAAAGAACGGGAATTTCAACAGTTGCTATTTCAGCCATGTTTAAAATCTTGAAGAACGAGATACTATTGAGTGTTCCAAAAGAAAATGGAAATGAGCGTTTGGCGTCATTGGCCGGGAGACCCCTTGCGGGGCAGGTCCGGCCGCCTTGGTGCAGGTCTTATTACGTCCCACGCCACATTGGGCGACCTGCGCACCAGATGGGGATGAAATGATGATGAAGGCAGCACAACACCCAGTCCCTGAGCGAAGAAAATCCCCGACCCAGCCGGGGAACGAAACCGGGCCCGTAGGACGGCTTTCCGTCACACTGAGCACTCATGTTCAAATACCTCTGAGCACTATGGGATTTCTCAGGTCATCAGTCCCCTAGAACTTAGACCTACCTAAACCTAACTAACCTAAGGACATCACACACATCCATGCCCGAGGCAGGATTCGAACCTGCGACGTAGCGGTCGCGTGGTTCCAGACTGTAGCGCCTAGAACCGCTCGGCCACCCCGGCCGGTCTGATCACTCAGGTATCGGGGCGGACGATCCAAAAGAGACATTAGGCAACTGAAACAGGGGCAAGGGATATAATGTGAACGGATACTTTTAAGACATGAAGTACTGAAGGTAGCAGAGGATCGAACTGGTACGTGCACAAAACACGATACAAATCTTTGGATACCACACGATATATTTAAATTAAGAAAGAAAAAATTATAGAAATGTTGGAAACGATGCAGTGAAAGGGAATTTAGATGTCTAGAAAATATTATTGACAGACAGTGCAAAATGAAAAAACAGTCATGCCTAGAGGAGAAATGCAAACCTGTTGAAGCATGAATGGGTCAAGGAAAAATAGATGCGTCGAATAGAGAAATCAAAAAATCTTTGGAGAAAGAGAAACAGCTGTATGAAAATAAAGTCTCAGATGGTAAACTAGTACTAAGGATAGAAGAGAAGGCTGAAAGGTGAGGGTAATAAATAGAACGACTGCACAAGAGGAAGGAAGACCATATTATGAACATGGGAGAGGAAACAGAGGACGTTGAGATGAACAATATCATATTGTGAGAAAAATTGATAGTTCGTAGTCAAATCACAGAACCTAAAGGAAACGACTTTCCCTCAGAATTATAGAGACCTTTGGGAAAAGCAGCAATGACCAAACTGATCTTCCTGACATGCAACATAAATGGAACAAAGGAAATACCTTCGCTACTCATAAAAAATGTCGTCATTCCACTTGTGAAATAGGCCGGTACTGACAGGCGTGAATGTTTCCAAATCTTCTATGTAAAAACTCACAAACACAAAATATTAACACGAGTTATGTGCAGGCCAAAGGAATGATTGATAAATGCTGACGATGGTGATGATTAGTTTCGGTTCCTGATAAATGTAGGAACATGCGAGGTTATATTGACCGTTGTTCGTTCTTTCCGCGCGCTATGCGAGATTGGAATAATAGAGAATTTTGAATCTGCAGAGTATCCATATAGATGTAGATGTACGACTTTTCGTAGAGGATAGTTTGAAGAACGGCGAACTTACATTTATAGCATTTTTTGATATAAAGAAAGCTTTTCACAAAGGTGTCTGCAATGATCACTTTGAAATTTGAAGGGTTAAAATATGGAGACGAACTGTTATTTACAACAATTTTGGTTTGCAGTAATTGAGACGTTAAGATCAAAAAGGGGACATGTCATCATTTATGGGGTGTATGAGTTATTACTGTAGTTGTTATTTCCACATTTATTAGTTCTAAAATGGGGCTCGTTCAGTGACTTTTGCCCTGTCTGCCGAAATTTCGTTTCGTACAGAAAGGAGGCTTGTCACAAACACAAGTCCCTATGTCGAGAGAAAGAACATGAGGCGTGATGGCAGCACTGTAGCGGGATGAAGTAAACAAAATATCTGAGTACACTGTTCAGTCAAAATACGTCTTTGTTTCACCCAGCAGCAATGGAATAGCGAAATGGGAATTTCCTCTATTTAAGACTGGGATAGTTCCTCATTCTCATAACGTGCCGAGAGCGTACGTGGAAATCTGAGAAACCACAGGATTTTTCTCGCATGACTGATGCTATCCCTTTGCAGTTTTGTGAGTATTTTCAAAATGGTTCAAATGGCTCTGAGCACTATGGGACTTAACATCTATGGTCATCAGTCCCCTAGAACTTAGAACTACTTAAACCTAACTAACCTAAGGACAGCACAGAACACCCAGCCATCACGAGGCAGAGAAAATCCCTGACCCCGCCGGGAATCGAACCCGGGAACCCGGGCGTGGAAAGCGAGAACGCTACCGCACGACCACGAGATGCGGGCTGTGAGTATTTTGCTAATATCGTAAAGGAACGTACCATTACTAAAGTGACTGCTGGAGCGGAAGGAAATGAATCTGAAAGTGAAATTTGGGACAGTGATCAAGAGTGTCTAGTTTATCAACATGTGTGTTTGTCAAAATAAACTGGGTTGTTTTAAAAAGCAAAATATTTGGAATAAACTCTCCAATGCTACAAGCCAAGGCACTAAAAAGGTTATTGTCTTACATTATATTATCTATTTTAATGTGTATTGTTTAATTATGAATGTTTATACAAATAATAGGAATGTGTATGAACACGTTGAAGTGATTAAACAGAGTATTTCGCTTGAAAATATGGTATTTCTTATTTACAAGTGATTTATTATAAAATGAATGTTATTTAAATCAAAAAGTGGATATTTTAGTCATTTTTCTATTACCATTTCCTGTTTTCTGCCTTTATTCTATGATTACAGATTTTGGTATAAGGTTGTATTCTTCCTGCTGAGCATGTATGAGTGGCTATAAGATTTGGGAATAATATTACTCAAGATTACACAGTTTGTTCAGTATATCTCTAAACTGCTGTCGAATGACATGTCCTTCTTTGGCTCTCAACACCTCAATTATAAAAGTCGAGAGACAAGAAAGGAAAGCCGTTGTTGAGAGAGGAGTGAGAGAGAGTTGTAGCTTATCCTCATGTTATTCATTCTGTAGATTGAGGAAACAGTTAACAAAAGCAAAGAGAAATTCTGATAGGAAATTAAAGTTCAGGTACTCGAAATGAAAACTTTGAGGTTTGCCGATGACATTACTATTATGTCAAAGACGGTGAAGGACCTGGAAGATCAGCTGAACGGAGTGGACAGAGTTTAGAAAAGGCGTTACGTCATGAATATAAAAGTGCTGAAACAGGAGTAATGGAATGCGGTCGAATTAAATCGGATACTGCTGGAGGAATAAGATTAGAAAATAACACACTAAAAATAGTTTTGCTATTTGAACAGCAAAATAGCTATTGCTGAAGCACAGAGCACATAAAATGCAGACTGGCAACAATGAGAAAAATCGTTTTGAAAACGAGTTATATTTACATATAATATAAATTTAATTGTTAGGAAATATTTTCTGAAAATATTTGCTTGGAGTGTAGCCTTGTATGAAAGTGAAACGTGGTTGATAAACAGTACAGAGAAGAAGAGAACAAAAGTTATTTTTTTTTAACTCTAACACTAGAGAAGGGTGCTGTAGACTAGCTGAATAGAAGCGGACAGAAAAGAAACTGATGGCAAATCTTGACTAAACTATGGGATCGGTTGATGCCACAAATCCTGGGGCATCAAGCAATCATCAGTTTGTTACCGGAAAGAAGAGAATAGAGGGGGAGAGGTAAAAACAATGGAGGGCTCCCAAGGCTTGACAGCGCTCAGCAGATTAGAATAGATGTAAATTACAATGAAGGTGGAGAGATGAAGAGAAAGATACAGGGTAGACTAGCGCGAAGAGCTGCATCAGGCACATCTCCGAATTGTAATAACAAATAGAAGCATTCCCGTTAGATATTTGCCAACAGTCATGACATCAATAATACATATGATTCTTAAACTGTGGATATAAACCTCTGGAAAGCTTTGTCCCTTTTTAAATAAAATCGTAAACAGGCCTGTTACTAAAGTAAGTGCCACCAATACCGTTATTAGATATACTTTCGAATACTGTATTTACACTGGTTTCCAATGACCATGGAGTGATCCAATACAGTAATGATAATTTGTACCTCTTACTTGCAAAATGGAACAAAATGCTGCAAAACTTGCGGCAAAAACATGCCACCAATAAACACTGTAAATATACAGACAAAAAAAGTGAGAATACCAAACATTTTTAAGCGCACATAACATTATTTGGTATTAACACCCAATACCCTGAGGCCGATACAGTACAGACATCAATATGTGAAACTGTTAGAGTCTATAAAGCCTAGTTTACACGACGACATTGGGTTGCGCCACTCATTGCGTGGAATGAGTGGCACGCAAATGGTTTCATATTTGAGTGTAGACAAGGCGAAACCAGTATACACTTCAGTTTCTTCATTTTGTGGGTTCCTGAATCGTGTCTGAAATGAAAGTTTTGGCAGCTGCACATCGCACGAGTTGTGATGGAGTTAAAGCTTGTTTTGTGGAATCGCTGCATAATAAAGCAATAAGAAACGTGTTTTGTTTCGTGACTGGATGAAGAAAAGATATCAGCTCGGTTTCTCAGCATCCTTGCTGAAATAATTTGTAGTGGAAGACCCAAGAAGTTCTTTTAATTATCTTAGAATGTCACTAGAACTGTTACCGTTTCATCTAAATAGAGTTAATTATGCGATAAGGAATAAAGATAATGTAATGCATGAAGCACTGTCGCCAGAACTGAAATTACATATCACATTGCATGCATTACAATCGAGAACACTTGGCATGCTATAAGATGCGGCTTTAGTTGGTGATGACGCTTTTTTCATTATGACCAATAATTATTAACAGTAATGATTATTAACATTGCTGTTGTTGTTGTTGTGGTCTTCAGTCCTGAGACTGGTTTGATGCAGTTCTCCATGTTACTCTATCCTGTGCAAGCTTCTTCATCTCCCAGTACTTACTGCAACCTACATCCTTCTGAAACTGCTTTGTGTATTCATCTGTTGGTCTCCCTCTATGATTTTTACCCTCCACGCTGCCTTCCAATGCGAAATTTGTGATCCCTTGATGCCTCAAAACATGTCCTACCAACCGGTCCCTTCTTTTTGTCCTCTTCTCCCCAATTCTATTCAATAGCTCCTCATTAGTTATGTGATCTACCCATCTAATATTCAGCATTTTTCTGTAGCACCACATTTCGAAAGCTTCTATTCTCTTCTTGTCCAAACTATTTATCGTCCATGTTTCACTTCCATACATGGCTACATTCCATACAAATTTTGTATGGAATTATTAACATTAGCAGCAGTAATTATTCGAAGTAGGCCGCATTAAGAAGAGAATGGTTTGCAAACTACTCTCTGTACAGTGGAAATATTAAAAAATTAAAACATATGTGAATGGGACGCACTGCTGCGACGTTCTAAATAGATGAATATTGAATAAAGAATGTAGCTTCTTGATTTGTGTAGCCTTCCCTCCTGTCAGCAATATTCCTTAAAAAAAAAGTCTGCCAACTCGAATGATGAGAGTTTAGTCTTGTAGACAAGAGCATTTCTACAGCTAGATTTACACTTGCTTCTATTTTTCTTAATTCATTTGCATATGTGCTCCTAATTCAATACATTTTGCCCTGCAGCTCAGATATTGTCAAACTATCTATGTTCTGATCGTATGTGACGGCCTCAGGAGCAGCAATATGTTGCTTATTTCAGCATCACTGAAATCCCACAAACGCCTATGCAAAGGATAAGATATCCAAAAAGCAAGCATTATTCTCCGTTCCCCACTTAATATTTCAGTTTGTCTACACTCTACGAACACACATAACCTCAAAACTCATGCAACTAGTGTCGTCATAGTTGGAACACGCCGAAACTATTTGGTTTCACCGACGAGTTGCGCAAACGCGCGGAGCGCAAGAGGAGTGGTCGGTAGCGCAGTTGCCCGGAATCTAGTGCCGTCGTGTAAACTAGGCTTAAGTTCCGCAGGTCGTGTGTACGTGCTTATTTCAAGTGTGCTCTCAGTGCCACAGCAACTCATACATAATTTATCACATTTGGGGCAAAAGGTGAAGTTGCTCATACGAGGGTCGTTCCGAAAGTAGTGCCTCTTTTTTTTGTGGTGACTCTGGATGTCGGCGCCAGACGTCGTTGGTGTAGTGCTAATGCTTGAATCTTCCTATTTCGTTTGCAGGTGGTTCCGTTGTTCTGTGGTAGTAGGCGCCAGCAGTGTGGTGTTCCAAAAGTGGAGTGCGTATGAAACAATGTGATTGAATTCCTGACTGCTGAAGAAATTGCGCCGATTGAAATCCATCGACTCTTGCTAATGGTGTATGGAGACGATACAAAAGACATGAGCAATGTATGACTGAGGGTACGCATTTTAGAGGCGGTGAAAATGGTGTGCATGACAAGCCACGGCCCGGTCGATTCTGCACAGCTGACATCCCTGGTAATGAAGAGCGTCTTGATCAACTCATCCACGCTGAGCAGTGGATAACGACCAGAGAATTGTGTGCAAAGCTGAACGTCGGCTGCAATGCCTTGGAAACAATACTGTAACGTCTTGGTTACCGCAAAGTCTGTGCGAGATGTGTCCCGCGGATGCTTACAGGAGAACAAAAAACTCATCGAATGGGAATCTGTCGGGATCTACTGAACCAATATGAAACTGAAGCTAACAATTTTCTGAACAGCATCGTCACCACTAAGAGCCGGAATCCAAAAGACAGTCTATGTCGCCACATGCGAATTCTCCGACAAAGAAGAAATTCAATACACAGCCGTGTTAAGGCAAAGTGATATAATAGTCTTCTGGGATAGCCAGTGTGTGGTTCTTTTGGATGTCCTGGAGGCTGGAGAAGCTGTCAGTTCAGCACGTTACAAGACGACACTGACTAAACTGACATCCCGATTTTCCAGGGTAAGGCCAGAAAAGAAGGCCGACTCTCACCTGCAACATGATAACGACAGGCCCCACACCAGTTTTGCGACTACGCAACTCATTGCAAAATTCGGCTAGACTGTCTTACCATGTCCACCACACAATCCGATTTATCGCCTTCAGACTTCCATCTCTCCGGGCCTCTGAAAGCTGGACTAAGTGGCGAACATTTTCAAGACTCGGATGCTGTTGTCAAAGCTGTAAGGAAGCGGTTGGCCTCAGCTGGTTCCGATTTTTACAAGCGTGGCATACAGGCTTTGGTTCATCGTTCTCAAAAGTTCATGAGTAATGGTGGTGACCACGTGGAAAAATGACAGTCTTTAGCTGAAATATTGCTCTATTTAGCCGTGCTCTTGTGATTTATGTTGAAGTGTTTGGCAGACGTGCTGAAAGCAATTGCTTGACCGTTCCACTCTTGAACAACACGTGTGAATAACGAGCACCTATATCTTTTCGTACAAGCTCTGATTACTTTTACTTTTTTACGGAAGACTTTTCTCCATACCTCGGGGAGAGTCAATAAAATAATTTGGGATTCAGAATAGAAAGTTGGTGATTGAAATGTCGTGAGAAGATCTCGCTTCAACGAAAGACGCCTTTGTTTTACTGATTGCAATCCTGACTCACGTACCCTCTCCGTAACACTCTCTTTCCTATTCTGCAATAATACAAAACGAGCTGCCGTTCCTTGCATTTTTCGATGTCTTCATCAACCGTATCTGGTTAAGATCCCGTACTGTACAGCAATATTCTAATGGAGGACTGACAAGCGTAGTGTAGTCAGTTTCTAGAGTTCAATGATCTTTTAAGTGTTCTGCTAATAAAAAGCAGTCTTTGGTTCGCCTTCCCTACAACATCTGCTATTTCATGATTCCAGTTTAAGCTGTATTTGTAATTGCTAGGTATTTAACTGAACCGACAGCCTTTAAACTTGTTTGATTTATAGTGTAACCGAAATTTAACGGACTTTCCCAGTGCTCATGTAGAAGACGTCACACTCTATTGCTTACGCTCAATGGACGCTTTTCGCACGATACAGATCTTATTTAAATCATTGCCTATGACTTTCTGAATTTTCTTGGTACTGGACCTATGCTTAGAGATAGTTGCCATGTTCTAGGTGCTTTTATTTCTCTTTAACTTTTGAAATTTTAATGAAGTTATCATGTTACTTCTTAGTAAGATTTCCTCTGCGACACTCTCATTACTGTTTTAAATAATAAATTTGATTATTAAGACACGCCACTTGGTTGTAAGTAATTATTTGTCATAATATGAGTTGAGATCAGTAACAGACAGGCATCCCATTGTAGTCTGTGACAATGCCGAGTCTGAGATGTGTAAGCAGCCGCACATTTTACGACTCCATTCACTGCGGATCTGACTTCCTTTTGTTCTGAAGATAAGGCATCCTGCAACATGTATTCAGAAAGGGATCATTGAAAGTGGAACAGTATAACAGTATTAAGTTAAGTCTGAGTGCTTTATTGTCTCTTAGAAATGAGCTACAGCCTCTCTTGCATCACCTCTGCCGCAATACTCTGAAGCTCCGACATCATAACAAGAAACAGACGCGAATGTTCGTTATGATAATGTAGCAACTGAGACGATTATTGGAGATGAGGCAATGTTTATTTGGTTCTCGAAGTGGACGAAGAGCTCACTGTACTCGACTGCTACCACTGTGAAGGTGTTAGAATTACTTATTCAAGTGCTATTTCCTCAAACTCCCGAAAATCATTGTCATTAAAGCCTACATTATTCGAAAACAGTTGTTACACTATATGACTGAATCCTCATCGTATTTATACTTATTCGTTGGAGGCTCAGTTTATCACCCTGGATGCTTAAATATATGGCCTTCTCTGTATTCGTTGTCCACTACTTATCAGAATTACATTCATAAATCCTTTAATGAAGATACAACCCATTTCGCTACTCTGCAATTTTTATTTCTTATCGATCGATATCTTACACAGCACTATTGGTCTACGTTTAAATAAAACCGTTCTTAATACATGAACAATTTTAGTCCAAGCGAAAAAATTTTTATGCTGCTGGAGATCTTCCAGTCTTTATCAGCAACCGTTGTCTCCATAAGCCTGAAGTTTAAAATATGTGTTATCCACGATGTTATTCACGAGTCCATCACAGTAGTGCAGTTGTAAATACGCTAGTAAATACCGAAACGTTTTACAGATTATAATTATCCCCTTAAAGGTCCCTCGTTGTTTACTTATGAATCAGATTTCTAGTTTGTACGACTAGTCGAAGCGACCTACATTTTTCATTACTCGTCAATGAATCCGAACACATCAACTGAGCCACAGGTAGACCATGTTTATATAAACTATGTCCACGAACAATCACATGAGACCCTTTTACAAAATAGTGCCATAAGCAGCTTTGACAGTTTCTCCTTTTCTTGTCTGGTCAGAGATTTTCTCTAGAGTTACCTGGATGTGAATTCGAAGTGTTTATGTTAGAGATTCCAATTCACAAAATCGAGATTTAGTGGAAATGTTTGGTATCGACAGATTCGTAAGATGTTTGCCTCTGAAATTCGCTGTACTGCTTAACGGACCTGGCACGTGACACACATCACACACTGCATTCACAACGCATTCCCTCAACTGTAAGTTCAAGGCATCTCAGAATTTTGCCGAAGTAACGGAAATGAATCTAACAATACATACACTACCTTTGACACAGAATACTTTCAGGCTGAATATGCCTGAGGGGAAAACATGAAGAGAGCTTTTTTGCCCGACATGTTTCGGAATCTTTAATGAAGTTCTCAAAACCTCCATGAACTCATTTAGAGATTTTTTTCATTTAGTATGTGATCTTGTAATATTGCCAAAGAAGAGGTTTTGTTTGGCTGAAAGGCAAATACCGTAATCGGAAATCCTCGCTTAAATACTCTCAATTTTGGAACTGCAGTCTCTAATTTTATTTCCGTTTTATATCCACGTTCAACAGACTTTTCAAACAGAATACTTTGCCAATTACGGCAACTAACTGAAGTGAAAAAAACGTAGGTAAGTGTAAGTTAACAGATTTGAAGTTTCTAAGTTGTCTGACTTTCCGGTAATGAAGGTTTTAGTCTACCTTTTAACACTCCTTTCTCTTTTAGCAATGCATTTTGTATGTGAATTTTATCGAACTGCACGCTGTACGGATTCCATTGTTAACTGTATCTCCTGTAAGTGATTGGTATGCATGCCCGTTCACATGTCAGACGAAAGAAAATGCAACATTCTCTGCTAGTACCATACCTAATACACTATGATGTTCAAACTACTCGGCCTGATGACAGTTTTTTTATCGTTTGTTAGTGCTTAGCCAAGAATATTGATAAATTAATAAAACTTGATGGTTATAATTAGCCTCAGGCAACAGGTTTACAATTGTACAGTGCCGTAAATTCTGATATTTGTCTATAAAAGTATCAATATTCTCCTATACAGCAACTGCTGAGTATCTGCAGATATCGTTTGGTTTCGTTTGATCATCCACGTGCAAAACATTATATGACTTTGTGAAACTTTCGCTTTTAATGTGTATGCTGTCGCAACTATCGACTATAGCTTGTTATTGATTCAGAATGTTTCTTTTACATTTTTCTCTGAGAACAAAGTCCCTCTTTTTTAAAGAAACGCTCCTAGCTTGCTCCAAAGAAACTGAGGAGTAGAAAGTTCGTGTTTGTTACGCCGTTTTTTTCTTTATGCTATTCCTTGTAGCTTAGCGCTATAATTTAGGTTTTTGTGGTTATGGTTGTCTTCAACACTGCGAACTATTGACCTTTATTAATGCTTCATGGTATACAGATGAAGGAAACTGAATCATATATATTATTTATCAATGGTGTTTTCTTGTCGGTACGCCATACCTCCCGTATTATTTAATCGGAATTAACGACTGAGACATCAGTTTCAAGATTTCGCTCACCACTAATGACAAAAAGTACACAAAACTTTAACGCTATTGTTATCGTTAAAAACTTTATTTTGCAAACATTTTTATGAAAACAATGTAGGCGATGCCATCCACTGACCATCTGTTTAACTAACTCTTCAAATCCGTCCGGTTTACCTCTAGACCAGTTGCCAGGAAAACTGTTATCATTATGTTAATTAAAATCGTAACGCTAATCGGGGATTAATTAATGGTAGAATATTAGTGGATACTCACTTAGACGAGTGCATCATAACAGCTAAACTAACTGATTCCTAAAAGGGTTGTATTAATCAGAGCCTGTTTCTTCGTATGAACAGTTACACGGTGCTTTGTCACGAGTTCTCACACACATCCAAAAGGTAGGTGATGATTACATTTTAGCTGCTAACACTGTTTTCAAATACTTTTTTTAAAATAAAGAAGTTTTAAAAAGAAAAATAATCTGACAAAGATGATATCTACTTCTTATATGTTTTACAGTTAACCATATTATATGTAACGATACTGATTTTTACAGTGGGACTGATATTTGCTACTACTATTCAGAACATAATAGCTTTTATTAATAAATACTTACATTTACTTATTTCTCCTTTAGTATATTACCTATCGATGACTGATCAGGATAGCCGGCCGAAGTGGCCGAGCGGTTCTAGGCGCTACAGTCTGGAACCGCGCGACCGCTACGGTCGCAGGTTCGAATCCTGCCTCGCGCATGGATGTGTGTGATGTCCTTAGGTTACTCAGGTTTAAGTAGTTCTAAGTTCTAGGGGACTGATGACCTCAGCAGTTAAGTCCCATAGTGCTCAGAGCCATTTGAACTGATCAGGATAGATTGCGAATTATTTGTTTTCTTAATATCCAACTATGAATTTCATTTCTTGTTCTAGTTTGTTAAAGCCTGTTACTGATCGTTTTATTTTATTTTCGAAAACCAGGCAATTCGACTTAAGAAATTTTTATGTTACTGTTCGTTTATGTGCACTAACGTTCTTGAATATTACAACTATAAGAAGCATAGTTATGACGTAAGCAAACTTTATATTTAGTTACATAGTGTGTCTCTATGACTGGCCGCAAGTTTTTCCATCGGAAGCCGCTTCAGCGTCTTCCGCGTCCCTAATCCATTCCAGATATCACACTGGGGAAAGGGCTACCTACAGTTTGTAAGGGTACGGGTGGTTACAAGTTTAACGTGGAATCCCAACCAAGTGTCGTTCCTAGCGACTCCTCACATCACTGAGACTAGATTAAAGTTAGACTGAAAATTTCTGTGGTCACGGGAAGGGAATTTAAAAGAATCTTTATGCCAACAGTTCGCCCACATAAATCATACAGGAATCGAATACAACAGACTGTAATTGAAATATATACTGACCATGGCACTCAACTGCTGTCAATTAAGAGGGAATTAAACCAGATTAGGACCAGCTTAACTCAAGAATTACCTTATGGGCGGCATGGTGTACATGCTAAAATCAGTAGCATATATATATATATATATATATATATATATATATATATATATATATATATATATATATATAGAGAGAGAGAGAGAGAGAGAGAGAGAGAGAGAGTTGTCCGATGTCAAGGATTTAGTAACTGATTCAATACCCATTGCAACTAGAATAGGCGATGCCAGTCACAGTCCAGGATCTCCAGATGATATGCATCAAGCTGAAACAGGAACTAGTGGATGGCAATCCAGCCATGTGTCCTGTAGGATGGGGCAGTACCTTCAATATGTTCTGTGTTACTACGGCAAAGCCTGTTAAAACTCCAACAGTTTGAGGTGTTTATTCCTGACAAGAAAAGTATACAGTCTGTGATTTTCATCAAATCGTGCAAAGATGTATGACCCAAAACTTGGACAGAGCAGCAGAAGATACATATTATCACAGGCTTTATTCAAGACGAAGCTTCCCTTTGTGCACCGAAAACGGCATAACGTTGTCAAAAATACGAACAGGCATTCCTGCTAAAATGTTGGTCAAAGTATGTCCAAGAGAGTCACGCAAAGAAATATTTAACCCTGAACCATATAACATTAGGCGAGGGTACTTAACGGAAATATTATGAACTACATTCAATTAAAACCCATTTTTGGGATGAACCTGTCTCTCACAGACATGCATTATACATATTTACAGCTAAAATACCGACTTATATTCGGGAAAAACTTGTACCTGAAACCAATTTAAAAATTTCATGGCTATTTTGTGCCCCACTGATTTAATAAATGAGGATGCAAGGATTAATCGTAACAACAGTTATATCGGTAGTGGGGCGAGTAAGTGAAATACAACTTACCCGCCAATTAACAACCACGGCAGGTCAGATGACTATCATGGTAATTTGATAACACCGTCTAGGGCACCACAGGTAATGGAAAAGCAAGCTGATGATCTTCAAGCCATAATAAAAAAAGGAGGGCTCAGAATAGATACCATTCAGGATATTACAATAATTAATGTGCCATGTGGAATAACTGTCACAGCACTTGCAGTCAGTAGAAAACTGGCCACTAACACCAACCGTAGTGCAATACAAACTCTATTCAATTGCGAAACAATTCAGCAAGAAATCGTACTGTTGACTCTGATTGGAGAGATCACAGTCCCACAGTCAATGTCATAGAGTTTACTGAAGAGTCACGATCTGTGACCAATTACTCACCTACTTTCCGCCTCAATAAACATTGCAAAGACAGCCGTGGACTGGGGTCGGGGTAATCAAATTCACTCAACCAACATGCTGAGATGCAATGACAACGTCGATATTTGGAAAGGAATTATCTACTAATAACAAGAAGTCTTCAGAAGAGCATGAGGAAGTTATACATGCAAGCATACTCGTTGTCACGACGATTTGAATGACTGTAATGGCTGATACGGGAGACAGGACTAACGTAATGTCGAAGAATTTGTTTAATGAGATTAAGGCAATTCAGAAAGTCCCCACCTATCCTGCACAGAATTGTAGGATAGGCTGTGCTTTAGGTGGCAGATCAATGTTGGACAAAGCAAATAGAAGTGGTAATAGGGAGTGGAGCATTAAAATGCATATTCGTCGTAGTTGAAGAATTAATAGAAAATTGCATCTCTGGCCCAGAACTCTTAAGTGACAGGAATGCTCGAATCGATCTCTCCTCGAAAAAAAGCTACTGTATGTCAATAGAGAAGACTGTACTGTAGATTTGATAAGGGGAAATTTAGTCGAAGTGCACAAATCAAACTCCTTCTGACCACGGATGGAGAAGTTAAACGCTTTCCTGAACGTGATAACCAGAGGACAACAGTAATGACAACATTAGTGAGAAGTGTTATAATCGATCATTATTAACCCTCACCAGCAACCTGAACTGAGAGATTTATTGTTAAAATATGGCCAAGTTTAGATTAAAAAAACTGGAGTAACTGGTAGTTATCAGTATCATCTTATGATTAATCCACACAAGGCTTATTGTAAAACCTCACACTGCATTCAATGGTTGAAACAAGAGATACAGCAGATGTGGCCGTAGAATATCTGCAGTGATAAAGGACTACTTTGAATTGACCTTGTACACAAAGTAAGTTCTATAATTGAAAGACAAATATTAATATCATTTGTATGTTTGTGCATAATACTGTTATTGTGGTTAAGAAACAATCACTACTAGTATGTGAAGTGAGCTTTTATGTGAACCCACTGAAAGGCATTGCTTTGCTACAGTCTATTAATTTCTATATGGCAAATATGAGGAGTCTCTGAGTAATGGATGTTTAAATATAAATGTGTGGCTTGCATTTAGAATACAAGAAATTAATTTTTATTAGTCATAGTCTCTATCTTGGCTGTATTACTTTAGACAATTGTTTGTTCTTTATTCATACGTACTAGTGGATAACAGGAAGATAAAAGAATATGAGAATTTGCGTAGATAAGGAAAAAGGTGTTTGATATTAATTATAATATGCAAATGTATTTAGCAATAATAGATTAAGTATAAGTTTATTTTCATAAAAAGATTTTTACACTATTAAATCTAATTGCGGTTTATAGATAAAAAGCTAGCAGTGGATCCCGAATGGCCGGATTCGGCCGAAAGATTCGGGTGAAATGAAAGGGTTACACTCTTTAGCCTGAAATAAAAAGCTGATATTAGCTTTCAGAATTTTATAACATATAAAACGGCAGAGACAGAGAAAAGGTGAATAAGTGGTATTCTCCATGGCTTATAATAAAGGGACAAGATAAGCTAAGAGCATTCTAAATTGTAATAAACAATCAAAACTTACAATATGTTATGCGTTCGTGGATAAATGTATAATAATATTTCTAACACACGGGTACATATTTTTAAGTGCCATGAAAAAGCGAGCTGTAACTGGACTTCCTGAAGCAACATCATTCAGTACAAAGTAGCCTGCCTGGTGAACCAATGAGTTCTTCTTATGGGGCAGCCGCAACTGTACAAATTCATTTTGGAAAATGAAGAAGCCGTAGGACAGTTCTTTAATCCACAATCACTTATTGTGTACACGATCGGTTGCGGAACACTTAAAAGTTCTTTCAGAAGATGTAATCTATAATATTTAAAAAACTTCTGTTACAGGCGAAAGGGTGGAGATTCTCAAGTCTAAAATATCAGATGAGGAACTGTGCGCCTAAAATTTCTAAATTAAAACAAATTAGAACAGAGACCAGGACGTTACTAACAAATAAAATCATTTAATCAACTGAGGTCATCCTCAGCCCAACGTTGTCATGGAACCAAAGCTTCCGTGTCGAAAGGGTAAAAGGGACCTAAAAAATCCGAAAAAAACGGACATCACGACCGGACTGCAAAAGTTACCAAAATAATGAAACATGATGGAACTTGAAGTGTTCTGAAATCGGTCGTGCGTACAGTAAAAGACTATGGACCAAGCAACTATCCTGCGGCTTCTTCATTTTTCAAAACTGGTGAACCAGTAATTCATATTCCTATAGGTGTGGTTGGCAAATGCCTGAGGATGAGCAATTTTCAGAAGGATGAAATATTATGCTGTCTTTGAACACGATAAGGTGATGCTGCAATTAAAGGGGGCTGCATAACGACTCCTTCATGAAACTGATGAAAGCATGAGATCGAAAGTGAAGTTCAATCGGTTTGGAAAACTGTGGTTTAAAAACAAATATAGTTGTGTAGCTGAAAGACAAGAAAAGAACGTTGTTCGTTTAGCAAGATGTGAATATCTATGAGTTTTGATCTTATATACGTAATTACTATCTTTTTGTGGCTTTTGACAGATACGACCCTTTTTTGTGACAACGGCCAGTTGTGAGTTCATTATGATTATATTTGTGGTAACATGGAAATAATAATAATAACGAATTTAGTTCGATCCAGATTATTATTCGTAGTGAAATGTCTAACATTATTTCAGTTATTAAGAACTGAAAATTGGTTTCGTACGTGTCAGATGGAATTGAGAGTAACACATTATTACCTAAACTTCCAGTTCCTTTCTTTATGGCATACATAACAGTGGTGTGGGAGTAGCATATTTGGTTAGTAATCGAAAAGTCCTTAGTCCCGAGTTCGAACGCAGATACTACTTAATTTTTAAACAAAAATTATCAGCAACGAAAGAGTGCTGCATAAGAAGTCACTCCCATTTCTCTAACAGTCTTGTCAAAGAGGGCGAAGGAGAAGACAGAGATTTAGTGCACTCTCTTGGCCCTGGGGTGGGAAACTGTCCCTAAAAGGCGGAAGACTCAGGCATGATCAACGGCTTGAGGAAGCAGAAGGCAATGGAAACCCCTGCATTAAAGACACACACTGTGTATCCACAGTGCATGTGACCTGTAATTTAAAAACGTTATGATGATGTTTCTATTGGCAAAAACACCGGACTTGTTCCCCATTCGGAGCTCGGGCATGGGACTGCCAAAGGGGACGTGGCCAAGACAAACAGATTGAATAACCAATGAAATGATAACATTCTAGGAGTCGGGACGTGGAACATTGAACGTGATAGGGAAGCTAGAAAAGCTGAAAAGGGAAATGCTAAGTCTCTATCTAGAAATAGTGGGCTCAGTGAAGTGATGTGGAAAGAAGATTTCTGGTCAGATAAGCATAGGGTAATATCAACATCAGCAGAAAGTGGTACAACGGGAATAGGATTCGTTATGAATACGAAGGTAGGGCAGAAGGTGAATTACTGCAAACAGTCCAGTAATAGGATTGTTGTTCTCATGACCGACAGCAAACCAATACAGACAACAATAGATCAGGTTTACATGTCGACGTCTCAAGCAGAAGATGAAGAGATACAGAAATTATATAGAGATATTGAACGGGTAAATCATTACATAAAGGGAGATGAAAATTTAATAGTAGTGGGGCACTGGAATCCGGCTGTAGGGGAAGGAGTAGAAGAAAGGATTACAGGAAAATATGGGCTTGGTGCTAGGAATGAGAGAGGAGAAAGACCAATTGAATACTGCAATACATTTCAGCTAGTAATAACGAATACTCTGTTCAAGAATCCCAAGAGCAGGAGGTATGCTTGGAAAAGGCTGGGAGATACTGGAAGATTTCAGTTAGATTACATCAAGGTCAGACAGAGATTCCAAAATCGGATACTGGTTTATAAAGCGTACCCAGGGGCAAATATAGACTCAAATCACAATTTGATTTGATGAAGAGTAGGCTAAAGTTTAAGAGACTAGTCAGGAAGATTCAATGCGGGAAGAAGTGAGATACGGAAGTACTAAAAAATGAAAAGATTCACCTAAAGTTCTCTGAGGCTATAGATATAATGATAACGAATAGTTCAGTACGCAGTTCCGTTGAAACGGATTGGAGTTCTCTAAAAATGGCAATGTATGCTATGTATGCTTATTACGTTACACTTGATTATGTTGAGAGTAAACCGTAATGTCCTGCTGCATGCATCGATCCTGTGAAGGTGTTCTCATCTCTCGAGGAGGCACCTTGTAGCCGACCACTAGTAGCGACACTCTTCTGTAATTGTCTGCATCCCTCTTGTCCACCTTCTTATGCATTGGCGCAATGATCACATTATTCAATCCTTCTGATATATTCTTTGTCCTCCAAATGTGGCAGGTAACCCCGGTCACGTTGTCTACCGTCTTGTCGCCTCCCCACTTTATCATCCCGGTTGCTATCCGATTTTCTCCAGCTGTCTCATATTTCTTTGGTTCGCTTATGGCCTCCGAGATCTCGTCCTTGGTTGGAAGGCGCGTCTATCTTCTGTATCCTTCCACAATTCCAGCTCGTCTTCAGGTGGTTCGCAGTTCAGCGGGCGTGAAAGTACTCTGTAGGTATCTTACAGTTCCTCTAACGCCCATTTCCCCTTTCTTATCTCTTACAAATAGTATTCTGCCCCTGTATTCAGTCAAACTACATTTGAATTTCGCCAAAAGGTCTCTACTATTGTTCCTCATAAAGTTGTCCTCTGTCTCGTCCAGTCCCCGCATAACCCTCTGTCCTCTGATCCATCTTATTGTTCTGGTCGCTTTCTTCCGTATTCCTAGGAAAACGCATTTTCCTGGGGCCCTTCTTGCTGCTCTGGTCTTTCCAGGCTTTCCTGCAATTCTCTGCCACTTCTTCACAGTTCTTGTTGCACCACCAAAGCTTCTTTATCTTATCTTCCTTTCACCTTAGCTCAGCCTGTTTTCTCTTGTTCAGCCCCATGTTTTCCCATTCATTGTACGTTTCAGTTCTTTCCTAAAATCTGACTCAATTGCATCTTAATTTGTCTCTGTCTTTCTGATTATTCATCTGTGACTGTCTTCACCAGTTTGTAATCCATTGGGATTTGACTTCTGTAAGGTACTGATCAAATTCTCGTGCTCTTTCTAACTTTGGTCTTCGCGATGTCTCCAGTGTTTGTCCGACTGATTGACTGATTTCTACGTCGTTAACCAGGAATTCTACAAGGTCATTGCATGGGGTTTACCACGTCTTTTTCTTAGTTGGTCTGGTCCGGAGGTGTGTCGCCACCAGTTTATTTTGTGTTCTCTTTCCACTTATTTATGAGAAATTCGTCACATTTATTTATGTTGAGGGTCAACCGCTATTTCCTGCTGCATGCATCGATACTCTGGAGATGTTCCTGCATTTCGCAACAATTTTTTAGCATTGTGGCTTTCTCGCGTACGCTGGAATCATCTAGAAATGGCCTTTGGACATTGCCTACCAGTCCATTTCAGTATACCGTGAAGAACAATGACCCTACAACAGTCCATTTTGCTACTTCCAAAGACACTTCTACGTACGAAAATTTTTCTCCCACAAGAACAGCGAGGTCTGTTTGTTGGGTGTTCTTATACGACAGATGTTTTCACGTTCCGTACGCTCGTATTTTGTTCACTAAGCAAATGTATCGAAGTGCCTACCGGAAGACAAGCAATGCGACAAAAACCTGTATGCCGCTATATACGGACTTCTGCATTTCATATACGTTCAGGATGAGCTGTATTTGACAATGTCATCACTCTATGGAATCCACGTTGACTACTGTAGAGGCATTTTTCGGTCTCCAGAAAGATCATTATAGGGGGCGTAAAACGTGTTCGAAAATTCTTCACGTATTGGCATCAACAGATAGGTTTATAATTGTGGATATCTGTTCGATTACCCTTCTTGAAATCGGAACGAATTCTGCATTTTTTCAAACACTTGCAATTTTATGTCCCCCTTAGACCTTTGATCGTCTGCTGTTGTTCCCAGTACTTTATGTAGAGTCGTTTAAATACGCCACCGGATCCAGTTGCCTTCCCTCTGATTTTCTATCTCACATCATATATCTTATTGTCTGTTGGTTTATTGTTAGTGCAACGATTGAAACTCGAGGTTCTGATCAAGATTTTCTGAAAGTTTCTCTTCACTGAAATCAAACACCATAACTGGAGAAACCCTAACAAAGATTCCCAACTGGGGATCTGTGCCTCATCAGCACCTCACTTGGTATTTGATTAGAATAAAATTTTGTAAAATTTTCTGTTAGTTCTGTAGATAGAATTTTACTTTCGTATCTAACGCTTCACATTGTCCCTCCTTACGTTTACGGACAATGGCCAATCATCTCTACATCAGTACACAACAGGCGCAATTGCTGTCCACCTTTACCCGCGTTCAGCTATCCATCGAGAAAAGTTGCCAAGCAATCACTAGATACAGTCTAAGCTGTTACCTCACACTTCCATCCATTAGCAAATTAACTGCTGTTTGACCCCTCAGTGAGTATGTCAGTCTATCCCTTCGGTTTGTTGCACCACTCAGCTTTTTTCTCCAAAACGCTATTTGGTACCTCTCCATTAGCTACTCACCTAAACTTACGCATTCTTCTGTAGCACGTGTCCGAAAGAACAGGTACCACTACACATGTAACTGCATAGATACGCCTCGACGGGCAATACGACTGTTTCAATGAGGATGCATACCACCGTTCGTCCCCTTGCCGGAATACAATGAGGCTGCGAGCAATGCGGAAAATGAAGAGAGTCGGAAATCAGGAATGAGCATCGCTTGAGGCTTCTGAGTCGGACGGGAAGGGTGTCTGGATGGCCGAAGAGGTCAAGGCGACCAATAGCGAGAAAAGGAGCAACTGCGCTCGAATTCCCGTCCGGTCACAAATTTTCAACAGCACCTGTTGAATTGTTTCAACGCTCAGTGCAGCTAGACCATAAATTTTCCTTTACTTAAATTTATATTTGATACTGAAATATTTCTGTTCTTCAGTAAACCTTCCCTCGCTAGTGCCACGCTCTCTACATCTGCGTCACCAGTTACTATGTTGCCCAAACAGCAAAACTAGTGTACTATTTTTTTTAATGTAATTTCCTCCGGATTTCTCCATAGTTCCTTTACTGCTTGCTCAGTGTATAGACTGACCAGCATGGTGGATGAAACTACAATAAAGTTAGTTTGCGTTATGCTCAAATTACAAAAATTAACAAACAGAAATTCGGAGTCAGAGAGCAAATGAGCGACTACTTGATTGAGGCGAGAGAAATGCGCTACGTCGGTGGCTAACTCGTTAATTGGCTGCTCCTGCCTCCAGTGAGACAGTGTCTCGTATCGTTCGGTCGTCTTACTACTTGCCACGGTTGTCTATAACGTTACTACTGCTAAAGATCGAAGTCGAGGGCGGCTTGGGTTCTGAGGACCAACGGTTTGAAAGATTCGAAGTGTTCACGACGCGGAGGGAGCGGAATGTTTTGATTCCAACATGCAGACTGGGTACCATAAAACGTTCTCCGTAGGAACCGCTTTACGTCACAAAACAATTCTTAGTAATGTGTCTACGATGAACGGACAACAAAGTCGTTTTGAACGAAATAGCTTTTGTAACATCCAGCAGCCAGGTTGATTAAACTACTGTTTAAAAAACGATTACGGCTGTCGGTCTAAATATCGTGAATTTAATACGTTTCATACCCGTAACTCTTCTTGGCCACTGAACAGCTGGTAGCATTCGTAAATGCACAGATGAAAACTAAAGGGTTATCAAATAATAAGTTGTCGACGGCTGTGCCGCAGCGGACACAGCGGTTCCCGTCACATCACCGAACATAAGCACTGTCGCGCGTTTTTGGCACTTGGATCCGGGCCGCCAAGAGCTGTTGATCTACCTGGATGCACTCAGCCTCGTGATGCCAGTTGAGGAGCTACTTGACAGAGTAGTAGCGGCTCCAGTTCACGAAAACTGACATTATGACGCCAGTCGGCTGAGGATGACATGGCGGTCGGTTGGTACCGTCCGGGTTTCGTGGACTGTTCGGACGGAAATAGCCCATTAAAATAATGTGTATTGTGGAATTCTCCAGCGTATCTTGAGGCAGAATTCTATTGAATTCTCCGCTATTTTTGTCAATCTAAGATCAGTCGGAAGTTCTCCAGCCATATCTAATGGAATACTTTAGAATGAAGGCCCTGAATTCATCATAATCTAAATTTTGCAGCGATAAAACTTATACCACGAGGTTGCATCTGGATGGCGTCGGCATCTTGCCGCGATATCTCTACTGAAAACCATTCATCCATCTTGAGGCGCGAGTTTTACACTGGAAATCAATGGTGCACATCGCTAAGTCGGTAGCAAAATTGGCGCTGGGGAGCACGCCCATAGGTTATTGATGCACGAGCGCCCTGTGACGAATTTAGCGGCTTCTGTCCAATGTTGTTTCATCAGAGGCGCGCAGGTGCATCCATAACGTTAGAGTTACATGCACGTCTTCTTTCCAACTGCAATCCCGCGGAGTTAAACTTCAGATGTCTAAACAGTGAATTTATTTATTATTGCTGTAGATATGAAAGAAACACCGGGTCGCCTTATTAAGTTGAAAGACGTCATCGTGGTCAATAAGATCTTCCACCAAAAGTTTTTCAAAATGGGTTTCGTCGTGGCAAAGATTTCCGTGACAGAATAATCTATAGAACGCCCTGTGGATGGAACCTCATGGAATACTTACTCTGCCAGGAAAAATTCAAGTATCAGATCTTAATGATATTGTTTCTGATGTAACTAAACAAACTACAACGTAAAACTACATGAAATTATCCATCTCTTTTCACACCAGTCTTATCATTTATATCTTCTTCATTAGCTCTCATACTGTGATTCAGGTTTTCACAACTGGTTTAGTATTTAGAAATTGTCCTCAGTCTTCATTGGAAGTCAGAACTATCTCTTATTTGCAGCGACGTGACAGGTTTTCTGGTGGACAGCTTCTATGAACTAAACCCACGAAGCCTGATAAGAGAGCGGATCAACTTACTACTTGACGTATTCCGTGGCAAGCATTCAGAAGCAACTCAGGTGTCAGACGAATTACATCAAAGTATGTCCATACAAGTAACTCATCTCAACTAAAAGGCAAAGCTTCAATTAATAATGATATTAATTTATTAATTGTAAAATGCATCTATATCTTTCGAAATATATTTTGACTAGCCAAAATCTCATTCCAGATTTGTAACGTACAAATAAAGTGCATATGAAGAAACAAGCAGACTTGGCTTCAGTGTTAATTTTTTTTAATTTCCCAGTAACGCGTTTCATCCTTATTTTGGCATCTTCTGATTGGCCGATATTTGGCAGCGATTGATACATGGGATACGGCACATGAAATATCCCAGCAAGTAAATTTTCTTGTCAAAGCCCTATTACGGTACTCGGTGCAGTCCGATGCAAACCAAACGGGATCAGGCCGCAGTAAAGCTTTACATCGAAAATATGCCGGACAATATGCACTACACCTCTGACATGTTTACGATGTAAAGCATTACTGCAGGCCTGATCCAGTTTGGTTTGCATCGGACTGCACTGCATGCAGAAATCTCACCGCGTAGTGTTTTGAAAGCTCTGACAACGGGCGTTTACCTGCTGGGGTATTTTATGTGCCGCATTCCATGTACCCATCGGTACCAAATACTAGCCAATCCAAAGATACTTTTAAAAATGTGAAACGCGTCATTGGGAAATAATAAAAATATTTAACACTGCAACTAAGGCTGCTTGTTTCTTCATATCATACGTACTGGTCGCTGTACTAGCCCCGTTATGAATCGGAAAAATAAAATGCAGTCACTTTCTAAGTAGCCAGTTTATATGTTTGTATGTTTGTAGCGCTTTCCACTGCATTAATGTCACTGACAGCGCTGTGCGCACTCTGCAAGAGACTCTGTGGCTGGTCGGACTAGCAGTCAGAAGTTAATAGCAGTGATGGAGGTTTGCAGTGTTAACACGAGCGGACAGTCCAGACGTGTGTCCGTCATGGAGATTTAATATTGCTTGGACATGAATTGTAAGATGTGGGTAACGGAATTATTGACGAGTATATAATTTTTGGAACTGGATGTCACAGACGATTATATAATTTTTGGAACTGGATATCACATGATCGAGGTAAAATTTGCTAAATACATTGTTTGCTCTACAACAAAATCTTTCCTTTGCTAACCACATGCCAATCAGTAGTTAGAGAGTACAGTAGTTATAATCTTTTTATTTAGCTGGCTGGAGTTCTCATGAAGATTTTCTCTGAGGTAAGTGACTTACGAAATGTATGGGCTATTGTTAGGATTTATTTTAATTCAGGACTATTCTTTTGTGTTAATTAACAGTCAGATTGCTTTATCCTTGTATTTTGTGGGTAAGAAATGAATAGGATAGGTTTGAGTTGTATTTGCCAGGGAAAATTTTGTAGGTCATTGTTTAAAATGCAATGATAAAAAAATAGCAAAGAGACAGTAGGTTCAGTTTCACTCGGCAGCTTTAGAAGGTTCAGTTGCATTAAGCAGTTTAAGTAAAAACGTATAAGATTCACCATCTCAGTTATTACAATTTAAGTACAAAAAAATATTTAGAATTTTCATCTGGCTACCCTCAGCCGAGGATACTTCACTGGAATCTTCTGATTTTCTTGTAGTTTCAATAATTAGTGTATGATTAGAAATTAGTTATTGTTTATTACTAGCGCATAATTGTATGTATGGAATTTCCTTTGTAGTTGTAGTTTCCTATTACTATACTATACAGGGCGTTTCAAAAAGAAAGAGCAGATTTCAAACATTTATTTCTCAAAAACTACAAATGATAGAAACACAATTCCAACGGTCCTTCACTCAATATGAGTACCAAATGTTACACAACAAATATCAAAACTGTACCTCAATATGAGCACCATTTGTTACACGACAAATATCAAACCGGTATCTCATTTCTTGCCACACACGACGCAACTTTTCTTTAGTTACCGAATTCACGGCCGCAACAATTCGATGTCGTACCTCTTGAAGAGTAGCGGGCATAGGTGGGACATAAACACAGTCCTTTATGTACCCCCACAAATAAAAATCGCAGGGAGTAAGGTCTGGTGACCTGGGAGGCCACAGACGATGACATTGATCTTGTGCTCCTGCTCTTCCAATCCACCGTCCTGGAATGGTGTTATTTAGGTACCGTCGTACAGGTTCAGAGAAGTGTGGTGGGGCGCCATCTTGCATGAAGATGAAGTGATTTGAATCTTCCTGAAGTTGAGGAAATAGCCAGTTTTCTAACATGTCCAGGTAAATGGTTCCTGTGATAGTTTTCTCCATGAAAAAGAAAGGTCCATAAACTTTGTTTACCGAAATTGCACAAAAGACGTTAACCTTTGGTGAGTCTCTTTCATGTTGAATAACGTCCCTCGGAGTTTCACTCGCCCAAATTCGTACGTTATGCCGATTAACTTTACCAGAAATGTGAAACGTTGATTCATCTGAAAAAATTAATCGTTCGGCAAAATTGTCCTCTTCCATGTCCTGTAGAATTGCAGTTGAAAATTCGAACCTTTTGTTGTGGTCGTCAGGACGCAATGCTTGCAATAACTGCAGTTTGTACGGCTTCATGTGCAGACGCTTACTCAGAACGCGCCATACCGTTGTTTTAGACATGTTTAGTTCGTGACTTGCCCGTGTCGTGGATTTTCTAGGGCTCCTTTCGTAAGCTGCACGGACACGCTCGACATTTTCATCCGATGTGCGTGGACGACCCGTGCTTTTTCGCTTGCAGATGCAACCATCTTCTACGAATCTGTGATGCCACTCATAAATTTGCTTATGACGAGGCGGCTGTTTGTTGAATTGACGGCGGAATGCACGTTGCACACCAACAATGGACTCTAACTTTGCAAATTGCAGCACACAAAATGATCGTTCCTGTGGTGTCGTCGCCATTTTCCTACAAACAAACGCCAGCGCCACTGCGGATTTGCATGGAACTTCTGCGCGGACCATTGAAAAACTTTGAACCTTTCTCTGACAAGAAACGTTTGAATTGTGTTTCTATCATTTGTAGTTTTTGAGAAATAAATGTTTGAAATCTGCTCTTTCTTTTTGAAACGCCCTGTATTGTAATGAGCACAGCAGTTGTGGCTTGCACGCAGATTTGCACTAAGTATTTCGCAGTCGTGTTTGCAAATAACTAGAAATTGATTATTTTCAGTGCTATTTTAGTGTGTCTTCTCATTTTTGCCTTTCAAATTGTTTTTTGTGTGTTATCGTGTGAAAAACTGTGATAATCATGGCGTGTGAAAAATGTAACACTAAATCTTCCTGGCGGATTAAAACTGTGTGCCCGACCGAGACTCGAACTCGGGACCTTTGCCTTCCGCGGGCAAGTGCTCTACCATCTGAGCTACCGAAGCACGACTGACGCCCGGTCTCACAGCTTTACTTCTGCCAGTATCTCGTCTCCTACCTTCCAAACTTTACAGAAGCTCTCCTGCAAAGGTCCCGCGTTCGAGTCTCGGTCCGCCACACAGTTTTAATCTGCCAGGAAGTTTCATATCAGTGTACACTCCGCTGCAGAGTGAAAATCTCATTCTGGAACGTAACACTAGGCTACAAAGCAAATTGAGAAATGACAGTGAAGACGAGCGTAGCTTGTTAGCGCCATCTAGTAACGAACTGACAAATGTTCAATACAGTAATTTGGTAATTTTGCATAGGGACATGGACCAGACAACAAATAATGGTATAGACAGTGAAACAATCAGTGAACAGGGAAGTATTGTCGATCGATTTGGCCTCAGGAATGCGAGATTACAGAACCAAATCTTACAAATACCGTAGATGCAGGTTTTGCGACATCACCCTTTTCTCAATTAAGTCAAGACTCACGCTCTGATTTTCAAAATGCGAGTATTTCCGATGCAAATGCATTGCCGAAAAGCACAAACGAACATGGTTCATTCACAACATACATTGTTATTGTAATTAATGCAGCAAATGAAACAAAATCAGAAACTTATAAACCAAAAGTTAGACACAATGGTACAAAATCAGGAACGAGTACTACAACAGCTCCAAAAATTTAACACAATTGAACAACCACTTGAACAAACACGTGAAGGTTTAACCGCTGAGACACCCGAAATCGAATCGAAACATCAAAACGTTTCTGAAGATGTAAAAACACAAATTTGTGAATATTTTCAGCCTATCTTTCCGCGACATGAAGACACATTACAGAATCATGAAGCTGACATAAAAGACATGCAGATTATTATTCATGAAAATACGAAAATCACGACGCCTTGCAGGCTAAAACTGACTCAGTTGCATCTACCGATACGGTCACCCAAAATGTAAAAAAAAAATAAATAAAAATAAAAAAATTTAAAAAATTAAAAAAATCTGGAAAACCTTAAGGAAGCACTAGATACGATTATGACACAAAAGTCACACGGCAATAATACATGGTACTTCAGAAATCTTGAAACGAGTCGGCAGGGTGCACTGAACTTTGAGATGGAACCGCCGACACGATGTAAGAATGACCGATTTGCGACTCGGCGTCATGATGGATTAGACTGTAGGCTCTTCATCGCAACGCGTAAATTCAGTAGATTCAAGAATTCTAGAAATGGTATACATCCACAGGCTTGGCTTCATCAATTTTCTTATTGCTTTCCTCCTAATTGGTTATTAGAGTACAAACAAACAAAAAATTAACAAAAGATTATACCACATTTCTCGTGTAAAACCGTTTATTAAGAAATAGTTTGCTTTCTGACTTAGTCGTTGCTATTAAATTTTTCATTTCAAGTTACTATTACGCTTTGTCACATTTCGCATGCAGCGATGTTTTGAAGTTATCTGTCTAGTTAATAACCTATGGAATTTTTTAAGATAGTAATTTGACGAGTTCATTTTTATAGGGAACTGATAACACAGTCTCATTGTCTGTACATTTGGCTTGTTAGTTGCACGACTAAATCACGACTATAATGCTCACATTCCTGGAATATATGCTGCTAATGAGGTTTTATTGCAACATTTTGATTTACTTGAAATGAGATTTTTCTTATTTAAAGTACTTTCTGAGAGGTCACTGATGACAGAGTATTTGGTTTGTTTGACAGTTACACGAGTATACTACGGCGCTACTTAGGAGTGACACATTCTTCACTACTGCTTTTGCGCTGCATCTGTTTTATGTCTGCACAGTTTTTCTACGTTCTTCTCGAAAGTAAATCATATTTAGGTAATGACTTTTGTGGCATAGCGACAATGAGACTGGTATTTTTCTTAACACAACAATACATTACAGTATAGTAATTTCAAGGTCACGGCAATGAACGTAATAACTACGACATTTATACACATAGCACTTTACTTTTGTATATGACAAAGATAAGTTCATTGATTTTTTAGGGAACTTTGCTTATGAACGACGATAACTACGACACTTGTCACATTTGTACCGTTAGCCAACGACAGAGATTATCTTGCAGCAAGAAGCACAGTTTAGCGCTACAGGACGCGCAATTGAGTGATTAATTTTTGTACTTGGAACATTTTTAGAAATATTTTTGAATTACAATGATACAGAGAAGATTTTCGGCGATACATCATTCAGCAGTCTTGATCTGTAACATCTGAGGTATGATTACATTACCCCTCATGGGAGTACGTCTACTTTGTGTACCATGCATGTGGCAAGTACAAGGAGCCCTAGTTAATATGGTATTTGCTTATACAATTTTATACATCGGTACCATATTTCTCTATCATAGAATTACACACCTATCTGGTCATTTAACTGAGAGGAATAAGCTTTTTTTACTATGTCACTGACACATACCTACGTAATTACACAGTTCGATTACTTTACATTTATGAAATTCTACTTTGTCTGCATTTTGTGAACTGTTCACATATATTTTCAGAACCATTACGAAACTGCGAAAGCTTTGAGAGATGTATTTTTTATGGGATCATAATTTTTGAAGTACGTTTGAGGTATATGACACTATTGAAACGAGCAAGAGAGCATTTTTTTGGAGATTTTGAAATTAGTGGAGGAAGCTACAACGATTTTGAGATATGATTGATGTGTTATGACGATATTTTTACGACAACCATGTGTATTATGACGTCGAGATATGGTTATGATCATTATGAAAAGTGAGTATATATGTGATTGTGAGTACCAGAATGCCGACAAAAATTTTTGGACACTGCTATTGATGAGATTTCGCTTCCACACACTACTCCTTTAATTTTCCCACCTGTGAAATTTATTTGTATGAAACTGTGAGTGTAGCTGACACTGCCGGCGCAAATATCTTGGTGAAAACTGTAGGTGACCTTGACATAATGCTCTGCTGCAACTGGCTGTGCGCTAGCACCCTGGAAAAACCCATTGTTGTGTTACCTTTCAAATTTAATGGTGTCATGTAAGCCACTGTGAAGCACGCTGCAAGCACTCACACAGCTGTAGAAAAGAGAGGCCGACGACCTCAATATTGATATTTCTTTGGAGAATGCACCACAAACCGGGAGACACTATTACTTGGAAACATATGATTACACTCTGGAGCTTGTATTTTGTGCTACTTATTGAAATGCTTATTATGTGGTGAGAAATATTCTTCCATCTGCACACCTGATTATGACAAGTGTCTTTCTATGAGAGCTGAGAGAATTTTTACTTACTTATGAAAAGCTGTATGGCTGGTGAATTATGTTTTATGCTTCGCTTTGTACATATTTGCTTATTTTCTTTGATATCTAGTTTCTAGCTGCCCTGCAGTATTAGTCTTATAAAATAAAATTCAATAATATGCTAATGTAAACACTTTCTGTCAACAGATCCATTAAATCATAATTTTGTGATCCACGTTCTTAAAAAAAAAATAGAGTACATGGAAAGGAAAGAACAATAATAAGAAGAACGGACTAGTAACAGGACTTGCATACATAATTTTCTTTTCAAGGACTTGGTAATTTTTTGGTAGAATAAGTTATTGTGGTGCGCTACCCTAGTGTTAAGATGTGACATAGACATTAAGATGTGGATAGACATTTCCCTTATCTACATTGCTGTCTTTACTGTAATATTTTTTTCTCATTTTGCTTTGTCATGTTCAGGTATAAGTTATTGCATTTGCTGCTGCTATTTGTCAGGTGATATCCTACTGAATTTTACTTTGTGTTACCACTGATTTACCTTCTTGTTTACTGCATATTGCTTGATATTAGTTGCAATGTTGCATTTTTTTGCTAATTTAGATATTTTGCTGCTTGCTTTGCCAATTTGCATTTTTGTCATTGTTGTTTGTGTTAATTGTTTTGTGCTGCTGCACTGCTTCGTTCTCTAATTGATGTATCAGAACTCAGTAGATTTAAGTCAGTTTAAGAGATGGTGTGCTATATAAGAAAATGAGTTGTGATGAGTTGGGAAGAAATCCATTGAAAAGCTATAAGAGAAAGGTTTGGCCAAAGAGTATTGTACAATGAGGAATAATTATTTTGAAAAACGAAAAGAACAGATAAGAAGGGTATAATGACAACAGAGAGATAGGACTTCTTTTTGGGAACAAATGTTGAACTAAGGGAGATCTCTCAGAATTAAATGAAATAGTTTTGGTTGAAAGTTATAGAGGGATCTGGATGAAGGATATTATTGAAAGGAGAAAATGTAAAAGACGTATACAATGCTCACCACAAGAACTGCAGTACCAAATATTACACTGAAAACAGACCCTGTCCTTTCCTTTTGTGTTATTTCGCTATGTATTTATGTGTACCCTTGTGTGTCTGTGTTCTTCCTATCTCTGTGTGTTTACCTGATAAGTTAAATTTGGTAGAATTTGTTTTCCTTTCTAATACTAAGCTGCATTCACTATGATGAGGAATACTGTTCTCCTCAAATCTAATCTCTTTTAATAACATATTCTTTACTTTGGGAAGATGTCCAGACATTATTTATTATGTTTTCTTTTAATGCTCATGTGTCAAGTTAATGTTTCTAAGGAGATTCTCATTTTTCATTTATTTACGTATGTCATAATTCCTGTAATACTCATGTATATGTTTATTTTCATTCTTTCTGAAAATCCTGTATTGCTACAAATGTTATCTATTTTATCATGTTCTTTACTGTAATTATGTTTTTTATACCTTTGTAATCGTATTCTTCTGCTGTAAAATTGTGATTGTATAGACACTATTTCTCCAAGTAAGGTAAACAGTACAGATTAATTTCACTGCACACATTTGTCTGTTGGTCATACTATATGTACAAAATCTCAGAGTTTATATGACTGTGTTAGTGCTCGCACATGTCTTGATAAATCAGCAAGGGACTGGTTAACACCATCGCTAATTCTATGGATATCGCAAAAAAAACTTTAGTGACTGCACTAGTGGTGGTTCATGGACTTGCTACAGTCTCCTCAAGACTCTTCAAATGTGGTTGTGCACCCACACAGTCACAATGGATGGCTGCTGGCCATCTCTACAAGGACTACAGTGGGTCTCCACCTTTGGTGGCCCAATACTACCTTAATCTCTACAAGGAATAATGTGGGTCTGCTCTCTGGTGACCTATCAATTCTATCAATATTCTTCTAGATTTCGACTTACCCTGCTGTGGGTCTGGTCTGTTGTGACCCATTAACAATCTTCATGTGAAGAGTCAGCTGTGTGTTTCTGTTGGGAGGACAACACTACGTCTTCAAGACTGCATGGAGGTACACTATTTACATGAGCATTTTCTTTTACTGCTCAGACTTCGCGCATAAAACTGCCATAGACCACTCTTCTGTTGAATGGTTAGGATTGTCTTTAGGGACTGTGAGGAGAATTTTTGCTTTATTGACGAACAGTGTAATACTAATTGTGTGCATCTGATCTATTTACTATTGTTAATATAAAATTCTTTCTAGCAAATTAGTCTTGGCCACTGCCCAAAACACTTTGTAAAATTGTTTGTAAATAGTCTGTTTATATGTCAGCAGTGCTTTAGACTGCATTAATATCACTGACAGCGCTGTGCGCCCTCTATAAGAGACTCTGTGGCTGGTCGGACTCGCAGTTAGACGTTAATAGTTAGCAGTGATGGAGATTTGCAGTGTTAGTGTGAGCGGATGGTCTGGACATGTGTCCATCATGGAGATTTAATATTAGTTGGACATGGATTGTAAAATGTGGGCAATGAAATTATTGACTAGTATATAATTTTTGGAATTGGATGTCACAGACTATCATATAATTTTTGAAACTGGAAGTCACATGATTGAGGTAAAATTTGCTAAATACGTTGTTTGCTCTGCAACAAAATCTTTCCTTGGCTAACCACATGCATATTAGTAGTTAGAGCCTACAGTAGTTATAATCTTTCTATTTAGCTGGTTGTATATGCTGTAGTTCGTGTCATGAAGATTTCCTCTGAGGTAAGTGACTTATAAAAAGGTATGGGTTATTGCTAGGATTCCTTCTAATTCAGGACCATTCTTTTGTGTTAATTAATTGTCAGAATGCGCTATTCTTGTAATTTGTGGGTAATAAATGAATAGGATAAGTTTAAGTTGTATTTGGCAGGGAAAATTCTGTATGTCATTGTCTGAAATGAAATGATAAAAAAAAAAAGCAAAGAGACAGTAGGTTCAGTTTCACTCCGTAGTTTTAGAAGGTACAGTTGCATTAAGCAATTTAAGTAAAAACGTAGAAGTTTCACCTTCTCAGTTATTCCGATTTAAGTAAAAATATATATTTAGAAGTTTGAATTTCACAGATAAGTCATCCAAATGGTGCACAATTTTTATTGTCATCTTTGTCGTGTTTTTCGTTTTTGGTGTCTACCTTCGTTGGCAGACATTAACTATACTCACAAAAACCTTTAGCTGAATGGAGTTGACTGAGTAACCAGTGTGCCATTTCCTTGTGCTTCCATTTGTTTACTGTCAACTCCAGGAGGCTTCCATTTGTTTACTGTCAACTCCAGTAGCTGAGTGATTTATGATACCCCAGGTAACTGCAGTACGTGTCACTACAGCAGAGACAAATACAGTTTTGTGTTACGTTTTTGATAAAGTCATTAGACGTTTTCAAAGAAGACGTGAGAAGAGGAAGTCGGTTACCGAATAAATACTGCGTGATAATTTAAAAAAATAGTGCTGATGTTTACATCTCCATAGCGAAATCGATACAGGAAACACTATCATGTTAGTTAATGTCTACATGGATGCTTAACAAAATTTTATAAAATGGTTAAAATGGCTCTGAGCACTATGGGACTTAACATCTGAGGTCATCAGTCCCCTAGAACTTAGAACTACTTAAACCTAAGGACATCACACACATCCAAGCCCGAGGCAGGATTCGAACCTGTGACCGTAGCGGTCGTGCGGTTCCAGGCTGAAGCGCCTAGAACCGCTCCGCCACAACGGCCAGCCAAAATTTTATAACACAAATGGAATGGCGATTTAAATTTGAATTCCGGAAGTGACCACGTTATCATATGGTGACCTAATCCTATTAGCTTAACTGAATGAATGAATTCCACGTGTAGAATTTTAAGGTGAAACCATTAATTAAATTTTCTATGTATCTCAAAAGCAATAAAGTTGCGCTTATGTAGAAGCGCGGTGCATTTATTTGCATGCGTAAAGCACTATCAGGAAAATAGAAACGTCGGTCTTTGACACGCTTCCCATAAGTATACATTACCAGTGTAGTTGAATACTAAGCGTCTCTGGACCCAGAAATCCATTCAGCTACACGAAATACACATATGCACCTAACCCCAGCACTTCACGTAAGGTAAACAAACCAGCCTCAAAAACATGTACATCAGCTGTCAATTTAAGTTACCATTCAGAATGCCGTTCTCGGCCAGTCTGAAGGAAGCTCATTTATGATAGGTTCGCACTAACGCCGTGTAATGGTAGTTTCCAAGTCTACTTAATTCTAAAAATATTTATTTACTGCGTGAGAGGTCAGGATCTGTGAAACCTGGTTAACGTGCTAACTGAATGGGAGCGTATGTGAGTAACCTGTTACAAATAATCAGGAAAGTTGTTGGAAGGAATGTGGAAGAAACAATAAATGTATACAGTATATTAGTATTATTTGTGACATTCCCACTTTCACGAAAATTATAACCTCCAAAAACGATTGACCAGAAGGGGGGGAATAAATACAGTAGAAGAAGAATGGGTAGCTTTGAGAGATGAAATAGTGAAGGCAGCAGAGAATCAAGTGGGTAAAAGGACGAGGGCTAGTAGAAATCCTTGGTTAACAGAAGAGATATTAAACTTAATTGATGAAAGGAGAAAATACAAAAATGCTGTAGATGAAGCAGGCAAAAAGGAATACAAACGTCTCAAAAACGAGATCGACAGGAAGTGCAAAATGACAAAGCAGGGATGGCTAGAGGACAAATGTAAGGATGCAGATGCATATATCACTAGGGGTCAGATAGATACTGCCTACGGGAAAATTAAAGATACCTTTGGAGAAAAGAGAACCACTGGTATAAATATCAAGAGCTCAGATGGAAAACCAGTTCGAAGCAAAGAAGGGAAAGCAGAAAGGTTGATGGAGTATATAGAGGGTGTATAGAGGGCAATGTACTTGAGGACGATATTATGGAAATAAAAGAGAAAGTAGATGAAGATGAAATGGGAGATATGATACTGCGTGAAGAATTTGACAGAGCACTGGAAGACCAAAGTCGAAACACGGCCCCGGGAGTAGACAACATTCCATTAGAACTACTGACAGCCTTGGGAGAGCCAACAACCCTGACAAAACTCTACCATCTGATGAGCAAGATGTATGAGACAGGCGAAATACCCTCAGACTGCAAGAAGAACATAATAATTCCAATCCCAAAGAAAGCAGGTGTTGACAGGTGTGGAAACTGCTGAACTATCAGTTTCATAAGCCACAGCTGCAAAATACTAACACGAATTCTTTACAGACGAATGGAAAAATTGGTAGAAGCCGACCTCAGGGAGGGTCAGTTTGGATTCTGTAAATATGTTGGAACACATGAGGCAATACTGAGCCTACAACTTATAAGATAAATTAAGGAAAAGCAAACCTACGTTTGTTTAGAGAAAGCTTTTTGACAATGTTGACTGGAGTACTCTCTTCCAAACTCTGAAGGTGGCAGGGGTCAAATACAGGGAGCGAAAGGCTATTTACATTTTGTACAGAAGCCAGATGGCAGTTATGAAAGTGGAGGGGCATGAAAGGGAAGCAGAGGTTGGGAAGGGACAGAGGCAGGGTTGTAGCTTATCCCTGATGTTATTCAATCTGTATATTGAGCAAGCAGTAAAGCAAAGAAAAGAAAAATTTGGAGTAGTAATAAAAGTCCATGGAGAAGAAATAAAAACTTTGTGGTTTGCCGATGACATAGTTATTGTGTCAGAGGCAGCAAAGGACCTGGAAGAGCAGTTGAACGGAATGGACAGTCTCTTGAAAGAAGGACATAAGATTAACATTAACAAAAGGAAAACGAGGATAATGGAATGTAGGCGAATTAAATCGGGTGATACTGAGGGAATTAGATTAGGAAATGAGTTACCTAAAGTAGTAGATGAGTTTTGCTATTTGGGGAGCAAAATAACTGATGATGGTCGAAGTAGAGAGGATATAAAATGTAAACTGGCAATTGCAAGGAAAGCGTTTCTGAAGAAGGGCAATGTGTTAACATCGAGTATAGATTTAAGTGTCAGAAAGTCGTTTCTGAAAGTATCTGTATGGAGTGTAGGCACGTATGGAAGTGAAAAATGGACGATAACTAGTTCATACAAGAAGAGAATAAAAGCTTTCAGAATGTGGTGCTATAGAAGAATGGTGAAGGTTAGATGGGTAGATCGCGTAACTAATGAGGAGGTACTGAACAGAATTGGGGAGAAGCAGAATTTGTGCACAACTCGACTAGAAGAAGGAATCGGTTGGTACGACATGTTCTGAGGGATCAAGGGACCACCAATTTAGTACTGGAGGGCAGCGTGGAGATTAAAAACCGTAGAGGGAGAGCCCCCAGGGGCTTCAGCTAGAAGTACGCGGGTGGCGACCGCGGGGACCCGAGCTGAGTCTGACATTGCTTCCACTTACTTGTGTCAGACTCCTTCTTTCTCCTTCCCTGTCGGCCTCTCTTGGCCAACTCTTGCTTTTTCGATCCCAACGGTATTAGGTTTCGAGGCCCGAGGGCGTCTTTCCAATTTTCTTATTCCTTCCTATAACCCAACTCCTGAGGGGAGCCCACCCCTTAAGAAAAGCCAGCAGTCCTGTAAGCTGTGAGGGTAACACCGCTTTCAAGACTACAAGTAAGCCTCGGAACATTACTGACAAAAATAGACGACATCAATGGCAAAGAAACGGTATACGATTTGGAACGTGGAATGTAAGGAGTCTGTACAAGACAGGAGCTGCAATCAGTGTGGTCAAGGAAATTCAGAGGTACAAACTAGACCTAGTTGCACTGCAAGAAATCCGGTGGGACGATGCTGGGAGCATTGATGTTGAAAACTGTACAATTCTGTATGGAGCCTGTGAACGAGGTCATCTGTTAGGCACTGGTTTCTGCGTCAGTAAGACTTTGGCCACTAATGTTTCAGAATTCGTTATAGTCAACCCAAGAATATCTGTTCTAACACTGGAAGTAAAGCATATTAAGGCGACTTTTGTGAACTGTCATGCTCCCACGGAGGAGAGCGAATGTGAAGTGAAAGACGAGTTCTATGCACAGCTAGAGGCAGTGATGGACGCTATACCAAATGGACACCTGAGGATCCTCCTTGGTGATATGAATGCCAAGGTTGGGAAAGAACAAATATTCCAAGACACAACAGGTAGGCACAGTCTACACAACCTAAGCAATGACAATGGAGTTAGGTTCATCAGCTTCGCGACATCATTAGGATTGTTCATCTCTAGCACAAACTTCCAGCGGAAAAACGTACATAAAGGAACCTGGGTATCACCAGATGGGAGAACTGTAAATCAAATAGACCATGTTGCCGTTGATCTCAGAGCCAAGAGATGGATGTTAGACGTTAAGACAGCGCGGGGTGCCGAAGGTGGGAGTGATCATCTCCTGGTCAGAGGCCATTTAAACATACAGTGTAAAGGAAGAACGGGGCCTAAGTTAAAAAGAGTGGAGAGGTACCATGTGGAGAAACTAAAAGATGAGACAACGAAGACCAGATACCAGTTGCAACTTAGTAACCGCTTTGAAGCACTTAGCGAAGTGGACGCGAATCAGGACCTCGAACTTATGTGGGGAAACATCCAGAGCTCAGTTAGGGATACAGCAAAGGAAACACTCATGGGAAACCCAGTGGGCAAGAAGAACTGGTTTGGAAAGGAATGTGCAGATGCCCTGGAAAGGAGAAAGGAAGCCAGGAACAAATGGCTGAAGGGGACAAATGTGGCACAGGCCAAAGCACAATTTGAGGAGGTCCGAAATACTACACAAGCAATTCTGAGAAGAGCAAAGAGGAAACATGTAAGGAATATCATCACTGAAGCAGAAACAGACTTCAGAGGACAAAAGACGAGGGAAATGTTTCTGAGGGTGAAGTACCTCTGCAAAGGTCACCAGGCCAAGCAGAAATTTGTCAAAGATTCCCGTGACAAGATCCTGACGAATGATAGGGACATAGCTGACAGATGGAAAGAGTACTTTCGACAGCTACTAAATTGTGATGAACCCGAACTGCAGTTTGATTTCCAGTACTCAATTACAGCCGATGCAGACTATCCCCCACCTACCCTGGATGAGATAAAAAACAGAATCAGACACCTTCAACAGAATAAGAGTCCAGGTCAAGATGGAATACAGGCTGAAATGATCCTGGCAGGAGGAGAGAAACTTGCAGAAAAAATACACCGATTGATACAGGCAATATGGACCAAAGAAGAACTACCAGGAGAATGGAAAACAGCTCTGATCTGTCCAATACATAAGAAGGGCGACAAACTGAAATGTGACAACTATCGAGGAATCGCCCTGCTTAACGTCTGCTATAAGATCCTGTCCAATTGCCTCATACATAGAATTCAGCCAGTGGCAGAATCGGTGATTGGGGAGTACCAGGGAGGTTTCTGGCCAGGACGGTCAACAGTACATCACATCTTCAGTCTCCGGCAGCTCACTGAGAAACTGGGTGAATATGGTAAAGATTTGCATATTTTATTCGTTGATTTTAAGAAGGCCTATGATTGCATACATCGCAAGAGCCTGCTCAACTGTTTAAGGGAGTTTGGCATAGCAGAGAAACTCATCAATCTGATAAAGATCTGTCTGAATGAAACACATGCAAAGGTGAATATGGGAAATCGCGTAACTGGGGAATTTGAAATTGTGACAGGACTCAGGCAAGGAGATGGGTTGTCCCCTATCCTGTTCAACTTTGCCCTTGAGAAGATCATACGCGAGACCTTCCAAGAGAACGAAGGGATTGAAATCGAAGGAAAGAGACTGGCATACTTAGCTTATGCAGACGACATCTGTTTACTCTCTAGGTCGGAAGAGGAGTTGGAGCAAATGGCCAAAGCACTAAAAGAGGCTGCCAGCAAATTTGGGCTAAACATAAACGAAGCCAAGACAGAGTACCTCGTTATGACGCGTGGTCATTGTCAGACTGCTGATCATCTACAATCACTGCAGGTTTGGGACCAGTCCTACAAGAGAGTGCAAGAATTCAAATACCTAGGGGCACTTTTCACTGAGAACTCGTCATGTGAAGCAGAGATCAATGCCAGAACACAACCAGGAAACCGATCTTACCACAGCCTAGCACAACTGCTTCGGTCCAAATTTCTCTCCAGACAGTTCAAGATTCGACTATACAAATCCCTGATCCAGCCTGTTGTTCCATATGGCTGTGAGACATGGAGTATCCGGAAACAGGACTTCCATAAGCTCCTTGTCTTTGAGAGAAAAGTGCTTCGGAAGATCTTCGGTCCGGTTCTGGATGCAGATACAGAGGAATGGAGGATCAGATACAACCAAGAGCTTGAGGAACTATACCAGCAGCCCAACATAGCAGGAGCTGTCAAAGCCAAACGAATGCAGTGGGCCGGCCATGTGGCCCGGATGGAGGATCACAGATGGCCTCGGAAGCTCCTGGATTTCACACCTACAGGAAAGAGACCGCCAGGGAGACCCAAGAAGCGTTGGAGGGATGGACTTCATGAAGATTTAAAACAAATGTCAATAGATGTGGACGAATGGCGGATAGCAGCAATGGACAGAATACAGTGGAGGAGGAAACTTGTAGATGCGTGCGGTCCACTGGGCCTGATCACGTAGTAGTAGTAGTAGTAGTAGTAGAGGGAGACCAAGAGATGAATACACGAAGCAGATTCAGAAGGATTTAGTTTGCAGTAGTAACTTGGAGATGAAGAAGCTTTTGCAGGTTAGAGTAGCATGGAGGGCTGCATCAAACCAGTCTCTGGACTGAAGACCACAACAACAACAACATACCCCCACTGACACATCGAACTACTGATATATGTAAGTTTGGGTAATTTTCAAAGTATTCGTGCCGACGTTGCTAATTTTTGAATCTGGAATGTAGATTTATATTGGCTTCGTTGTCATCTTCTGCGTATGTTTTTCCTGTACAAACAAATCTGGAAACTTCACAGAATCGTAATAGTTTAATGGATGACTTTATCCACTTAATAATGAAAGTTCATTCATTTTAAGATCGGTATTTTTAATCACTCAATCAATTGGTTCACAGTAGTCACTAATTTTACACAGTAATTATTTTCATTACCTGACATGTGCTACAAAACTCCAGCTGCTCACTCCGACTGCACAAACATATCGGAGTTTACATAATCTCTCTTCGCGAAGAGAGAGAGAGAGATCAGAAAGATCACAATTGCAGGCAAAGAATTTATTAATTTACGTAACGCAACAAAAGTATTTGAACTGACTTTACACATATTTTTAAGTAAATGTAACAAACTTTTGGTGAAAATAGTGTTGTAAATAACTTTATGAAATTTACATAAGTATGTTTCTGGTCAAAAAGACTTCAAAATGATTCTGTTCGTGTTAGATGAATCCAGCAGCTCACGAAGTACATTGTTCACATAGAAATCGGTTTACGTAAACATATTATTTTTTACGAATGACATGATGACACCCACCGGTATCGACGCCTTCCTAATATTCATTACGCTTGATTACGTGTTGCAGCGATAATGTTTTCGGAGATAGATAGATTACAGTATTACAACTGAAACAACACTTTATTTTAAAGAGAAGACTTTTTCAATTGACATCAGATATGACTTAGGAGTCTTCTTCAAAGTTCTCTACTTTGTCTGCACCTCAATTCGTTCTGGGAGTCCGAGAAAGCGTGTTGACGATGACTTACGAAGCTGATACTTGACGATTCTGTACTGAGAATAATGTCTCCAGGTGCATCATACATCTATTGTAAGTAAAGAGAAGACCCATGTACCATCACAGCTGCCGTTCTGAGCTTGATGTTGTGGGACTGCAGTTCCAGAGTGTGCACACTACGAAATATGAGGCACTGACGTATTTACCGAGTATATTCCTTTATACATTGCCCTACTCCGTAGAAGCCGCGAAACAACCTCAGATCAGTGATTGATGCAACTCACCCTTGTTTGCATGAAGGCACAGTCCTCGAAATTTTCAAACCAGAGATAGTGCCCACACATTGGTTCACCAGTAACCCTCCGATTTGCGACCACAGCACTGGTGAAGACTGTGTTTGTTCATCCACGAATAAAAGCGCTGAGCACTGTTCAGTCACTCAAGATTAATCACTGTCTTCCTACAGTTGCTATAGATACGGTGCACAGATTAATTTAAATGCTTTACCTTTGTCAGTAAGCACGAAAACTGACACATCAGTCACGCCATCACGTTAGTTATCTGCGTTCTATTATTCGCCATCACTGCCGTAATGTAGCGGTACCACAGTTCAAGATAGGAAAGTTAGATTTGGTACAACATTTCTGAGTGCACAAGTTACAACTAGGCGCGGGCCTGTTGACAGTAAGTACTCTGACCAGCGGTTGCCAAGAAGAATGGAGACCACAGGGCCGTCGAACCACTGAAAAGAGTAAACACAGTGGTTTTGCATGGCGCAAGTTACAGGTAGAAGGGGCCCACTGGCGCAACCTGGGTATTGTGAGTACGTGACTCAGAGCAGAGCGATAGCAAAACAAAGGCGCACAGCCATGTATAAATAGGTGCCGGTTTTCTAACAAGGCATTGAAGTGTGACAGCTCTCTTGGACGGCAGGGTGTGTCACACCACCAGCCACACACGGCAGCTGATAGGGCGCCAGTGTTACACTACAAAGCGGGTCGCTGGTTTGACACTGTGAGGCCGACGCAGGGTCTGTAGCCAGTCAGTGGTGGGCTACTCCATGGCTCGCTACCACGGGCAGTCGTCTTGGCTCCCCACACACGCTGGAGACATCCCAAGTCGAGGGCCGCAGATTCGGATACCGGATCGCGGGCGCTTGTTGTCGCCGCGATCTTAACCGCGACGGCAAAGGAGAAACGCAGCGGGCCGCCTGCAGCTCACACTGGGCGGCGCTGGGGTGGCAGAGGCGAAGGCTGCTGAGTCGGCTACCGGCGCATCCTGACGACAACGCAACTCCGTGGCCGTACAAGGCCGACACACAGCAGTGCATGCACAATCCCTTCAGATCCTTGAACGCCATGCTCTCTGCCTCGCCTATCGCATCCGTCTCCCCTCCCCCACGCAGATCCTGTACGATCTCATTCCGTTCCCCCACCTCCTCCTTTTCCTTGAAAGGCTACGGATCCTGTACACCTCCCGTAAACTCGATCCTCCTCACCCGCTTGTCTCGCCCATCCTCTCCCACCCCCGCCCACTGCCGCACCTGTATTCCCACGTCCCACCCGGTCTCCATTTCTCCACCCTCCTTACCCTCTCCCAAGGTGGCTTCCGCCAGCTCCCCCTCCCTGATGATGTCCTCCTCCCCTCCATCTACCCCTCCTATCAACTTTGATCCTCCCCCCCCCCCCCCCCACTTCCTGTGTCTTTTCCTTTAGGCACCCTCCCTCCCTGCTCTCTCCTTTTCCCCCCATCCCCCTTCCTCCACCCCTCTTCCCCCGGGCTCCCCCTCCCCCTTTCTCCCTTCCCCCTATCTCCTCTGCCCGTGGCATCTCTGCTCTCCTCTCTGCCTCTCCCACCCCCCCTCCTCCTCTCTTGGCAGGTCCCCGGACTCGTACACGCATAGTGAACATTCGCGCGCCGGAGATCAACTCCTCGTGTTTCTGTGTGTGCCGTCGTTTTGTGCTTAAGTGGTTCAGTGTTATTCGTTTTGTGCACCTACTTTCGAGTGTGACAATTTTCGTCTATGTATGTGTCCAAGTTCAAATGGTTCAAATGGCTCTGAGCACTATGGGACTTAACATCTGAGGTCATCAATCCCCTAGAACTTAGAACTACTTAAACCTAACTAACCTAAGAACATCACACACATCCATGTCCGAGGCAGGATTGGAACCTGCGACCGTAGCGGTCACGCAGGTCCAGACTGAAGCGCCTAGAACCGCACGGCCACACCGGCCGGCTATGTGCCCAAGTGTCTGAACAAATTTTATCTTGGACTCTACGCCTGTGAACAGCTCCATGTATTTTAAAAAGTGTTTGTCTCCGTTTATATGTCCACCATATTTTTTCCTCTAATTGTCTCCATTTGTATCTTTTGTGTTTCTCTGAGGCCAAAGAGCGGCGTCGTATGCTGCTGCTGGCCTGCCTGTAAACAGGCTTAAAAATAACAATAAAGAAAAAAAAAGTGCATGCAGATGTCACTGCGGCAGCCACTCCATGCCAAGCTGTTTCTCTGGCAACAAAGTGGTGTCCCCAGCATGCGGGTAACGCAGACCGAATGGAATGCGGCACTGTAGTTGGCAACAACAAATCGCTTCGAAACCTCGGACGAATCTTAATGTGGTGCCTTCTACCTCTTCCCACCACATCTGGTGTTGCTGTTACATTCGGTGTCACAAGCTCCCACTACATTTGGTGTCAGAATAGCAGACGTCATCTGTACAGTACAATGTTCGAGCCCACTGCCTGCATTGCAGTCACAAGATGTGGTGAGTTTTGACCAGTTTTCTTTTGAGTGTTGGACGTTTTATTTCTTTTTTGTGTTTTTGAGTCTGGCTTATGGCAGGCCATTTGTAGATGTTCTGCGTGGGCATAGTATTTTTTGTTGTCAGTAAGATTTTTTTTCTCCCGTGGCACTTAATTACTTCTGTACTGGTTTGAGTATGATTTTACTGAATATGATGATACTGTGGTGTAGGGAGTCAGGTTATTCTTATACTTAAATATTTTGTTTAGGGACTAACTGGGAACGAAAGCAACACAATGGCAGAGTCAGGAACGCAAGATGTGTCGGTACCAGAAGCGGTACAGATTTTGGTGGAAAAGGTAGTACAATTGACAGCGGACAATACATAGTTGAGAAGTGAATTAACATCTAGAAGTGAGCAGGAAACTGGATCGGATCAATCGTTTTTGCCTAGGGTGTCGCAGTAGGAGATTGAACCAGCTGCCGTGAGTTTGATTATTCCGTTTTCTGGCAACGCATCTGATGATGTGTGTTCGTTTGTGGAGGACTTGGACACTTCAGCTGTAATGAATGGTTGGTTGGTTGGATGAATAGTTGTTACATGTAGCCAAGATTAGATTAACGAGTGAAGCAAAGACATATGTAAGGTGTTCTGAGGCCTCAAGGAAGGCAGAACAGTTCAAGCAGTTCAAGGAGGGGCTTTTACAAAGGTACAAGAAACACAATAGTGCTCGGTACTTTAGGGAAAGGTTGATTACAGTGACGAAGAGACAGGGGGAGACATATAGAAATTTGTGGACAGAATAAGAGAAATTAACGAGTACACTTAAGAGTTGGGTCAGAGCGATGAACCGAATGGTATTCTGTTTCAGGAGGACGAGCAAAGGGCACTTGATGTATTTTTGAAGGGGTTACCGGCACATTTATCGGTGAAAGTGTGTGAAAGGACTCCGAAAAATTTGTGTTCAGACATTCAGCTGGAAATCCAATGTGAGGAAATAGACGTGGCAAAGAGGGTACGTGATAGACAAGCAGTGTTTACAGCGGGTATAAAATGTTATAAGTGTTGTCGTACGGGACATGTGCAGAGGCAATGTACCCAGTCACCGAGGAATAAAGGAAGGGGTGGAAATCAGCAGTGTGGAGAATGGAGAAGTGGAGTTAGTAGAGATGGACAACCGTTAAAGGGCAGAGGGGGCCAAAGACCTACCTAAGGGAGCTCCCGTTTAATTTCAATGCTACAAATACGTATGTAGAGGTGGAATGTTCAGTGGTAGGATCCATAGGAACTAAAAACTTTAAGATTTTGTTGGACACAGGAGCGCAAGTGTCAGTGGCTACTAAGAGTTTAATGGGATGAAGGAAGGTAGACCCATCATATTATATGTTGTGTGGACGGGGGGAGGGGGGGGGATAAGGAGGTCACACCTTTGGGGTCAGTGACAGTTGGCTTTCGCGTAGTGAAAGTCCAATTTGATGCATGCATGGAGGTAATACCATGGGTAAGCGAGGGCTACAATATGATCCTAGGAGTAGCTTTCTTGCATCAACATCGTGCCAAAATTAATTTTGAACAACGAACTGTTGAACTTGGTGGAATGTTATTTCAGCTAGGGGAAACTGTTGTCGATGCAGAGCTGTTGCGAGGGGCATTCTATGTAATGAACAAACCAAATGAACCGCAGTGTGTGTGTGGTGGCACTGGGAAGTCGCCTTGGGTAAGTGTGGAGTCGAATCTACCAGTGGGTACAGTATGTGTTATTGAACCACTGAAGGATAATGAAGCTTTGGGTCCATTGGCTTGTTTTGTGAAACGTAGTATTGTATGGGTACAGGAGAGGAACAACGAGCAAGTAGTTCCCGTAAACGTGGATAATTTTAGCGCTGTAGACGCGAAATTGAGAAAAGGAATTTAAGTAGCAAATTTGGATGTGCCAGATGACGAAGACTGGTGTTCGAGAGGTAGGCGAAGCGATCAACCACTAACTGCTGATAGAACTCCATTGCGCGACAAAATTAAGCATTTGAAAGGAGGAGAAAGAGAGCATATGGAAGAATTATTGGTGGAATTTAAGGATTTGTTTTTTTCCGCAAGGCCCGTAGCCAGCAACTCCATTAGTTCAACATAGGATACCAACACAGAATGAAGCACCTGTTTACCATAAACCATACAGATAACCGAGGTATTAGCAGCCGATTGTGGAGGATTTCACTGATCAGCAGCTTGCGAACAGTATTATAGCGCACAGTAATAGTTGCTGGGGAGCAGGCATTGTCGTTGTGCCTAAAAGAAACCTAGGAATGGAACTAAGAAATACAGGTTCTGTTGTGACTACCGATACCTCAATAATAAGACAGTAACTGACGCATGCCCTATTCCAAACATATCGGAGACTGTGGATCATTTAGGACAGTACCAGCACTTTTGTACAATGGATTTGACAAGTGGTTATCATCACTTAGAGTTCAGAGGATCGTCCAAAAACTGCTTTCTCTACACCGGGAGGTCATTACTAGTGCATCAGAATGCCATTCGGTTTGAAAAACGCTCCAGCAACGTTTCAGAGGTAGCTAGACGGTGTGTTGAAGGGTTTGGAATCACGGCAGTGTCTGGTCTATTTGGATGATATTATAGTGCTTTCAAGTAGTATGGAGCAGCATAGACAGCAGTTAAGGTAAGTCTTTATGAGGTTAAGAGCAGCTCGTTTAACGTTGAGCCTGGAGAAGTGTCATTCTGCATTGGAAGAAGTGAAATATTTAGGTCTTGTCATCAGTAAGGACGGAGTGCGAACAGATCCGAGGATGGTACAGGCTGTAAGGGATTTTTGGGAAACGAAAACAGTTAAGGAAGTGCAGTCATACATCGGAATTTGTAATTTCTATCGAAAGTTCGTGAAGGGTTTTGCAGATTTAGCACAGCCGTTGACGCGGTTGTTATGGAAGAGTGTGAAATTTGAGTGGACAGAAGAGTGTTAGAAAGCGTTTGACAAACTGAAAGAAGTTTTCACATCAAGTCCGGTTCTTGTGCTTCCAGATTTTGAAAAGGATTTTATACTAGCATGCGATGCATGGAATCAAGCATTAGGGTGTGTTCTTAGGAAATTGATGGGAAAGAACATCCAGTAGCCTAAGCGTCTAGGCAATTGAATGCAGCAGAGAGGAATTACTCAACAACAGGGAGGGAGATGCTTTAATCTATGGAATCACATATTTTAAATGTTACTTATATAGGAGGAGATTTCGGGTAGTGACAGATCATGCTGCATTGAAGTGGTTGTTGGGGTTGAAGGATCTGTTCACTAGACTAGCTAGATGGGTTGTGGGGCTTAGTGGACTACGAGGTGGTGCACAAGCCTGGGAAGAAGCACAGTAATATGGATGCACTAAGTGGGAAGGTGGCAAAAGCAGAAGTCATAGGTTATGACCTAGCAGTACGGCAAGAATTACAGGACCCGGACAACGATTGTAAATTGTGTTAGACACAGCCACAATTTAATATGTACGGTGGTGTTCTGTGCAGAGAAACGAAGTTAGGACCAAGGGTAGTAGGGCCAGCGATGCTGAGGGAGGAGGTTTTAAAGGAAGCACATGATCACGTGCTATCTGGTCATGCAGGGTGTACAAGGGCAAATAGGAGAGTGACGGAGAGGTATTGGTGGAGAGGTAGGAAAGTAGACGTGGATCGATACGTCAAGAATTTTATACCATGTGCGCAGAGAGCAGATTTGAGTCGGAAACAGGTACAACTGCAACGATTGCTGGAAGTGACATGTCCATTTTCTGTGTTGGGGATCGATGTCTTAGGACCTTTCAGGTGAACACCATCGGGGAACAGATTCGTTCTGACAATAATAGACCATTTTTCGAGGTATGTGGAAATGGTCGCTATGCCAAATCAACAGGCAGCAATGGTCGCGCAAGCGTTAGTAAACAACTGGATTTTGAAGTTTGGTGTACCGGAGACAATAATTACTGACCAAGGGACCAAATTCATGTCGGATTTAATGAAGGAACTGTGTAAGCTGTTGAACGTAAAGAAGTTGAGGACGAGCGCGTTGCATCCACAGGCGAACAGGAGGACAGAACGGGTACACAGAACAATCAGAAGATGCTGAGCTTTTATGTGGATTCTCATCACCATCAGTGGGACGAGTATTTGAAGCATATTGTATGCGCATATAATGCGAAAATCCATACAAATACCGGTTTGTCTCCATATGAGGTAGTGTACAGGCGAAATATGCCGTCATCATTTGATTTAGTGAAGCTACAGAAAGGAAAGAGCGGTGAATCTGTACGTCAATTCGTGAGAACAAATGGGGATGTGTGGAAACGCGTACAAAAGGTGAATACGAAGCCTTTTGAAAGGCAGGAAGATGCAGTGAAGCGGAAAGGAAGTTTACCACAGTATAGAGTGGGCCAATGGGTAATGCTGTACAGCCGCTACACGTAAAAAGGGAAACGAAGAAGTTCCTCACAAGATATTAAGGGGCCGTACTAAGTTGATTAAACCATGTCCCCCGTTAATTTTAAGCTTCAGCTGCCAACTAGAACAATTACAGTACACATTGGGCGTTTACGGCCATTTAAGAGTTTCCCAGATGTGAGTCCAGGCATGCCAGAGGAAGGGAAGAAGAAGAAAGAGAGAGTGAAGAGAGGTATTCAGCACAGAGAAAACCAGGAAGATACAGTACAGCATGATGTACTGTATGCCTTGCGATCCAGAAAGTAATGGAGTATTTGTAGTTTTTTTGTTTTCGTGTTATGTATCATTGGGTTTGCGTAGATTAATTAGGCATTGTATTTTCTTATGTTGTATGTGTTTTCGAGTATTGTGAGCCTGCCAGGTACAGTAACGTTTAGAACAGGGGAGAAGAGTAATGGTGATCCCTGTACTCAGATCACTGAAATGGGGAGCGTTGAGCAAGTTGGTAGAAGTAAAAAACTGAGGAGGTATTGTTGGTCTCGGCAGTTAACAGCCAGATGACGAGGGAGGAATTACAGGGCTGTCATAGAGTGAAGGTAAAGGTATGTCCAGCCAGGGTGATAAGCACTAATCCTAACAAGTGCACGGTGCAGTTTTTTTTTAGCCAGGAGGAAAGAAATAGACTGTCCAAGGGACATCGTGGAGCCAAAATTGAGCTTGTAGTGGGTCAGTATGCATTGCATCTTCTCCACCTAATAGTAGTAGCAAGTTGTCTTGAGCAGGGAGTATTTGCCGAAGCGAAATGTATAGAGCTCGAGGGGAGCGGAATTTTGATCAATCGAACTGAGTGTAACATAATAGGACCATCCTCCCACCTGCCATCGTCAATTTCAGGAGTCACGCAATTGAATGTTACTCAGCCACAGCTGTACTGGCCAGGAGCAACTTTAGAGTTTTTGCCAAGGCAGAATCTGACCTTTTTAAATCAGAGCCTGGAGTCAGGTCTGTTGAGATCCGTAAACCAGTTCGTTTCAGAACAAGAGGAGCGCATATCAGCTGAACAGCTTGTGCAGCATGTCACTCAATATAGCGAAAGGCAACGACAAATAACAACCATCTTGAGCACCACTGTGGCAAGTGACATCGCAGTCTTAACTTTATTGTGTGTTGTTTTCATTCGGATCAGGCAGAGAGCCAATTGCAAGAAGGAACCGACAGTAGTCTAAATCCCAGTGGATTGGATACCGAGGGTGCAAGACAGGAAGGTAAGGGACTGATCGAGCCTTAAGGGGGGTAGGACGTCAAACGGGCTGACTTGGAGCAGGAGGGGCACCAGAGGACATTTTAACTTCCACTATCTATACTTTTACAAGTAAATTCATAAAACTTTGTTAGCATGACCATAAAGGATTCAGGATTCACACTCGTAGCAGCGGAAGTTCAAATACATAACAAAATAATTTTTTTTACATGTGAAATTTCATCATTTATTCACTTACTATTGGCTGCATTTGTTGCTATAGGTACACTTTTCTTCATAAGTAAGAGAGACTGTGCGATGAATTTTGCACAGCATACAAACCATACTTACAGGTGTCTGACACTTTAGAATCTATCTAATTTATGAAAAAATGAATGAGCTGTTACGTTTTAAACTTTATGTTTAGAAAAAAATCAAATTTTGTAGTTAATTATCTCAATTTTTACCACAGTTTTTAACAGATTTGGAAAATTCTAGAGTTTCATACACCTGTAAGTATGGTTTGTATGCTGTGCAAAATTCATCAAAGAATCTCTCTTACTTGTGAAGAAAAATGTACCTATAGCAGCAAATGCAGCCAACAGTAAGTGAAAAAATGATGAAATTTCATATCTATAAAGAGATTTATTTTCTTATGTTTTTGCAGTTCCACTGATATGAGTGTGAATCCTGAATCCTTCCTGGTCATGCTGACAAAGTTTTATGAATTTATTTGTAAAAGTATAGACAGTAGAAAATAAAATGTCCTGTGGTGCCTCTCCTGATCCAAGTCAGCCCGTTTGATGTCCTACGCCCCTTAAGTGGAGTGGTTATCCAGTAAGGAATTTTTACGTTTTGTTATATGTCATGTGTTTTAAGAGGAGTAGACCACATCTAAGTTTCCTAATAGTAGTAGTAAATATGTCATAAGTACGTGTCAACCCAAACAAGTTTAAGAGTAGTTAGAGGTCGACCTGGGGACTGGGTCTTTCCGAAGGGGGAATAATGTAGCGGCATCACAGTTAAAGGTAGGAAAGTTAGATTTGGTGCAACGTTTATGAGCACACAAGTTAAAGTCAGGCACTGGCCTGTTGACAGTAAGTTAGGGCGACCAGCGGTTGTGAAGTAGAATGGAGCCCACAGGATCGTCAAATCACTGAAAAGAGTAAATGGAGTAAACGCAGCAGTTTGCATGGCGCAAGTTACAGGCAAAAGGAGCCCAAAGGCGCAACCTAGGTGTTGTGAGTACGTGACTCGGAGCTGCGCGTTAGCAAAACAGAGGTGCACAGCCGCTTTTAAATAGGTGCCGGTTTCCTAACATAATAGGACCAACCTCCCACATTGTGACAGCCCTCATGGATGGCGGGGCATGTCACACCACCGGTTACACACAGCAGCAGATGGGGCGCCAGCATTCCAGTCCATGGGGGGTCGCTCATTCGACCCTCTGAGGCCAATGTGGGGCATTGAAGTGTAGCAGCTCTCCTGGACAGCAGGGCATGTCACACCAACAGCTCGGACGCCAACGTTCCAGTACCTGGCAGGTCGCTACTTCGACCCTCTGAGGCCGACGCAGGGTCCATAGCCAGCCAGCAGCAGGCCACTCCACTGCTCACTACCGCAGGCAGTCGTCTTGGCTCCACACACATATTGGAGGCATCCTCAGGCAAGGGCCGCAGATTTGGACACCTGATTGCAAGCGCTTGTTGTCGCCACAGTCTTAACCATGATGGCAAAGAAGAAATGCAGCGGGCCGCCTGTAGCTCACACCGGGTGGCGCTGGGGTGGCAGAGGAGAAGGCTCCTTTGTCAGCTACAAGAGCATCCTGACGATGCCACAACTCCGCGGCCATACAAGACCAATACACAGCCGTGCATACACGTGTCGCTGAGGCAGCCATTCCATGCCAAGCCGTTTGCAGGCAGCGAAGTGGTGTCCTCAGCATTGCGAGACCCGGTGACACAGACCGAGAGGAATGCAGCACTGTAGATGGAAACAATAAGTCACTTGGAAAGCTCCGACAAGTCTTAATATGGTGCCTTCTACCTCTTCGCACTACATTTGCTGATTCTGTTACATTCGGTGTCAGAAGCTACCACTACAGTACAGTTTGATAGGTTGTCTTATAGAAAATACTTATACCTGTAAATTGAAACATGCTTTAAGACATGTGTATTATTCGAGTGTGTTGATATTTGCTACTATATACCCTTCAATTAAAAAAAACCTTCCTTTCCCACAGAAGGGGAGAAGGAATGAAATGGACCTTCATGGGTTGAGGAGGTATGTGATGGTTCTTCGGTGATTACAAGATGGAGTCATATTCATGAAGAGTCCACTTATCAGTATGACATTGCACCTGCTCGCACTGATTCGGTTTGAACTGGTGCGATAAAGACCTTGTATCTTCTCTTGAGGCAATTTGGACCACAGCTGTTGTAACGATTCCTTAGAGTCCTGGACACTGGCCCTGAGACAGAACTGAAGTCCGAGCTGGTTCCACAAATGTTCTATTGGGGACAGATCTGGGTATCAGGCTGGCCACAGGAGTACCTCATCATCATGTACATGTCATATGTGGGCGAGCATTCTCCAATTGAAAAATGGCGTCACAATACTGTCGCACATCAGATAACACACGAAGGCACAGAATGTCCATTGTGCCGCCAGAGTTTCCTCAGTCGCTACCAGCTGTGACTTAAGTTACAGCCGATGGCTCCAAACGTCATGACGCAAGGAATAACAGCTCTGTGCCTCTTCCAAGCATTGGGAGAGTAGGACCTCTGTCCCGGTTGTCGCCATACTCGCTGACAATAGCCATTTGAGATGTTCTGAAGCCAGGGTCATCGCTGAACACAGTGCGACGCCAAACACGGTCCCAAACGAAGACGAGTGTGTTATCGTATTAACGGCAGATTCACATGGAATAGAAATCACCTAGTCTGGGTCCTACTAGTCTTGTACCAATGACACAGGATGGCACAGAACGTTGCAGATAGACCACTGCTGACATTGGCAGTGAGACAAGGTAGGTAGGTACTCAGCGAGGGCACAGAATAAGGTAATGATTGTGGATGTGGCCGTAAACAGTTACTGTGAGTTGCACAATCAAACACACAACTTTATTTTTCTAAGAACCACTCACTTACGCATTACTTCATAAAATCACAAATAAACAATATGGCTACAGAGTTAAAGAACTTGGGATGCTTTCTGGACTGAAGGCCCGAAACCACACCAAAAATAAGAACAGCGAAAGGCCTGGCTTAGAAATCAAAAGCAATTAAAAACAGAAGTTAAAAATTCTTTTTCCTTTAAAATAACATGCAATTGGAAACAATTAGCGGCTGAAGGCCTACACTACACGTCTGAAGGACAACTATAATTCAAACACGTTAATCAACAATTTTTCCAAGAAACTCCTTTTTAAACTTACAATAGAATGACCAAAAGCCTAATTAAAGAAATATTAACTTATTGCATGGCTGAAGGCCACAAACAAATTTGAAACAACAGCTGAATGCCTGAACAACAAGTCAGACAAACAACTTAAAATAAACCCTTTCCTTCTTATTAAAAATTTTCCTTTAAAGAATACACACGGCTGAAGGCCTTATTAAAAGGGGTTCACGTAAATCCTCAGCTGATGGCCACACGTAACACATCGAACAACTAACGCTTTAGAGCCTGGATTACAAACTATTTCAGACAGAACGAATTTTAAGGAAAAAAATTTATTCTTTTTTAAAATAAAATCAATCTTCAAAATTTTAATTTAACACAGCTGAAGGCCTTTACATAAAATTTAAAAAGAACTGAGTTAATACACGGCTGAAGGCCTCGCACAATACTTCAAACTAGCATGAAAATCGCAATCTAAAACAAACAGACCAAGTGGTGCTCAGATGTGTTCCAAGGGTCAGCCTGAGAAGATAGCTCAAACACAAGGTGAGGTGAGACAGACAGCCAAGAGTTGAAGTTAAATAATCGGATGGCAGCCCAAACTAGGTATGGCCCAAGGACCAACCAACAATTTAACCAATGCCCTTCCATCCAACCAATGGCACAACGATGAAAATATCGGCCGAGGACAAGGATACGAACAGGACTACGTCTTCAGAAATTGGCGTTTAAAAACACCAAAGGGAACAATAATCACTCTAAGCAAATATGAACCAAATAACTCAAAAGGCTGTCGAACTAAACGCCGTGGAAAGGTACACTGCCGGGAAAGTATGTTAACGGCCAGGGCAAGTAACTGGGCCGTTAATGGCCACAGGGCAGAAAATACCGCTGGTGCACATCACTGATAATTAACAGTCAATTTAATAATTAATTACAATATAGGAAGACGGCTGCAAGATTTCGCCGACCCCAGTACATCATACGTTGCTGCTAGCCCGAACGGCCCAGGGAGCAACATCCTACAAATGAACGAAGCGATGTCAAAATAGTTGAGGTTTCATAACAGGTTAACTGATCACTCAACTTCAGCGTCCAGGTTCGGTGGGCATCGAAGTTTGTCGCTCTCGCAGCTAGCGCCTCACGATCCGACAGCGCGTGCACGCCGCCAGTGCTCCCGGCCTGGCCACACGCCGTGGAGAGCTCCTCGCTGCTCCGTCCCAACTGACTGACTACCACACACCACCACCACCCAGAAATGCTAGCGGTCACACCAAAGGTAGTACAACAGTACTAGTACCGATAAGCGCTGCTGCTGCCACTCAAGGAGGCAAACCAGCAACTTTGTTGCGCTAGTAAGTAAGGAAGAAACAAGATGCCACTCCATGTGACAAAATGCCAAAAAACAAACAGCATGAACGCGAGTCGCACACAGCTCAGGCAGGTGCGGGGGTGGAGGGATTGATGACAAATACGCAAGCCCTCACGTTCCTAAGCTGTCGAACATCTGCCTATTCACACATCTGCATAGTGCATAATTCGACCAGCCGGCCACATGGTGATCTACAATGAGGTCCCTTACAAATAGTCAGTGGTGTTGATAGCGGTGTCTCAAATGAGAAAGCGGCATGTCCGTGTCCTTGACGACAACAACTTCATCTGATGCTGTTCACGTCGTTTATATTCCCTACCAAGACCGGTTAACACTAAACGCTAATAAATACAATACTCTCCGATGCTCTGATACTCTCTGATGCTTTCTCAGTAAATTACTTTGAACAATTAGTTCATGAACCTGTAACGCTCTACGCTCTGGCGTACGTTAACGTTTTAAAGCCTGTACTATGATAAGTTGACGGGCTTCACCTTTTTAAGAAAGGATTTTAGTACATATGTTGACCGCGTGTACCTGAATGGAAGCAAAATCGGACTTATACCCAGTCAGTAACAACAATGATACGTCAAGCAAGTATAAAGTGCAACTACACGTTAGGACGGGCAAGGAATATGCACAGCAGATGTTACCAATTGTTAATAATACGGTCGCCAGCCTAATTAGGCATTAAGTGAGTTTTTTCCTCGTACAAGTGGATGTACGTACAAGCATAACAACACGTAGAAGTACTGCATCATATGGTAAATTTTAGAACCAGAAAAATCTACTAAACTAATATTTTCCCTTTCTGTACTAATTTTGACAAGCTATAAATACACAGCATTACACTATAATGATTACTACAAACTGCGTTTTGTCTATTGATCTGACTGAAATCGGGCATAGGTTACCCTAGAAATAGCACTTTTGAAACACACAAACAATGTCAATTTTAATAAGGGTAAAACACTGATAAATTTAGGTTTTGTATTGACTTTAACTTTGCAGGTCAAATCAGTTCAGTACACTCCAGAATTTAAATGAATAGAAAAGAAAAGAGTGGAAGGGGGAGGGGGGGGACCCTGAAACTGTTATGATCACTGTGTTGAAACTATTAACTATTGGAAACATTAAGCACTCAAGATTTACAAATATGAGTTACTACTCTTTTAGTCTTATTACTTCCTCATTTAACTACCATTATTTTTGTCTCAAATTATTTAAGCTTCATTACTAAACCAATTCCAAAATTATCTTCCTACTTTGTTAGACCTTAGTTCTTTGCTTATATTTTCATTAACAATAAAGCTCCTTAAACATCTTTCTAGCATAGATAGTTCTGCAGGTAATTCTTTTAACATAAACTTTAAATCTTCATTTCGGGACACTCAGGTTACACAACATAGGGAAAGGACCCTGTCTAGGTTAGTGATAAGGATAATTAATTGCTAGGACAATTCTGGTAAAAGTTAAGTTATTATTGAACAGTCAGGAACAAAATTAACACTGGTCCACACGAATACAATTCTAAAGATTCAACCTGTTCGTGTCGATGCGGTGGTTGGCGGGCGGCGAGATGGCGAGGCGTACAGCACGCATACAATTACAGCTATGGCTCTTGCTGTATCGGCACTTTGCTTCTTCTTGGCATCGCCATCCTTTTCAATTCAGTGCCTATAGAATATAGCCATGCTATATAGTCGTCGGAAACGGCACATCCGAGGCTCAATGAAACCACTTTTTCCAGGATAGCCTCCTCGATCCGGAACGTGTTCCTCAGACCGATGCCCAACTCCGACTGTATTACTGAGCCCGTTATGCTGTGCCGCGCCCGTGTGCATTTTCCCGCGCTCGCCTGCCATCCACCTTTTACTGCTCCCCTACAGATAGGGTATTCACCAAAGGTTTTACATTCCACATATCCTAATACATTGCCTACGCATGGAACAGGCGCACAAATACAATTTCAAACATGTTACAATAGATTCAACAAGGGTTACACTTCAATTTTGTTATAGCATTGCTTGAAATCTGACATAAATATTAATATTCACATCTAAAGTTGCTTACATTTTCTTTAACATAATGACACGAAAAGAAAAAGAAATGAAATCAAAACATTGCTTACACTAATTTATCAAAAATCTGAAGAAAAAATTATTATATGTACAGTTGTTGTTGTTACACATGCCCCTGTTTCCAGAAAATTTCACGAAGTATAAATTTTATGGGAACACTAAATTTTACATTTATACTGTTGTTCTGAATCTTTATGTGAATCTCCAAAAAAATTTACACCACATACTTCCTTTCACTCACATTATACAGGTCTATACTTTTTAACATATCAAGAACATTTACTTGTCATTTACTAAAGTGCCTTTTGCACAGTCCAACCTCCCATCACAACATTATTAAAATAGCAAATTACTCAATTTTACTAAATTTCTCAAAGAAACTATTTCAAAATCTGGAACACAAACATTTAACTACAAAAGCAAATGCAAATATCTGTATACACTATAAGACAATTTACTGCTGCTTGCATTGAATAGCAGTCCATTTCCTTATTTACTAAAAAAAAGAAACACACACACAATAATATTCAGAGAATTTGCTACACATATTTGCTGCCTATTATTCAGATTTGGGCAGTCCTTTTCACCTCATATTGTCACATCTCCTGTATCACACTTACAATTCTCCATTGACTATTTATCTGCCCTCATTAGTGTTTGGCAGTCCTTCATATTATGACTCATATACTGTCCACTTTGGTTTTCGGCATTTACCCTTTCCTTTTCAGTCCTTTTCTCCACACATCTTTACATTTACAGTACATTTGGTAATCTGAAACTCACATAACTACATTAGCACACTGTCAATGGTATACATATATTTACAGAGATTAGTTACATTTTGAACAAATTAGTTTCAGCATAAGATACAGCACATTTACTGCAAATTGCTTTCTGAGTGTACTTATGTCACTCACTCCTAGGAACGTACAGTTTCAGGTCTACAACATTTCTTACACCTAAAGGTCTTTTGGATTTTGGGTAGATCAGGTAGTAAGCATTATCGTGTGGAATGTTCTGTATTATATACGGCCCATTATAAATGTATTTAAATTTGGAAATTTCATGGTTCAGTTCACTAGACTTTTCGTGGGTTTTTAAAAGAACATAATCCCCAATTTTAAATTTTGAAACTTTCAGATTTTTATCGTGTCTTTTAGATCTAGATTCAGCTTTTTGCTTTGCCCTTTTTCTGACTAATTCTTTCTTTTGACTCAACCCCAAACTTGTACAAGGTGGAAACTCTAGTTTTTCTTCAATTAAACTTTTACTCCTGCCGCCTAACAAAATTTCTTCCGGTGGGAATCCAGTAGATTCATGATGTAAGGTGTTCAGGACATTCTCAAAATCCGATATAAATCTGCCCCAGACTCTAAATCATGCCCCTTCCTGTTTTTTCCGCAACGCACCTTGGTCGACTGTGACATCGTCCCAAGATACGTTCCTGACCTGTGAACCATTTATAACTGGCGGCTTTTTCGGTTTCTGGAGTTCAAAGTCTTTACTTACTTGAACTCTTTGCAAAATAAACACTGAGTCATCAGGTGGCTCTTTCTTTCTTTGTTCAGTCTCAACATCTGGGTTTTGTTTTGAAACTTCATCATCATTAGTTACAATATCACAATTAGCTGTATCCCCCTTATTTTCGCTATTACCGAAATATTCCTCATCTGAACTATCGTCAGAATCCGACCATTCTGGATCGCTTTCAGGTTCTAACATAAACGCTTTTCTGAGACAGGCACTAAGTTCCACCTTTGTTTTTTGGTCAGGCTTTGATTTTAACTCAATATCCTCTTTTGGCAAAACGACCTCATCATCAGCTTTACTCACATCCACCGTTACTTCATATTTAGTGTAATCCTCGTGGACTTCAATTACTTTTAGGTAATTACCTGCCTCTTCCTCACGGTGCCTTTCGGTAGCAGTTTGTACTGTTTGCGGATTGTTAACAGAAGTTACTTCCTCGTCAATGCTAAGGATTTCATCCACCAATTCCTTTCTATCATTAACCTTTGTCCTATCGGCAGCATGCGTACTTTGCGCGGCGTTATTTACTTTCTCCTCTTTAAACGCGGGCCACGTCACCTTATCGACGTCCCTACTATCTCCTTTCCCACTAACTAATTTCTTTGCCTCATACTCCTTCTTAAAATCCTCCCACTCACATTGCTTTAGGCCCTTGTACAGATCGTCGATCTGCACACGCCAATTGCTTACTTCCGCTAATCCATTCTCGCCTTTTACTTCATTGCAAACACTGCTATCCGCACCTCTCTGTGTATCCACAGTTTCAAATATTATTTCCTTCGCCACGCGATGATCACTCGTAATATATTCATCAGCTCTTACGGCTATGTTCGTACCTAATGCTGCCGTATTGCTGGCGGCTTTTCTCTGAACAGCTGTTCTGCTAGGCTGGTCCGTTGCCCTCTGATGCTCCACTCGCCTGTTAACATGTAGCGCTCTGCGCGGCGGAGATGACTCATTCTGGCTCGCACCTGACGCTTGTTTCGCAACAACAGGTTGCGTCGTTCCACGCCTGTCTCTAACCTGTCTCATAATATTACTGTCAGTTCGGTGTCTTTTCTTAAATCGGGGCCGGTGTATTTTGTCCGCTTCCGTTTGGCCCGCAACGTTCGCGGAAATCAGTTTCCCACGTCGTTGTTATTTTGCGC